>NC_043959.1:15433789-15775955 GCF_902148855.1 Sphaeramia orbicularis | reverse complement strand
AACATCTCCAGGTCTGGACATCTCCAGGTCTGGAACTACGGTTGAACCTCTACAGGTCTGGACATCTACAGGTTGTGGGGGTTATGTTCGGTCGGTTGTGGTCGATTGCGGTTGGGTGTGGACAGTTGTGGTCGGTCACAGACAGTTTTGGTCGTTGTGGTTGAGGTTGGTCATGGTCGGTTGGCCGCGTTGCTGAGGTCACTCAGTGTGGTTGGTCGTGGTCGGTCGGTGGGTCAGTTGGTGGTTGGTCATGGTAAGTCATTGTCAGTCATAGTTGATCAGTCAGTCAGTTGCGGTTGGTCACTGATTAAAGCTGCTTTCTTTTCAGATCTACAGGGATGATGTGGTTTTACTGTAGTAAAAGTATTTACAGACAGTAAAAGACAACAGAAGACAGAGGCTTCATCAGTGACAGTAGGATTTCAGTTTTTCGTCCTGTTCTTCAGCATCAACGGTTTGATGAGTTTGTACGTGTTTAAAAAGTACAGAGACTCCTAATGTTGGATCAAACTGGTATTAAAGTAAATCCTGCGCTGATTCCAGTTTTAGTTCTGGATCTTCTCTTTATTCTGGTCGGATTTATTTAGACATGTTTGATGATATTTATAGACGTTGAAACGTTCCGCTGATTTTTGATTTCTGGAAATTCGACGTCATCCATTTCATGTACAGTACATCTGTATTTTCACATCTTTCTGCTTCATTTGTCCTTTAATGAAACAAATGGAAGAAAAACAAGGAAGAAAGCCTCAAATCAGGAGGACAAAGCAAAGACGAGCATCATGGGTAAAAAGCTAAGACGCTGCATCAGAGTGAATAGGTCAGCTGTAAATAAATCAAACAAACGCTGAATCAAAGCAACAAAGTGACATGTTCTGACATAAAAACACACGTATGAGTTCCTGTGAAGGGAAGAAACCACTGAAAAAAATTACAGGAATATGAAGGAAAAACTGTAGACAGAAGAAACAGACTGCAATAAAACACTGAAAAACCCATAAGAAAGACAGAAAGAAAGAAAGAAAGAAAGAAAGAAAGAAAGAAAAGAAGAAAGAAAGAAAGAAACCTTCCTGGTAGGGGGCAGGGCTGTGTGCTGAAGAGCCCTGGTTTGGTGGAACCCCTGTTCCATCCATTGACCTCTGTGTTTAATTTAGTGGTACCACCTACTGGACTGCAGCAGAGTGCAGGTTCGGTGATGTCATCAGAATGATCCGATCTCCAGAACTTTGGAGGTAAAACACAACAGCTCCATAGACCTGAATGGAGAACCAAAGCAGAACGCATGGGATGGACCTGAGAACAGAGAACGGTTCCACAGCAGGGATTGGATCTATTCTGGTTTTGTGTCTTTGTGTCTCTAGACTGTTGGACTGTTCTTCTTTCTTTCTTTCCTTCTTCTTTCTTCTTTCTTTCTGGTCTTTCTTTCTTTCTTTCTTTCTTTCTTTCTTCTTCTCATTTCTTTCTCATCTATTTTTCATCTTTCTTTTCAGTATAAATGAAACCCATCCCTGGTTGAAAGGACGGAACTGTGGAACCTTCCAGACGCCTCCTGGTTCCGTCTGTGTTTGGATGAAACAGAAGCAGAGTTTCATTATAATCAACAACATTTCAGCTGAATCTGAGGAAACGACGAACGACTGAACCAAAGAGAAGCAGAACAAAACAACAGAGATGTCCTAGATTCAAGACGGAGGAGGAGGAGGAGGAGGAGGAGGAAGAGGATGAAAAAGAGGAGGAAGAAGAGGAGGAAGAGAAGGAAGAGGAGGAGGAGGAAGGGCATGTGCATGGTTGTGGGCGTTGGCCTTCACAGTTTCTACATGTGTGGGTTAGAACATGAATCAGTCAAATTCACATGAACTTTTATCATTGTCTTCATTTTTTACAGCGTTGGTTCATGGTTGATGTGTTTTTTTACAGTGTTTTGACTCAGCGGTTTTTGTTTTTGTTTAATTTTTTTATAGCGTTAGTTCTTGAAGGTGTTTGTATCTGAGCTTCGTTCAACCTTTTTCAGCTGCTTTGATGTTCAGTTTCAGATTGGTCGTCCTTCATCGGGTTCAGGTCGCTGTGAAGTCGACACTGACCTGTGACCTTCAGTTTCAGGTTCCTCTGAATCACTCTTCTTGTGATTCTTCTTCCTCATCATGTGCTGTTTCTAAACTGTCTGGTGTTTTTTTTTTTCTTTATTTTTTTGCTGTTTTTGGTTTTCCTTGGGTTCAAGCTCAGACTCATATGTGACTCATCATGAGTCTGCTTTTTCTTCATCTGGATCCCTTTATTGGAATGAACTTTCATGTGACTTTAAGACCAGGTTTGTCCTATAGATGGAATCATTTTGAGAACGTCATTCTAATATTTGAAGTTTGCTTTATTTGAACCATATCAGTCTTTATTTATAAAACAGATGCTGAATCATCCATTATTGAATGTACAGGTTTAAACATTCCGTACGTCGCAGACTTCAGACTCATTAAAAAACCTCAAACATGTTTTTATTGTGCGCATGTTTCAGTTCCACAACAAGCAAATGATGTAAAAAACAAACAAACAAACAAACAAAAAACAGCTGAGTTTTATTTACAGGCAAACTAGACCTGATGGAGGCGACAGACAGCCCCAACAAGGACCAGGAACCACAGGTTTAGAACCTCTGGTCTATAGAAGAATAATACAGACACTGAATATATTTAATGAGTCAAATATAATGGACAGAAGCTGAGAATGGGTGTAGAAAACACAGATGGTCACTCAGCGGTCAGTGGTTGAGTGTGTGGACACCACAGGTCAGCAGCAGCTCCTCAACTTCTGTATATGATTCACAGTTACAAAACTAGAAGCACTCGGAGAGCGCAGACCTCCGCCAAGGCTGATCAGTGGCGCCCCCCGTGGGCCCCCCCACCCCCGATCACCACCAAAATTTAATCATTTCTTCCTTATCCCATTCCAACAAACCCTGAAAATTTCAACCCAATCTGTCCATAACTTTTTGAGTTATGTTGCACACTAACGGACAGACAAACAGACAAACAAACCCTGGCAAAAACATAACCTCCTTCGCGGAGGTAATAACAAAATAATTTAATTAGTTAACACGAGATAACGACCTTTGCTATCTCACGACAATAAAATAATATGTAAATCCAGGACCGTTCTGTAACAATCAACAGTAATAATAGAACCATCATTTCATACTGTCTGTTTTTACTGAGTCATGTTTCCACTTTTAGGCTCGAATGTTCTTTCTCTTTGTTGAGTTAACGCTGCCTCCTGCTGTTCACACACACTGTCATGTACATCAGTAGAGGTTGACCCTGACAGACCCGAAGATGCTGCCAAATGAACTTTCTTCTGTATTGAACTTTTCTTCAGTGTTTTATCACCATTTACTTCTAACTTTATTTTCACTGATCATGTAGATGTTCGTTAAAGCTCAGATTATTTATATCAGAAACAGAGAAAACAGAAAGAAAAGGTGACTTTATAAGAACTCGTTCACTGATCATAAACCTAGTGTGTCCATCCACTGTCACTGATCAACTCCAGGGGTTTTATTGGTGAATCATTTTTTTCAATTTGTTTTATTAATTTTGTTGCATTTTATTGCTTGTTTTATTTCTTTTTCTTCACTTTACTTCAGTTTTGTGGCTTATTGTCATGTTACTTATTACTTTATTTGTTTATTATAAAATTTCTTTCATTTTATTGATTATTGTGGTTGTTTTTGTTCATTTTGTTTGCTTATTTTCTCCCATATTATGTTATTTTGTAGTTTTTTAAATTCATTTTTGTTCCAACTCCGTGGGTTTTACTGGTGAATCAATGTTGCAGAAGATGACAGTATTTCCAAACTCTTTGTTAACTTGATTATCTCACTGTATTGATCAGTTTAGTGGATCAGAAGTTGTGAAACAGTTTAGGTCAGTAGATGCTTTAGGTCACCAGTGGCTGTTTTGGGTCTTTAAGGGTTAAATTTAATAAAATAAAACATGAGTTTAATAAAAGACGTGATGTCATTTGCTAAACATCTGAATTTATCTTGGTGTTTGTTTAGATTTTTTTTTTTTTTTTTTGTGTTTCTTGTCCAGTAATCTCATCTCTTTGAACAATGTATAATTTCGTTTTCTTTTTTTTTGTATTTTTTCTTTGAATGTGTATGTATTTAGTTTTTAATGTGTTTAAAGGATTTTTGTTCTTTCCTGTTAATGTCTTTTTTTTAAATTTATATTTATTCAGTGTATTTTTTTCCTTTTACCTTTTGATGACATTTTTTTTTATTTCTTGCCTGTTTTATTAGTTATATTCTATTTTGTTTTCTACTTTGTTTACATTCTATTTTTGTTTACTTGCGCTATTATTATTATTTACCCTGTTTTAAACACTTTTTTCCCCCACATAATCTTTTTATTCATATTTTATTTTTAAAATATATTTTCAGTTTGTTTGTTTGTTTTTTTAATTAATTAAAAAAAAAAAAAAAAAACCCTTTTTCACATCATTTATTTATTTATTCATTTAATTTTATTCCTTTACCCAAGTTATCGGTTCTGTCCATCTCCGGAAGTTGAGCCCCGGAAGTGACGTCAGTCATAGAGGATCTATGACCACGTGACCGCGCGGTCAGCTGATATAAGTCGGTGTTTTTATGCTCGGTCATTGCTGCAGATCTGTGTTCAAACTTTGGCGGTGAAACCATGGCGGGGCTCTACGGTGTTTCTGTTCGTGTTGGCGGCGATTTTAGCGGCGACGAGCGACCGCGTTGATCCGGTAAGAAACACAAACAAATAATAAAGAAGTAAACACGGGTCTGTGAAGTTTACAGAGAAAACGAGACGTGACAGAGTTTAGATGACATAGAAACTGTTCATCACCTTCATCTGTCTGTGATAAACATGAAATTAATCCAATAAAACACGGCTCATGTTTAGCACCTATTAGCACCTGTTAACGCTGCGGCTAAAGTCACGTGACCTGTGTGTTTCTGTTTTGTGTGTTTGACCTTTGACCTGTTTCACTTTGAGCCAGGTCAGTTTTCTTCATCACATTAATATTTTTTCATCATCTGTGTCCATTTTAAAGGTGAATTTGAGTGAGTTATGTTTTTAATTGTTCGTAAAATGACAAACGCAAACAAACGTTGTTTTGAGGTCTTTAATTTTGTTTTCTTTGGCTTCAGTCTGAGTTTAATTCAACAACAGTTTTAATGAGATTATGAGCAGAACATGACGAACTTCTGACCAGTTTAGAGGAAGAATCTTAAACTGTTAGATGAACATGTTCAACATCAGCACGTACGGATTCAAATCACATCATGGCACAAAATGAACAAATGTGCATAAAATGACATTAAAATATTAACGCAGAGAAATAATGATTCAAATGCACACGTGACTGGTTCAGCCTCTGCTCTGGAGTTCAGTCCAATGACGCCGTTGTCATGGTGACAGACCTGGAATCAGCTGATTGATCTGGTGCCTGATGTGAAGCTTTTTTTGTTTGTTTGTTTTTTAAATCCTTAGTTGACCTTTGACCCTGTGGACGGAGAACCCCCCCCCACACACACACACATACACACCCCTCAGTGTTTCTCTGGTTGGTTCTGACCCGGTCCAGATCAGTCCTCTTCATCTGCTTCGTTCATGTTTCCCATCCTAGTAAAAAACCAGTTCATGTGGAACGTTGCAGAATGCAGGAGATCTAACATATGGCCTCCGGCCTCCAAAGGGTCCGATCGGGTCCACGGATCAAAACAAACCAAACACTGAAGATATTAACAAGCACTGGATGTTGAACTGGTTCTAGTTCAGGTGCAATAATAACAGAATAAACTATAAATAATGACCAATTCAGTTTTTCTCTTTGTTTTAGTGAAAAAAAACCCATAAAATTATGAAAATATTTACATTTACAAACTATCCTTTAATGATAAAATGTGAATGACTGGAACAAATATGAAGAACCTGAAACATCTAAAGTAAATCCAGTGGAATTGGACCAATATTCTACCTGTTATTAAATGTTTGGTGTCTTTGTAGATTCGACCATAAACATTTAGAAATAAGACGATGCAGAATATTGTTAAAATTGCACTGATTTTTGTAATTTCATTTTTTCGGGTTCTTCACCTCTTTTGTTGTAGTATTTAAATGTTTTCATAATTTAATGTCGTATTTTGTTTGCATTTGTCATTATTCCAAGGTTATTCTGTTATTATTGTAATAATAATAATAATAATAACAATAACAATAATGAGTCAAACATCATTTATTGCTAATATCTTCAGTGTCATTTTTGCATTTGTCAGATTGATCCCCTGTCCTGGATCGGACCCTGTGGGCCCGGTTCTGGCCCATGGACCGTATGTTGGACAGCCCTCCACATGAACCTCTGGGTGAACGCAGCATCATCGTCTGTGTTGACGGTTCACTGTGTTCTTTCAGTTTAGTTCTGGTTCTGCTGAGTTTCTGTTTGACAAACTTCTGGATTCTTCTGCTGATGCGGTGCTTTTCTTTTTCCTTCCATCAGCTGTTTGGGTCATGTGACCCGCTATGGTCATGTGATTTCATCAGTGAACCGTTTATTTAAGCTGTCTGATCATCAATAGTATCAGAATAATGATTAAATCAAACCCAGTTTAGACTCTGGTTTATCTGAATAATTCTCTGGATAAGCTGAACCTGGATCAGGTCCAGGTCTTCGTCTAATGGATCTAATGTCATGTATCAGGACGCCTCCACTAAAACACTTTCAAAGCTTAAATTTAAAACAATGACTGAAGTTACGTCTGAGTTTAATCTGGTTTTAAAGATGATTATGATTAAAACTGTTACAAAGAACTGAGCTGAGACTAAGACGTTAACAGACTGTAAACTGTGCCTTTAAATCGAACATCTTTCAGTTTTATTCTGATATTTGATTAAAAACATTCAGGGTTTGAAAACGGAAGAAAGTGGGAATAGAATAAACTTCTGTTTCTGAGGGAAACTTGGTATTTTCTGAAGGTGGGAAGCAAAAGCCACTTTAAGTCTGGATCTTTGACAGTTTTGGGTTTATTTGTGAAAATTAGAGTTTAGTTGAAGGATTTTATTCCTAAAAATCCGACTGTTTTTGTCAAATACTTGATTCTTTTCTCATTTGTGTTTTAAGCCTCCATAGTTTGTAGGTTTCCACTTTAATATGAAAAATGAACCTGATCCACGTCTGTGAACTATAATAAATAAGTAAATGTAAAGATAGATAGATGTGTATTTGTGTGTTCCTTTAGGTTCCAGGTTCACATATTTCCGTCTCTAATAAATAAACCTTTTGAATCTAATGTTCGAATCTGTTGATCGATGGTGGACGTGGACCATAAACGTCCTGGGTTCTAGTCCTCATTGGACCGGTTCTGATCCAGTCCGGTCCTGTATGTGGGTTGGGCCTGGTCTACACTGTAGCTCAACCCTGGTTTTCTGTTTTCCCAGAATCCCCTTGAAGAAGTTCCGGTCCATCGACGTGAGCTGACTGACTCAGGGAACCAGATCGATGAGCTCCAGGCCAATGGTCGCTCCCTGAAGTACAACCTGGGGCTTCCCATCCGCCGGGCCCACCCCCGAGACCCTGAAGAATTACCTGGACGTAAGGAACCCCTGTTCTGTTAACAAGGCGCTTCCACAAAGGACCCGTTGTTCTGACCCGTCGGCCTGAGCTTGGATCAGCACCGGGCCAGTCTGACCGGAATAATCCTCCACAGACTCAGATAGTCTGGGTTTAATGATCAGAACCTCATGATCAGAGCAGAACAACAGAACCATCAGTTTATTATTAGATCTGTTAAACATCAGCTGATCAGATCAATCAACAACTGGAATTATATTGGATCAATATTTCACAGCAGACAGTAGGTGAAGACACCGGGACAGAACCGGTTCTGTCTGTGGAACACATGAAATAAAATTTAAAAATACAGCTCCCGTTGGCACCTGTTAGCGCTTTAGCTAAAGTCAATCAATCAATCAATCAGAAAGCTCCGTCTGAACCCAAATCAAACAGAACCATCAACTGTTTCTACATTTGAACTGAAACAAAATCAAACTGATGATGTTCACGGTGGTTTTATCTTCATCAGTTCCAGAATCTTCTTTAACTGACATTAATTAAACCCAGGGTCTGGTTTAAGTTTGTGTCTTAATCTGGATTGGTTTGGACCCGGACCGGGTTGAGGTTCTTCTCTGCAGTGAAGGAAACAGATTTGAGTCGTTTTAACCAAACTTGTGAAATCTGCTTTTGTTCTGCTTTTGTTTGGTTAAAAAGGAGAAACTGAAGACGATGTTTGGAAACGGTTTCAACAGACACTCGCATGACCCTCCGCAGGCAATCACATGACCCTCACGTTTGCTCACGTTTGTTCTCAGTGGCGTCTGTTTCAGACTCAAACACTGAGTCAGATTTAGTTTCATTCACTTGTTTAATGTTTATTTCCACAAAACAAACATTAAAGCCACTGGTGAAAAATGAAAGACCAGTCAGCGGTGTTCCGGTCCGGTTCTGACCTGTCCACTGTAGATGTCCCGGTCCCGTTCTCATGTCATCCTCTGGTCCAACGTCCAAACGTGTCGAACAGAAACAGGACGTGTGTGTTTGTTCAGACCCGGTGGATTAAACTAATCTGTTTGAATCCAGAACCTTTGGCTCCGCTCACTGTGACATCATCGTCCTGTTGTTTTTCTTGGCTTCAGTTGTTTTCTAAGTTCCTGTTGTGTTCTGTGTTGCTTCTAGGCCCAGTATTATGGGGACATCGGCCTGGGGACACCCCCCCAGCCCTTCACCGTGGTCTTCGACACCGGATCCTCCAACCTCTGGGTTCCGTCGGTCCACTGTTCTCTGACAGACATCGCCTGCCGTGAGTTCAGTCATTTAACGAGTTGATGGAACAGTCATCGTAATGAAGGTCCTCACATGGATCATGTTAGATTAACCCTTTCAGAACCGGAACCAGAACAGGACACTACAGAACACTATAGAATCACAGGACACCATAGAACCATAGAACACTATAGAACTCCATAGAACCCCATACAAACCTCCTGTCATGTTGTAGTCACATGACGGTCTGAGTCACGTCAGACACAGAACCATCAGCAGTGTCAAACAGGCACATCATGTGACCTGCACACGCTCACTGATCACAAGAAACAACATGTACAACCCCCCCCATGAAGAAAATAAACCCATGGTCATAATGTGGACTTTATGACTTTAAGATAGATGCCGTCAGTTCCATTATCATTGGTCATGTGATCATTAAAGCTTTAACCTGAACAGATGCATCATGGTCATGGTTGTAGACATTTAACTTTATCTTTTAGATGAATTAACAAAGAACAGATCAAAGGAAAAGGTTCTAAACTGGAACCTGACACTGGAAAAAATAGCACTGTCTGATAATGTTGAGATGTTAGCTTAGCTGTGTTAGCTTAGCTCTGTTTTTAGACTGAAACAGCCACAGTAAAACCACTAATCCCCTCTGTTATCTTAGCTGTGTTTCCTGTTGGTTTGTGTCGTCAATAACAGAATTAAAGATGTGTTTGAATCCAACAAACAAGGTCAGAACTGAACAGTTTAGTTTGAACGGAAATTTGGCAATGATAAGAATATCCCATAAGAACTGTATACCTTCTTAATCCTCTGAGTCCAACTTACCCGTGTAGAAGAAACACTGACATTTATGTCCAACTCCATTCATACATTTACAGCTGAGTCCAAAACAACCACTATTAGAACACTTCTCTTCTAGGACTCTGACAGTTGGTTCTTTAGGGTTCTCATTCTCCACTTGCCTGATTATAAACACTATGTGGACGCTGTAGGTCATCGTATCAGTATTGGACAGTTCTAAACCTGTCAATCTGTGGGGTTTTTTTTTTTTTCAGTTCTTCATCATAAATATAACTCACAGAAGTCGAGTACATATGTGAAGAACGGGACTGCGTTTGCCATCCAGTACGGATCAGGAAGTCTGTCCGGATACCTGAGCCAGGACACGTGCACGGTGAGGACACGTGCACGTCTCGTATTAACCCTGGGTCGTTCTGACCAGGTTCTGTCCGGGTTTTGACCATCCCGTGTTTGTGCGTGTGCAGATCGGCGACCTGTCCGTGCAGAAGCAGGTGTTTGGTGAAGCCACCAAGCAGCCGGGCGTGGCCTTCATCGCCGCCAAGTTCGACGGTATCCTGGGTATGGCGTACCCGCGGATCTCTGTGGATGGAGTGACGCCAGTGTTCGACAACATCATGAACCAGAAGAAGGTGGAGCAGAACGTCTTCTCCTTTTACCTGAACAGGTGAGGGCGGGGCAGGGGAACGGGCTTGTACAATCCCACTGTTATTTCAGCCCTTGGTTCTGGTTCTGGTTCTGGTTCTGGTCCGAACTCTGAACCCTGTTGGTGTTTGTCAGGAACCCAGACACAGAACCTGGCGGAGAACTGCTGCTTGGAGGAACCGACCCAAAGTACTACAGCGGAGACTTTAACTACGTGAACATCAGCCGACAGGCGTACTGGCAGATCCACATGGATGGGTAGGACGCAGTACTGATACACACAAGTACACAGTACTGATACACAGTATAAATACAGGCTACAAATGTGCAGTACAAATACACAGAGTACTGTTGAAGGCCTGGTACTGCACAGGTTTAACACCAAACTCAAAGAAAAGTACAAAATACTAATAAAAGTGTAAAAATATACAGATCTGAACAGAAGCACAAAGAAAATGAGTTAAAAGTATCAGAACCTTCAGTTGAACTCTGGTACCATAAGACGGGCCCCCTCTGGTACTGTAGGACGGCCCCTCTGGTACCGTTATGAACCAGTATTGTTCCATCAAACCCACATGATCCGTCTGCACATGCTCAGTTTCATCCAGGTCAAAACAGTTTCAGCAGAAAATGAAACTCAATGATTCAGTTTTTTTTTTCTTATCGTTTGTCTGATGCAGCATTGCCTTTAGAAACGGAAATATTTTTGAGAATATTTGTGATTGTGTGAAACTCATAATCTTTTTTTCTTCTCCTGTTCATGCCCATGCGGCGCTGACCTTTGACCCTGCATCTGTCCATCAGGATGGCGGTGGGCGGGCAGCTCAGTCTGTGTAAGGGCGGCTGCGAGGCCATCGTGGACACAGGGACGTCTCTGATCACAGGCCCGTCCGCCGAGGTCCGGGCACTGCAGAAAGCCATCGGAGCCACGCCCCTCATCCAGGGAGAGGTGAGCCAAAGACACACCCCCAGGGTTGGGGGTCGGCCCACATCAGAACACCAGCATCCTAAAGGGAAGATCAGCTGGTCTTGGGTCAGTTGGTCCTGGGTCAGCTGGTCCTAACACTGAACTCCCCCTCAATTTAAAGTGACCCTTCAGTCACTATTGCTGTTGCTGATGTAAACCCGGCTCAGAGTCACAGGGGTCGGGGGTCAGAGGTCAGGGTCGGCCTACGTCAGGATGAACCGTAGCAGTAAATGAAACCTGTTGAATTTCTTCAATAAAACAGGAAAAGGTTCAGTTTGAGTTTTTAGTTAAACATGTTTGTGACGTGTTTAGGTCTGAGTGGGAGTCCGTGACCTTTGACTTTTATGCCAGTAGAGGTCATCCCCTTGAATCTGTCCTGTACCAGTGTAGTTCTGTTCATCTCCTTCTGTCCTTTCGATGGAATGTGTCTGAGTTTTAATCCAGATCATCTTTAGTCTGAGTCGACTCGCCCTTTAATGGATGCAGATAACAGCCTTTTATTGGACATGATCTTATTCAGTCTGTTCTGTTTGGTTTGGGTCCATTTGTCCAGTCTGTTAGTTATGTCTTTGTCAGTGTCTGTTCTGTCTTTCTTTTCCAACCCTATGAAGAATAAGAATTTATTAATTTTAAAAGTCCCCTTTAGGCTTTATGTGTGCATGTGTGTTTTATTCAACTGCAAACAAGTAAATAAGAAAGGGTTCTACTGTTCAGAACAGAAAGGGTTCTTTCAGTCAGTACAGTCATAGAATTTGTTCCTACTGTTAAATTGTTTTTTCTGACGAGCAAAATAAAATTATAATTTTGGGAGAAAAAAGACCTGTTCTTTACGCACAAAACATGTACGAAACCATGGCCCAAGAACCAAGGTATGGACTGAACCGTTGGACCCTAGTCTGTAGGTGTTTTACATATAGACCAGAGGGATCTTAACTGAATTACCCATGATCCTTAGGGCTGAGGTGTGTGTGTGTTTTCAGTACATGGTGAACTGTGATAAGATCCCGTCGCTGCCTGTCATCACCTTTAACCTGGGAGGACAGTCGTACACACTGACTGGGGATCAGTACGTCCTGAAGGTAAGAGTTGAAATCGACCACCAGTGGGTGAGGCGTGCACACACACACACACAAAAAGGGGGCTCTGTGGGAGTGAAGGAGTCTGGGTATTCACTGCTCAGATAAACAAACCAGAGCTGATGATGTCCTGAAGGAAACACATCAGAAATACAATCAGACCAGTCAAACACCTCAGATCATGTTCTATGATTGACGCCTTCCTGTGACGTTGTCCTTGTGATTGACAGGAGTCTCAGGCGGGAAAAACCATCTGTCTGAGTGGCTTCATGGGCCTGGACATCCCCGCCCCCGCCGGGCCCTTGTGGATTCTGGGAGATGTGTTCATTGGGCAGTACTACACCGTGTTTGACCGCGACAACAACCGTGTGGGCTTCGCAAAGTCCAAGTGAACAAGGCTCCGCCTCCTGCTGCCGGTGCCACGGGCTCCAGTTACTAGTTGTAGATGAATGCACTGATGTGGAGGGGGTGGAGTCTGAGAATGACTGGGATGGATGAGGGTGGGTGTCAGAGTGGATCTGATCTGTCGGGTGATGTGATTGATTATCAGCTGATTGTTGTTGTTTTTTCAGCTCATGCTTTCTTGAATCAGGGACCTGTTTTAACTCTTTTAGTCGACGTTGGTCCATCGATACTGACTCTACATATGATCGACCTGAACAAATAAACCCTTTTTAAAACACTCTGTTGTTTCTTCTGTCATTGATTGAAGGGCACTCATCTACTCACACAAAGGTCAAAGGTCATGGACTCCATACCCCTCCTTCAACCACCACCTTACAGTGGGGGGGGTTTGAGTGCCTGAATGACCCTTGAAGCTGTGTTGCTGGGGGCGACCAGCTCCTGGTCAGGTCTCCCAAGGCACCGGGTCAGACCCATGTGGTAGAACCCGGTTCCGCTGGCCCGGATCAGGGTCACCAGAGCCCCACCCTGGAACCAGGCCTGGGGGAGGGGCTTCTCGGCAGGTGCCTGGTGGCCAGGTCTTTGCCCACTGGACTGTCGCCCTGTGGACCCGCCCCCTACGGAAGGACCCCTACAGGTCTGGATTAAACCGGTCAGTATCTGTGTCAAATCTGAATTTAAACCAAACCATGAGTTTCCATAAACTGGACTGAGGGGGTGTGTGTGTGTGGTTTTTTTTGGGGGGGGGGGCTGTAGGGCACGACTGTAATAAACAGTAGAAGAAGTAGAACATTGTGTTTTCTGTTCATGTTAGACCTGGGTCTAAAGTTTAGATTCTCCACAGTTCAGTTTATTTTACAGTATTAATGAACAGCTAGGGGCGACACGGTGGTGCAGTGGTTAGCACTTGTGCCTCACGGCAAGAAGGTCCTGGGTTCGATTCCAACACCAGTCGACGGGGGGTGGGACCTTTCTGTGTGGAGTTTGCATGTTCTCCCCGTGTCTGCGTGGGTTCTCTCCGGGTACTCCGGCTTCCTCCCACCATCCAAACACATGCACTGATAGGTTAATTGGTTAATCTAAATTGCCCATAGGTGTGAATGTGAGAGTGATTGTTTGTCTCTATATGTTCAGCCCTGTGATGAACTGGCAACTTGTCCAGGGTGTACCCCGCCTTTGCCCCTATGTAGCTGGGATAGGCTCCAAGCGACCCCCGTGACCCTAGTGAGGATAAAGCGGGTTCAGAAAATGAATGAATGAACAACTAAACAGAATGAAGCTCTGTTCAGATGCAGGTAAATGTGTCCATATGTGACCTAGATCTGATCTGATACAGTCTGAACAGCACTAATCTGACCCAGACCA
Source organism: Sphaeramia orbicularis (assembly GCF_902148855.1). NCBI lineage: Eukaryota > Metazoa > Chordata > Actinopteri > Kurtiformes > Apogonidae > Sphaeramia > Sphaeramia orbicularis. Next base: position 15,761,852 of record NC_043959.1, on the reverse strand, counting down.
CTTTCATATGCAGTCCGAAATCTGCCCTGGACCACTTTTATATGTGGTCCTGAATCTGACCCAGACCACTTTCACATGTGGTCCTAAATCTGATATAGATCTGATATTTTCCAATGTGACTTCAGTTTCAACGTCCTGGTTGCATTTATCTGACCTTTATGTCATTGAAATGCAAACAAACGTCCCAGTTGTTCATCCCAGTTGTTTGTTGGAGCAGAGGAAAACCGTATTTCCTTCTGTAAACACAGTGTGTCTGCGTGGTCTCGTATTCCATCAGGACCTCTTTAGTGCATGTGGGTCACTTCAGGGTCACATTCAGTTCAGACTCAAAACTGAAAGAAGTCGCATTTAATGTGAAATATGAACCAACACACAAAAAAATCCAAATTGTGCATTAGACCTGCTGTGAACAGAGCCTTAGATGGAGGATAATGGGACTAAGACCTGTATGGTGTAATGAGGTCACATGACTGGCCAGTTCCACCGTGAATTATTCTCTTGTTCTCTCTTGTGCACAGGTAAAAAAACAGTTTCCTGTAAATGTGACCTGATGGAGTTCAGTTTGTATTTGATCCATAAACTAAAACAGTAAATGTTCTAAACTACAGGTTTTTCCTTTTACTGAGGCATCTTTGGTTCCTTTAGTTCTTGTGGTTCTTCAGTTCTAAACTGAACAGGTTCATTCTCCTCCATTTTAATCTAAAACTGAAAAATGAAAGCTTTCCTTCTTTTGATGCACATGTAACTTGTTCCTATTGAAGTAAAGGTCACCTCGAGTGAAAATGTTTTGTCACATTGGAAAAATTAAAACCTTAACATTAAATCCAATAATACAAACGTGTGTGTGTTTTCATCTACATCAGTTTGAACTCGGATCGGTGATGATGCATTTTCCACCATCGTACGTTTGTATCTTCTACATAATGAGGATGTGAAGGCTTTGAGTCACACTTTATTATCCCTGAACATGAACACAGAATGTACAAAGTGAATGGTTACATCACATGTTCATCAAAGACAGATGGAGCCTCTGAAGGCTGTTAATGTTCAGTAGTTGTTTCACTGCTGGTTCAGATTAGTGACGTTGGTATAAAAGTGCAGAAAAAAACCTCATCCGTTTGTTTGGACAATGATCAACATGAAAGATTGAACACAGAAGTAAAAGACTCAGACCAGACACGGCGTTCAGTCTGCAGTGAGCGTAGAAAATCCACTTGTACACTGTAAAAAGTTCACACTCATATGACCCTACACTGTAAAAAAAAACTCAGGTCTACATGGTCTGTCCATGTTTACTGTTGGGGGTTAAAATGGTCCAACACTGACCCCAGACCTGCTTCAGGGTCCAGGATCACGAAGCAGGTTCATCTGACCCAGGATCAGTTTCTGGGTTTCACAGTTAATCTGGTGTCATGGCAACAAACCTGTGTATTATGGATTTAAAAAAGGAAAAACTACTGTAAAATAAACACAGATGGAGACGCTCGTCAATAATCAATAATCAAACTATGCTTTTGGAGTTAATATTGAAATTCAGGATTTTTCACAGTTTTCATGAATCACAGATTTAGGTAATGAATTAAGCCCCGCCCATATCACACAGGACCAATCAGATAAGAGGTTCTGGAGCATCCATCCCATAGTCCTAGGCTGAGGTGGACTCCCATGATGCCCCTCTTCTCCTCTGTCTAACTTTGTGTCTTCTGTTTTTTGTAGTTTGTTCCTGTTCTATTCTGCAGGTATCTCTGCTTCTGGTTCTGGTGGTTCCTGATGTGGTTCTGGACTCCATCCACTAACCCCCAGTGGTCGAGGCAGATAGACACCGACCCAGACCTGAGTGGGCGGGTCACTCATGTCTATTCCAGATTATGTTCCAGGTGAAAAAAAGCATCCATGTTGGTGTAGAATTAAAGCTCAAAACCCGGGTTGAACCTGAACATATCATGACCCGCTTCGTGATTTGGACCCTGGACGGCTTTACTTTGACAGAATATAAAACATTTATATTTGTGTTTTGTGAAACTATCACATAAAGACGTGTAACATCAGGACATGATCTGGACTGTGGAATTTACACTGTAAAAAAATTCTTTTCAGTTCTGTTTAAACAATCGTACACTGCAAAAAGTTACACAGTGGAATCTCACAGTAGAAACAGAAAAACCTTTGTGTCCTTGAACGTGACATCGAGGTCGACTCGTTTCCAAAAAGTGGCATCAGTTCAGTTTTTCCACCCCAGCCGAGTCTGACCCCTGACCCCTGAACCCAGACCTGTGACCCCAGAGCCCTGACCCCTAACCTCCGACCCCAGACCTGTGACCCCTAACCCTTGACCCCTGACCCCATACCCCTGACCTCTCACCCCTTACCCTTGACCCTTGACCCCTGTTCTGCTGCTGTCAGCCCTCCTGCTTCTTGTTTTCCTTCTCTGTATCTGGACCGGTGTTGTCCCGGTCCTGGTCCTGTTCCTCCATGTTCTGGTTCTCCTCCCTCAGTGGGGCGGCCGGGTCTCGGACCACACCGTCCATCTCCCCCTCCCCCTCCGGCTCCTCCTCCGGCTCCTCCTCCGGCTCCTCCTCCACCCGGCCCACGGTGTCGGGGATGATCTCCACCTCGATGTCAGATGAGTCTTCGCTCTCCTTGAACCACACCGTCTTTTGCCCCTCCCTCCGCCGCTGTTTGCTCAGGATGGACCTGGCGCCGTAGTCGTCATCGTTGTCGCCCCGCCCCCCCCTCGCCAAGCGGACCGCCGGGCTACCTTTGGGGACGTGGTTGGAGTAGACGCCGCAGGAGGAGCAGTGGCGGCTCCGCCTCTCCAGGGGGATGACCCTGCCGCGGGCCGAGGGGGCAGAGCTGCGGCGGGGCAGCGCGTCGTTCCATCGCCGGCCTCGGGCAGCATCGGCCTCGTTCTGGAAGCCGTCGTTGGTGTACTGGAGCGAGTCTCTGTGTCCGGACCGGACCGGGGGGGTCGCGAAGCAGGGGCCCAGACACTGAACACAGAGGACACCTGTTAGAGCTCCACCAATCACACATCACCATAACGGCACCATATTTACACCAGCACCACCGTTCTGCCCATGTGCAGAGCGTCTATCTGATGTCAGTTCTAATCACAGGAACACAGTCATATGTCATAGAACATGTGATAAAATCCAGAATCAGCTGATCCTGTGTCTTGATATTCAGCTCCGCCCCCACTGGTCGTCTGTCACATGACATTGACCGACGCTTTATCAGAACTGATCAGATTCAATGGGTCCAATTTTTAATCCTTAAACCTTTAATTAGATAAATTTAATCAAATGACCAAAGTTCTGTTTATCTGATGTTTTAATGTATGCCATAGTCTAATTACACATACATGTTAGTTTTTTGGGGGAGAGTTCTTTTGGTTATTTTTTTTTTCATTTCCTTCATTATTTTCCCCATTTTGTTCAATATTTTCTTGATTTTTATTCATTTTGTTCAATATTTTATTCATTTTTGTTCATTTTGCTCATTATTTTATTCATTTTTGTTCATTATTTTATTCAATTTCATTCATTTTGTTGTTTATTTTATTCATTGTTTGTCATTTTAATCATTATTTCTCCATTTGTTTTCCACATATGTAGTAGTTTGTGTCCAGTAAATAGAACCTGTAAAGTCTGAGGGATCTAAAGTTTCGTTCTTCTGACCTCACAGATTTTGTCGACGCCTCCATTTCCCTTCAGTAAACGTGAAAGCAGAAATCCGATGACAATGAGGCAGAGCACCAGCAGGGCGGCCATGACCAGGCCCAGCAGCGCCATGTCTCCGGGTCGGTACCCGGTGTTGGACGGGGACGGGATGGCCACGGCTGCAGACGACAAACAGGTAGAACATCAGACCAACAGGGAGAACCCAGCAGGGTTGTGGTTTAGACCCAGGTGGACTGAAATAGTCCTAAAATGAAGCTAATATTAGTTAATATCCACTCCTACTGGTCCTATTGGTCCTATTGGTCCTACTGGTCCTACTAGTCCTGCTGGTCCTACTAAATTCCCACTGGTCCTACTGGTCCCACTGGTACTACTGGTCCTACTAGTACTACTGGTCCTATTAGTCCTACTGGTCCTACTAAAACTACATTCACATGTTGAAGGTTGAGTTTGAGGTCGATTTGTTGTTTTAAGATGGAAGAAGGATTAATGGAACACAAACGTATGATGACAGAAGATTATTGTAACTTAATATGACTTTTATAGATTCTGAAGAAGCACAAAACTGACTGATTTATATTTAGAATTACATTACAATAAATGATCACCATGAAATGTTTGAAGAAACAATGTAGCAGGTTTGTGATGGAGGCTGATGATGGTGATGGGGACGAGAACGCCTATGTGGAGACCCAATCCAGACCAAGACCATAAAACCAAGTCTGTTTAATGTGGGCCCAGTTAATCCACAGTTGGACCTACAGACTAACCTAGACTGGGAACTGCTTATCAGAGCGGTCTGGAACATTCTACTGAACCTCTTCATCTGAACTTCACTGTCATTAAAACGATCCCCACCATGTGCATCATCTTCTGCCAATTCTACCAAACTGCTTCAACAGCGCTGCTGTCATGAACACGTTAAACCCACCCTGTTTCCCAGACATGATTTCACACTGTCTAGAACTCACAGAAGATGCAGAACCATGGATCTGAACCAGGTCCTTAGAGACTTTTTGGGTTAAACTTGGAAGTAAGTGGGCCCTTGATATTAATCATCAAGTTGACAGACGTTTATTCTGCCTTTCTCGTTTGCATTTCTAATTATCATGCACCTTTCAACAAGACATGCAATGACCTGTCAATCAACTGGGGTGGCACCGGCACCTGAAGAGGTGTCCAATCAGGTTCCAGAGGTGGCCAGTGCTAGTTAGCAATATTTTCCTGGGCATGACCTGCCCTACTCTGCCTCTGATTGGTTCATCAGTCCTCATTCCTAAAGTTTACCAATCTAATCAGTGAAGGCATTGAGTACTAGCCAGTTAGAGGCAGAATAGAGCGGGTTATGGATTCACCATCCCAGGGGAAAAAATAGGCCATTTGGGCAGCTCTACTTCTTCTACTGTTTGTTAGACTTATATGTGATGTGGCCTACAGCGCCACCTTCTGGAGACACCACACATCTGATTATTGACTCCAAACCGGTTTATAGAAATTCTCCTCATATTGGACGTGTTCCGGCGTTGGTACCTGGAATGACCTGAACAGACAGAGCTGCTGTTCCAAACTCCCCCGTTGTTGAATCCACGGCTCTGAGCTGCAAAAACAGACACGGCTCAGCGTTAGAACCTGTCAATGAAGTAACCATGGGTGGAACTGGACTCTGTTCTCATGTTCATTCACCTGCAAAGCGAACGATTCTGTCTTCACGACTCTCTTCAGGACCACAAAGCCGTCAGACGTCACGTTGACATAGCTGCTGTACTGAACCTCGTACTTAACGTCTGGATTCACGCCCTGACACGACCAGATATAGAACCACATTTACAACAGAACCCTGCTAGAACACAGGTCAATGGGATCAGCATCAACAAACATATACAGCCCCTGAATGACCCACCACAACCTGGAAACACCCTGGAAACACTTTAAAAACACCCTGAAAACATTCTAGAAACACCCTGGAAACACTCTGAAAATACTCTAGAAACACCCTGAAAACCCCCTGGAAACACTCTGAAAACATTCTAGAAACACCCTGAAAACCCCCTGGAAACACTCTGAAAACATTCTAGAAACACCCTGAAAACACCCTAAAAACACCCTGGAAACATTCTGAAAACACTCTTGAAACACCCTGTAAACACTCTAGAAACACCCTGAAAACACTCTTAAAAACACCCTGAAAACACTCTAGAAAAACCCTGGAAACACCCAGAAAACATGCTAGAAACACCCTGAAAACATTCTAGAAACACCCTGAAAACATTCTAGAAACACCCTGAAAACACTCTAGAAACACCCTGGAAATGCCCTGAAAACACCCTGGAAACATCCTTAAAAACACTATAGAAAGACTCTAGAAATGCCCTGAAAACAGCCTAAAAACACCCTGAAAACACACAGAAAACACTTTTAAAAAACACCCTGGTAACACCATGGAAACACTTCTAAAAAAACACCCTAAAAACACTCTAAAAATACCCTGAAAACACTCTAGAAACACCCTGAAAACACCCTGGAAACACTTTAAAAAAAACACCCTGAAAATATTTTAAAACACCCTGGAAACACCCTGAAAACATCCTGGAAACAATCTGAAAACATCTGGAATAATCCTGAAAACACATTTGAAGTGTTGAGGGTGGTGTTTGTTGGGGTGTTGCTGGTCGCATTTTTTGTGGTGTTTGTTTGGGTGCTGACAGTGGCGTTTGTTGGGGCATTGATGGTAACATTTGTTGGGGCATTGACGGTGGCGTTTGTTGGAGTGGTGGCATTTGATGGGGTGTTGGTGGTGGTGTTGGTTGGGGCGCTGACGATGGCATATGTTTTGGCATTGGTTGGGGTGTTGACGGTGGCATTTTTTAAGGCACTGGTGAGGCCGTTTATTGGGGTGTTGATGGTAACGTTCGTTGGGGTGTTGATGGTAACGTTTGTTGGGGTATGGACTGGTATTTGTTGGGATGTTGATGGTGGTGTTTGTTGGGGGTGTTGATAGTGGCGTTTGTTGGGGTGCTGACGGTGGTGTTTTTTAGGGCGTTGGCGGTAGCCTTTGTTGGGCATTGATGGTGGTGTTGACAAACTCACGGTGGCGAAGTCCTCGTCGCGGGCGCGGACCCTGAATGGTCGGTTTGTGCTCCTGTCGCGGAGGATCATACTCTCTGGAGCCGAGTTACTGTAAATGAATCCTTCATATCGTTCCTTCTCAAAGCGAGGAGGGTTCCTGCTCTTTTTCATCACCTCAATGGTCACCTGAGTCACAGCGAATTGGTCTCTGTTGGTCACCTGCGATGCCTGAAGGGGGTGCAAGTCAAGAGTTAAACCAGGTTTTACTGTGTGTTGTTTTCAGTGAACTATGGATCAATTGGTGCATATTTACGATGACGGTGAGTGTTATTGGACCCAGGATGTCTGCAGCTTTAGCCATGCTGATGTTCCCTGATTCTTCATCAATTTGGAAGATGTTCCCCTCATTTCCTGAACACAGAAGAAGGAACAGCAACACATGAAGAAGATGACAACAATGACCACAACAAAGACAATCAATGTGGAGATAAACTCCTAATAAAACTTAACAAACTACAGACACAAACCCAACAAAAAAATCTCACAATTTTCAAGTCCTTCTTTTCTTAAAGTGTGCAGTAGTTTCTGCTGCAGTTATCATAACACCACCTGCTGTTGTGGAGAGGAACTGACATTTGGATTCACTGAGAACACTTGTATAATTTACTTTAAAAAGTCCTACTATTAGCACAAGCAATTTAAGCAAATGTGTAACAGCAAGTGGAACTCAGTCATAAAATGTAAATACTGGACTAAATTACTTTAAAACTGAAGTAAAAATACTGAAGTTTAATTTTTTGTGGTTTTTTTTTGTGTTTTCAGTGATTAGTTTCTGTGCAAATTAACATCTGGATTAAATTCATTAAATAAATCGACTTCAGGGAGACGTTATCTTTCTGTTTTCTTGTCTCGTTCCTAGTCACGGTTTTTATTTTAGACTAAGTTTCTGGTTTTGTCTCTTCATGGATGAACCTTCGGATCCTTGTCTTCATGTTTCTATCTAATGGATAATGTTGAGATGAAGCCATCAAACTGACCTCTGAGGATTTTGTAGCTGATCTGTTCGCTCCGGTTCTTGTCTCCATCTTTGGCAAAAACCGGTCCAGGTTCCAGGACCAGAGGACCGTCCTGAGAGTGAAACCAGCTGTTACTGTCTGGACATGACAACGTCCACCTCACATCCACTTCATGTCCACCTGCAGATGCTTCTGGAACATCTGAGGAGCTTTCAAAGAGTTATAAGTGCTGCAAGCCCATTTGTATCACTAACAACAGAGGATGAAAACAAAACCACTGAGTGTCACCGGTCCACTGGCACCAAAGCAGAAGACAAACAAGCTACAACAAACAACTGGAACTGGCTCTTCACTGACCTCTGACCCTTTTATGACTAACCTCTGACTCCTGGGGACTGCCCTCTGACCCCTGTAGACTGACCCCTGACCCCTTGGGGACTGATCCCTGACCCCTTTAGGCTGACCTTTGACCCCTGGGGACTGACCTCCCTCTCGGTGAGGTTGACCTTCCCTCGGTAGCCGCCGCTCACACACAGTTTGCTGATGCCAAGGTTGGTCCTGATGCAGGGCTGGAACCACGGCGGCCGGTTGTCCACGTCCTTTACGTTCACTGTGATGGTTGCCACTGATGTGAAGAACGGTTTGTTGGAGGCCGAGCCGTTGAATGTGTCCTGAGATGTTTGTCACAGGTCAAAGGTCAAACAGAGCAGAGCGCAGTATTGGGATGTGGACGATGGGTTCGTACCTGCACATGTAGAACCAGAGAGATCTTTTGCACCGAGTCATAGTCGATGATGCTTTTGACCACGATCTTTGGACTGTTGATGTTTTCCAGGCGGAAATATTTATCCTGGTTTAAGAAAGAGTTTACAGACACATTATAGTCACTGGTGATAAAGTTGTCCCGTAGTCACTAAAGTTGTGGCATTTATTAGAGGAAGTTCTTGAAGAGTCCTCGGAGGTTTGTTAAAGATCTTAAAGTTGTTTAACAGGTTGAAAGAGTCTTAGATTTAGACCAGTTCAGGAGGTTTTAGAGTCAGTTCTACAGACAGAGGACTGCTGAAGTCATTAAAAAGTTTAGAGTTAGTTCAATAGTTGTCAAGAACAGAAGAAGGTTTCAGAATGTGAGGAGGTTTCAGAGTTACTGGAGCTGCAGGCTTATGTAAACACTGATTCTGGTTCTGAAGAGGTTAACTGGACTTTAAGGATGCCTTTTAATTGGATTTCATGAAGGTTTTATTGTGTTTTACTGATGCTGGACTTAAACTCTGGTGTTCTGGTGACTTGGTACCGTTGCCGGTTCCAGGCGGTAGAACAGCGGATCCGAGTCCACGTCCGTAGCCTGGATGAGTCCGACGCTGGCGTTCACCGGAGTCAACTGTGGAAATGAAACCGACCTCAGCATCAACCGCCACCGACGCACGACCACCAGTAAAACATGCACTGACCTCGTTCACGTCCAGGATGTAGTGGTTCTGGGCAAAGTTGGGAGGGTTGTCATTGATGTTTTCCACCAGAACCTCCACGGACTCGTTGACCTGAAGGAGGCGCTGACGTTAATGTGCATCTATGAATGTGGAGTTAAAAAACAAACTGGTTTGTGTAATGTTGAACTCACTGATCTGGAATCAGCTCTGCACTGCAGCCAAACCGTCAGGACGGAACTGGACAAAGACTGGAGGACAGGGGACAGTTAGGACCCCAACACAACAACCTCTGACCTTTGACCTTGAGTCTAAATATAACTGATATTAATCAACCTGGAACGAAAAAACACTTTCTTCAATTGTTAAATGAATAAGAACCTGATAGAACCTGGATGAAATGGGGTGGGTGGGACTGGGTCTGGGGTTGATACGGGTCTGGGATGGCATGGGGTCTAGGGTTGAACTGAATCTGGGGTGGAACCGGGACTGGGGTGGGACCAAGTCTGGGGTCTCACCTCGTAGTCCAGGCCTCTCTTGACCATCAGGACATTCCCGTTCAGGTAAAACAGGTCTTCAGGGTTCACGGTCAGGGTCAGGGTTGGGGGCGGGTCCAGGTCAATGTTGGTGCTGATCTCCACCACGGTGACATCGGCTGTGTTGTTCTCAGCGATGGACACGGGACCCGGAGGAACCACACAAACTGGACCACAAACAAACATAAATATGACCCGGTAGAAAAACAGAACCAGTACCAGAACCAGAGGAACCACGCAAACTGGACCACAAAAAACATACACATGACCTGGCAGAAAACAGATCCTAAGGAACCACATAAACTGAACCCAAACAAAAAAAAAACGGGTAAAAAAAAACAAAGCAACTAGAACCAGAGGAACTAGAACCAGAGAAAGCAGAACCAGAGGAACCAGAACCATGGGTCTGGGTTTCCTTGAATTCATCTGAATCATCTGTAAATATTATTTTCCATCATTTTATTTCATTACATTAAAACTGAATTGAACTGAAACTAGGGAGGGGGGCTTATTTCAGGAAAATTTTCAGATTCAACTTTAGCCCAGATTTTCTAATGCTCCCATGTCTTGGGAATACAAAAATGTGAAGAAGTTAAAATCAAGCCCAAACCCCCCCACCCTAAAAATTACTTTTTCAATACTAAAAACGTAGTTTTTTTGGCAAATTTCAAACCTTCTCCACTTTTGATAAAGTACAATGTAGCAATATGCTCATGCTGGGCCCTTAAATGTTTTTTTATGAGACATGTCATGTCTTAAGAGTGCTTTGCACTACAAAAGGTGTAGTGTCAAGGTCAAATTATAGGTCAAAGGTCACCCAAATGGTCAAAAATGGATATTTCATGGAATTAAGCTGTTAATGTGGGTTCTTCAAAATGCTTGGCTCAGGTTCTCTCCTCAGAACCTATTGACCACAAATAAATAAACTTTTATTTATTTATTTACTTACTTACTTATTTCTTTCTTTCTTTATTTTTAAAAAATTAACTATTGACCACTAGCAACTTCCATTCAATAAGACACATTAAACAGAACTATTTACTCAATGTATTATCCATATAGACATGTCAAAAAGAACAAACGGTAATTTCACATGACTTTGCAATTTAAATGAATATGTCCCACTGTGGGTGACACGGTGGTGCAGTGGATAGCACTGGTGCCTCACAGCAAGAAGGTCCTGGGTTCGATTCCAACACCAGTCGATGGGGGTGGGACCTTTCTGTGCGGAGTTTACATGTTCTCCCCGTGTCTGCGTGGGTTCTCTCCAGGTACTCTGGCTCCTCCCACCATCCAAACACATGCACTGATAGGTTAATGGGTTAATCTAAATCGCCCATAGGTGTGAATGTGTGAGTGATTGTTTGTCTCTATATGTTCAGCCCTGCGATGAACTGGTGAAATGTCCAGGGTGTAGCCCGCCTTTACCTATAAGTAGCTGGGATAGGCTCCAAGCGAGCCTAGTGAGGATAAAGCAGGTTCAGAAAATGAATGAATGAAGTGTTAGTGATTCCCGCCAAAATGTGTGTTAGTGTTTCCCGCCACACTAATGGCAGCAAATTCAAATGGAATGTACGTGTTGCAATATTTCTTCTCTAATGTGGCTTTGAAAGGGCCAAAGGCCTCGGGGGATCCCACCAGGAAACCAGAGGAAAGAGAACTGAGGACATATTTGATAAAATGTTGGAATGGTATGAATTTTTGAAAAAACTAGGCATTTTGGTGACCTTTAACCTACAACATGACCTTGACATTAGACTTTTCATAGTACAAAGTACTCTTACGATACAATATGGCACTTACAAGATCATTAAATGGCCCATCATGAACATATTTATACATTGCACTGGACAAAAGAGTGGAGAAGCTGTGAAAGTTGTGATTTTCAGAGTTAAAAAAGTAATTTTCGGGGTGGGGGGGGGTTTTGGATGAAAATTTCAAAAAAATTACACAGGAGTGCTTAGAACAGTTTGTTGCATCAGAAAATCAGGGCTAATGTGATATTTGATATTAACCCCCCCCCCACACACACACACACTGAAACAGGAACAAACATCAAGAAAAAAATGATGAAACTCAGTCTGAAACGAAAACGAAACACGATGACGATTCAGTTCAGACTGAAGTTAACGAAGTTAACAAAGACAATGAAAGTACTTTTACTTCAGTTCAACCTCAGTATTTGTACTGTTACTACAGTTCAACCTCTGTATTTGTACTGTTACTACAGTTCAACCTCTGTATTTGTACTGTTACTACAGTTCAACCTCAGTATTTGTACTTTTACTATCGTTAAACTTCAATATTTGTACTTTTACTACAGTTCAACCTTAGTATTTGTACTTTTACTGCAGTTCAACCTTAGTATTTGTACTTTTACTGCAGTTCAACCTCGGTATTTGTACTTTTACTGCAGTTCAGCCTCAGTACTTGTACTTTTACCACAGTTCAACCTCAGTACTTGTGCTTTTACTGTAGTTCAACCTCAGTATTTGTACTTTTACTGTAGTTCAACCTCATTACTTATACTTTTACTACAGTTCAACCTCAGTGTTTGTACTTTTACTGCAGTTCAACCTCAGTATTTGTACTTTTACTACAGTTCAACCTCAGTATTTGTACTTTTACTACAGTTAAACCTCAGTATTTGTACTTTTACTGCAGTTCAACCTCAGTACTTGTACTTTTACTACAGTTCAACCTCAGTGTTTGTACTTTTACTGCAGTTCAACCTAAGTATTTATACTTTTACTACAGGTCAACCTCAATACTTGTACTTTTAGTACAGTTAAACCTCAGTACTTGTACTTTTACTACAGTTCAACCTCAATACTTGTACTTTTAGTACAGTTAAACCTCAGTACTTGTACTTTTACTATCCATCACTCATCCGTCAGATAATTCACCTCAGATCCATTAAAACTAAAACATGTTGTAAAATGTCACATGAAAATGTTCAGATGTGGTACCATGGTCCCCGGTCTCCCCTATGAGGAAACAAGTGTAAAAATAAACATGATGTAACAAGATGAAACTAAAGGACGAGGACTGAATCAGACCAAATAATCCCAAACAGATGGATTAGAGTCTTTTCTCACATATTTATAATGTTTTACAGATTAATTTAAACCAATTAATTCAGATTTAATTGTATTTAATTCAAACTCTTCACACACAAACACAGATTCAGCTTCAGTAAACATATGTTGTTTCCTTGAAATCATCAGTGTTTATGGGATGTTTCTGTCTTTTTAACTCCCTTCTATGTCTTACACTGTTTCAGTTTGATTAGAATATGAAACAGAAACATTAACTTCCATGCCTCAAAATCATCTGTGAATGGAACGATTGGCCTCGGTCTCCCCTACAACAGCAGTGAAAACAGTCAGATTTAAGGTTTAATAAACTAAACGAAATGAAATGAACAGGACGTTAAAGTCAAAAGTGGACAAATCCAGTGTGAGTTTCGTCTTTCATGTCCTTCAGTCCAACCTACGTCAGAACCCAGGCCTGTCCTCTGATCTCCCATCATGCCCCTCTGCTCCTCGCCGTCCCGACCGTACTCACGTCTTTGGGTCCGACAGATGGTGGCGAGGCCGAGGCAGACGGCGCCGAGCAGCAGGGCATCCGCGGGCCGGCGCTCCGGTTTCACGTCCATGTCCCCAACGCCAGCAGAGACGAATGGAGGCCGAGGAGGACGAGGAGGACGAGGCACCAGCTGGTACTCGGACATAAAGGCCCGTCTGTGCTCGCCTCAGTGGGAGTCAACTACAGACGCAATGTTTGTGACTTCATGTTACGGCCGCGTACTGCATTAAGCGCCGCACGCCGCCCACACGCATACTTGCATCTGTTTGAGCTGATTCAGGCCCGTTCTGTCCTGCACCGACGCCCCGGTGCATGCTGGGAGGAATGTCTGCATCTGGACACAAACACAAACAAGCACCGGGTCCAACACACCTGGAAAAGACTGACGGGTTTAGAGATGATGATTTAAGATGAAAATGATGGACAGAATAAGAAGAACAAAACAGGATGACGTCAACAAACGACACAAACACAGAAGGAACCGGATGGACTGAAGGTGGACAAGGGAGTCTTGTACCATGGTCCCCGGTCTCCCCTACGAGGAAACAGCCCTAAAAACAAACAACAACATGACGCAAGGAGATGAAACAAAAGGACAAAATAATCCCAAACAGACAGATCGGAGTCTGTTCTCACATATTTAGAGTGTTTTACAGATTGATTTAAACCAATTAATTCAGATTTAATTGTATTTAATTCAAACTCCTCACACACAAAAACAGATTCAGCTTCAGTAAATATATGTTGTTTCCTTGAAATCATCAGTGTTTATGGGATGTTTCTGTCTTTTTAACACCCTTCTATGTCTTACACTGTTTCAGTTTGATTAGAATATGAAACAGAAACATTAACTTCATACCTCAAAATTGTCTGTGAATGGAACGATTGGCCCCGGTCTTCCCTACAACAGCAGCGAAAACAGTCAGATTTAAGGTTTGATAAACAAAAGTAAACTAAACTAAATTAAAGGACATTAAAGAGTCACCTTTACATTTGGACATTAAATAAATACGAATAAAAATCTGAAACATTCATTGGAACAAAATGTTACATCAAACATGAACTTTTTACATTTTTACAGTAAAATCACAATAAAATTTTCAGACGCTAAATTTTTACTGGTTATTATTAGTTTCAGATTTTTGTTTTACTTTAGTTTAGTATAGATTACATTAGATTAGTTTAATTTTGATTAGATTAGTTTACGTTAGTTTAGATTTATATTAGTTTATTTTAGATTAGTTTAGATTACATTTGATTAGATTAGAGTAGATTACATTAGTTTAGTTTAGATTTGATTAGTTTAGATTCGATTAGTTTTGATTAGATTAGTTTGTTAGTTTAGATTTATATTAGTTTATCTTAGATTAGTTTAGATTAGATTGGAGTAGATTACATTAGTTTAGTTTAGATTTGATTAGTTTACATTCAATTAAATTAGTTTAGATTGGTTTAGTTAAGTTTAGGTTTAGATTGGAGATTAGAGTTTAGTTTAGATTAGATTAGTTTAGGTTTGGATTAGATATGATTAATTTAGATTAGTTTAGTTTGGATTCTAATTAGATTAGATTAGATTAGTTTAGTTTAGATTTAGATTTAGATTTAGATTAGTTTAGTTTAGATTAGATAGAATGTGACAGAATTAGCAACAGGTATAAAACAAATGAGAAGAAAAAGGAAATGAAGACATTATTATTATTATTATTAATAATAATAATAATAATAATAATAATAATAATAATAATAATAATAATAATAATAATGATGATTATCATAATTCATTCATTTTCTGACCCCCCTTTATCCTCACTAGGGTCACGGGGGTTGCTTGGAGCCTATCCCAGCTGCTTATGGGTGAAGGTGGGGTTCACCCTGGACATAGGACCAGTTCATCACCGGGCTAAACATGTAACGACAAACAAACACTCTCACATTCACACCTATGGGCAATTTAGATTAAACAATTAACCTATCAGTGCATGTGTTTGGATGGTGGGAGGAGCCAGAGTACCTGCAGAGAACCCACGTAGACATGGGGAGAACATGCAAACTCCATCCCCATCGACTGGTGTTGGAATCAAACCCAGGACCTTCTGTCTGTGAGGCACCAGTGCTAACCACTGCACCACCGCGTCGCCTTATCATAATCACAATAATAATAACAACAGAAGTTTAAAGTCAGTCCAGTGACAGTAGTTTTATTGCGAAAGGTTGCTGCTGTTTCCTGTTGGATCCCAGTAATAATGACTCAATGTTACACTGGTACTGAGTGGAACCAACAGAATCCAGTACCAACTGACACCAGCAGGAGGAGACATTCACTTTAACCAGAATCTGCTGGACTCAGACACACACTGAAATAAACAGACAGACTGACAGACAAACAAATGAACAAACAGACAAACGAACCTGTGAAATAAATTAGAGTCTGTATTAAATATTGACTGGAACTTACAGAATTAAGAAACAAACACATGAACAGAAGCAGAACAGAAGCAGAACCAGAAAGAGAACAGAACCAGAACTGAACCAGAACAGAACCAAAACAGAACAGAACCAAAACAGAACCAAACAAAACCAGAACACAACCAGAACAGAACCAAAACAGAACAGAACCAAAACAGAACCGAACAAAAACAGAACCAGAACAGAACCGATGAACAGAACAGAACCAGAACCAGCTCAATGGAGGTAAATGTGAGAGTCAACCAACCAAATTAAAATCAGACTGAATGTAAAACATTCAATAAATAATGTGATGAACTTTGACCTTTGGTTAAAAACCATTTCATAAACGTACATTTTTACAAACAAACTAACACTTTTAAAACATATGAAAACTTTAATTTGATCCTTTTTTTTTTGGACCCAAACAGATTCATGTTTCAGTGAGTTGAAGCTCATTCCAGTTAAATCCTGGATGACTTTGGATGTAAAACTGATGAAGGCCTGGTTCTGGTTCGGTTGGATCCGTTTCTTCCCTCTTTGGTGCAGGTGAATGTTACCAGCAGGGGGCGACACTGGGACAGGACTGCAGTCTATCAGGGTCTGGGGGGGGTTCCTCCTGTTTGGGTACAGATGGAACCTGAACCACAGAGTCTGGATCCGCCTTCAGCTCTCAGAACCACCTGGTTTATGTCTGAGTCCACGAGGATCCAAATGGGACCCAAATCCTCCTGTGTTCTGTTTTCAACCCGGTACCAAACGCCTCCTGTTCTGTTTTCAGTCCGGTACCAAATGCCTCCTGTTCTGTTTTCAGTCCGGTACCAAACGCCTCCTGTTCTGTTTTCAGTCCGGTACCAAATGCCTCCTGTTCTGTTTTCAGTCCGGTACCAAACGCCTCCTGTGTTCTGTTTTCAGTCCGGTACCAAACGCCTCCTGTTCTGTTTTCAACCCGGTACCAAACGCCTCCTGTGTTCTGTTTCCAACCCGGTACCAAACGCCTCCTGGTCTGTTTTCAGCCTGGTACCAAATGTCTCCTGTGTTCTGTTTCCAACCCGGTACCAAACACCTCCTGTGTTCTGTTTCCAACCCAGTACCAAACGCCTCCTGTGTTCTGTTTTCAACCCGGTACCAAACGCCTCCTGGTCTGTTTTCAGTCCGGTACCAAACGCCTCCTGTGTTCTGTTTTCAACCCAGTACCAAACGCCTCCTGGTCTGTTTTCAGTCTGGTACCAAACACCTCGGCCTTTGTTAAACTTTGGACTCTGAGGTTTTTCTTTAGTGACGTAACAGGAACCAAAAACCTAATCGTCTTAAACATTAATCCCATTCCTGTTGTTTGTGAAACTGAGGCTCAGTTGAAACAGTTGAAAACACACATTTAAGCCCAAAGATCAGAAGTGGAATTCAACTTCAAGCTGAAAGAGTTTTTATAAAGAGACAGTGAACGAACGTCAAAAGGAAAAAGTTCAGAGTCTGTTTTTATTTTCACCTCAGCATGTTTTCAACTCAGTCTGAGGAAGATGATGAGGATAATGAAGATGAGGAGGATGATGAAGATGATGTGGAGGAGGATGATGAGGAGGAGGATGAAGATGAAGAGGATATAATGAAGATGATGAGGATGAAGATGAAGAGGATGATGAAGAGGATGATAATGAGGATGATGAAGATGATGATGAGGATGATGATAAGGATGAAGATGATGTTGAGGATGATGATGAAGATGATGATGAGGAGGAGGAGGATGATGATGAAGATGAAGAGGATGATAATGAGGATGATGATGATGAAGATGATGAGGAGGAGGAGGAGGAAGATGAGGATGATGATGAAGATCCTGAAGATGATGACGATGAACAGCGGACATGAATAAATGAGCTGTGTTAAATATGTATTGCAGACACTGACTGATGGGATCGGTCTAATTACTGGAGGAACATGGACCAGACCGAACAGAATCACAGACTTAAGTGGTCCAATAGAAGGAGGAGACGTGGAAGACGTGGATGTTTTCTCCCATAATGCACTACTCACTGATATTAATATGGTCTAAAATAGAAACATCACTAATTCATGACTCTGTTCGACTCTAGGATTAAACCCATTATGAACGAGTCAAAGGTCAAAGGTCAGCCGCAGCAAAGCCTCATGGGAGTGCAACGCTCACCTTTGGACCCAGTGTTTGGGTTTTCAATCATGTGACAGGTCATATAGAGGTCAGACAACATGGAGGCGGGGCAAACACGGTGGGGGCGGGGTTAAAGACGGTGCCCCCTTTAGGATGGAACCGGCAGTCATCTAGACCCAATAGAACCAGAACCAAAACCCTCAGACCACATTCTGAACCAGAACATGAACTTGCAGATGATATCCGGAACCAGAACCTCATTTATCTAGACCCGATAGAACCACAACCCTCAAACTGCATCCAGAACCAGAACCACTTTTATCTAGACTTGATAGAACCAGAACCCTCAAACTGCATCCAGAACCAGAGCTCCATTTATCTAGAGCCAATAGAACAAGAACCTTTCTTTCTTTCTTTCTTTCTTTCTTTCTTTCTAAACTAATAATTGAACAACACAAATGACTAATACCGTTATAGTTTTCAGAATATTCTGATATTGAATGTTTTTTCCGTTAATATTCGGACTTTATTGTAGTTTGGTTCTGTCGTAAAATACCGTAAAAAATTAATCAAACAATTATGAAGAAGAACTACAGGAAACAACAAGATGTTTGAAAGAATTCAATTATTAAAATGTTCTGACCCTTAAATACTTAATTAAGAATATTAGTCTACAGCAATTAATTAATTAATTAATTAATTAATTAATTTATTAATTAATTAATAGCTCAACAAGTCAATAAAAATCAAACATCATCAAATATCAAAGTAACTGTAAGAATAACTGAATAATTTAACCACCACTGGAAAAAATGTTTTATTCAATAAACAGAAGCTGTCAAGTCCATCAATTTAAAATTGATCAATAATCAATAACTGAACCAATCCCTAATTAGACGATCCAATAAAACCAGAACCAGAGACCAGAACCAGTCCTGGTTTAACATGTTCAGTGTTTTATGGAAAAGCCTCTAGTGGCCATCAGCGGAATTTCACTTTAATCTGATCCAAACTGGATTAATGTGGTCAGTTAATGACCAGAACCAGATCAGAACCAGACAAAAACAAGACCAATACAAGACTAGAACCAGAGCAGAACCGGACCAGAACGAGACCGAAACCAGACCAGAACCATATGAAAATCAGACAAAAATAAACCAGAACCTGACCAGAACCAGACCAAAACCAGACAAGAACCAAACAAGAACCACACCAGAACCAGACCAAAACCAGACAAGAACCACACCAGAACCAGACCAAAACCAGACAAGAACCAGAACCAGAACCAGACCAGAACCAGACAAGAACCGAACCAGAAGCAGACCAGAACCAGACCAAATCCAGACCAGAACCAGACCAAAACCAGAACAGACCAGAACCAGACCAGAATCAAAACCAGAACCAGACCGAGCAGCTTCAGCTGAAACATGAACCTAAAACCGTCAACGTCAAGAGTCCATTCTTTAATTAGAATCAATGATTATTAATAAATGAATAAATGAGTTCATGTTCCATTTATATGAAAAGACTGAAGATGAAAGAGAAACGAAAGGAAAGGACACAAGAAAAGAATAGGAGTTTATATATAAAATATATACATGAAATAAAATTAAATAAAATACAAAACATAATATAATACAAAAATACAAATAAAATAAAAACAAGTTTATAAAAAATACAGACAAACAGTCAGAAGAATTCACTAGATTTAAAACATATTTAAATTAAATATATTTTATTTTAATATGTTTAACTTATGGTTTTCTTATGTGTAACTATGTTTTTACATTAACATTAAAACGAAAAATACGTTTGTTTTTTTGTTTTTGTGGTAAAAATACTCATGGTTTGGATTCAGGACCAGGACTCTTTCCGGTCCCCTGTGGGTCTGTGTGATCAGATCAGTATCGATCCCTGAGTGCTCGTGGGACCTTAAAGGGTTCAGGACTCAGCCGGTCTAAGCGGATCCACATCATGCGTCTCTGACTCTTCTGACGGGAGCGCACGGAGCAGGCGCAGTCTTAGGAGCGCGCGTTCTGGAGCGGACCGGACCGGACCTGACCTGCGCCTCCCAGAACCCCGGACCGGATCTGTGCCCACCCCAGTCCCGGACCCGCGGGTCCCGGTTTTCCATGAGAGCCCCCCCCCCCCCCGGGGCGGTGCGTCCCGGACCATGGAGGACTCCGAGAACGCGTCGGAGCCCGGGAACCAGACAGTGCCGCTGTCCGCGGTGCCGGTCCACAACGTGCCGGCGCTGGTGTTCGGGGTGGTTCTGATCGTGGTGGTGACCGGCGGGAACGTGCTGGTGTGCGTCAGCGTCTACCTGGAGAAGGCTCTGAAGACCACCACAAACTACTTCATAGTCAGTCTGGCGTTCGCGGACCTGCTGCTGGCGGTTCTGGTTCTGCCGCTCTTCGTTTACGCAGAGGTAAGACCCGGTCCAGGTCCGACCCGGTCACGTGACTCTGTGGCTGAGGGTGGTTTGATGGGACAGGTGACACCTGGTGGGTCTGGTACGACTCCGCATCAGTTGGATCGGTTTGTGATGCCTCTGCGGGTGGAGATCCGGGTGGAGGTTCGGGTGGAGGTTCGGGTCTCTGGGGTCTTAGTTAAGCCCTCCTGAATTAGACACCGATGATCCTGTTACCTGTAATCTGCACCGGGACGCATGCGCGGAACAGGATTTAGAGAAGTCATGGATGGAGAACAACAGGAAGATCTCACAAACCAGGACCTCTGTGTGTGTGTGTGTGTGTGTGTGTGTGTGTGTGTGTGTGTGTGGATCCTATCCTTCTACTGTTGGTTCTGTTTATGTTCTGTCGATTCTTTTTGTTCTGTTTATGTTCTGTTGGTTCAGCTTGTGTTCTGTTGGTTCTTTTTGTTCTGTTTGTGTTCTGTTGGTTCTGTAGGTTCTGTTGGTTCTTTTTTTGTGTTCTGCTGGTTCTCTTGGTTCAGTTTGTGTTCTGAAGGTTCTGTCAGTTCTGTTGGTTCTTTTTGGGGTTTTTTTGGGTTCTGTTGGTTCTGCTTGTGTTCTGAAAGTTCTGTCAGTTCTGTTGGTTCTTTTTGGTTTTTTTGTGTTCTGTTGGTTCAGTTTGTGTTCTGAAGGTTCTGTCAGTTCTGTTGGTTCTTTTTGGGGTTTTTTTTGGGTTCTGTTGGTTCTGCTTGTGTTCTGAAGGTTCTGTCAGTTCTGTGGGTTCTGTTGGTTCTTGTTGGGTTTTTTGTGTTCTGTTGGTTCAGTTTGTGTTCTGAAGGTTCTGTCAGTTCTGTGGGTTCTGTTGGTTCTTTTTGGGTTTTTTGTGTTCTGTTAGTTCAGTTTGTGTTCTGAAGGTTCTGTCAGTTCTGTGGGTTCTGTTGGTTCTTTTTGGTTTTTTGTGTTCTGTTGGTTCTGTTGGTTCAGTTTGTGTTCTGAAGGTTCTGTCAGTTCTGTCGGTTCTGCTGGTACTGTCAGTTCTGCTGGTTCTCAGTCTTGGTTCTGTAGTTTCAGGGTGGGCTGTGGTCTCTGAACATCGTGGTGTGCGACGGCCTCATGACCATGGACGTGATGCTGTGCACGGCGTCCATCTTCAACCTGTGCGCCATCAGCGTGGACAGGTACGTCTGTGGGGGGTGGGGCGGGGCCAGGGCAGGGTGGGGGCGGGGTCACAGATGACGCATGTTCACGTCAAACTTCAACAAACTGTTTGGATCAGATGTTAATGTGATGGTTGAACTCACTGATTTCAACAGTTTCTGTGATTATTCAGCTGATGGTTCATGTTCTGTAAAGATGACACTTTCCCAGAATCCTTTGCTTTTGCCAGACTTATCATTGTAGGTTTAGTGACAGTGTTGAATCTGTTCCGACCCTCGTGTCTGTTTCTGTGCAGGTTCATCGCCGTGTCCATTCCTCTGAACTACAACCGTAAACACGTGGACCACCGTCAGCTGGTCCTGCTGTCGGCCACGTGGCTGCTGGCGCTCGCCGTGGCCTCGCCTGTTGTCTTCGGCATCAACAATGTCCCAGACCGCGACCCCAGCGAGTGTAAGCTGGAGGACAACACCTACGTGGTGTACTCGTCCGTGTGTTCCTTCTTCATCCCGTGTCCTATCATGGTTGTGCTCTACTGCGGCGTGTTCCGCGGCCTGCGGCGCTGGGAGGAGGCGCGTAAGGCCAAACTGCGCAGCAGCATTGAGGCCTGCAGGAAGCTGCAGCACGCTGCCGTGGCCACCGCCCTGCACCCGCTGGCCATCCCCACCATCCCTGGGCCCCTCCTCATGCCCCTCCCACGTATCGTCGAGAGGGACCTGGCCCAGCGTCGCCTGGACGACACCGACGACTACCGGCAGCGGGAGGTCCCGTACCCGAGACAGTACCGCGAGAACTCGGTGCCCACGCTGAGCTTCAACCAACAGCAGCTGAGGAAGAAGAGCACCAAGATCAACAGCCGCGAGAGGAAGGCCATGAGGGTCCTGCCCGTCGTAGTGGGTGAGTATGCCCACCAATCACAGAGGTGTTTCAAGACTGGATGAGTTACCGTGGCAACAGGGTGACTCACCGGTCCTCCACAGGGACTGGACGTCAGGACGGACATGTGACGCCCCCTAGTGTCGCATTTC
The DNA here is from genome assembly GCF_902148855.1 of Sphaeramia orbicularis. Lineage (NCBI taxonomy): Eukaryota > Metazoa > Chordata > Actinopteri > Kurtiformes > Apogonidae > Sphaeramia > Sphaeramia orbicularis. Next base: position 15,739,373 of record NC_043959.1, on the reverse strand, counting down.
ACCGACCAGATCAGATCAGAAATAACACAAAACATGATGTAATATCATGCAGATCACTGATTGGTTGATCCAAGTTATCGTCATGTGTTTAGATTTGAGTCTTAGGCTTCGTTCAGATGCAGGTAAATGTGTCCATATGTGACCTGGATCTGATCTGTTAAAGACAGTTTGAAGGGTGAAGAGACTGGGTTTGGTATGGACTCTATGCACAGCCCCACTACTTCCTGAACTTCAGGTGGGTCCTTTATTTCCTGTCTTTCATTATTGGACACACTGATTAATCCAGGTGTGTCTGCTACTTCTTGTTGTGACAACTGATTAATTAGGCACACCTGGTTTAATCAGTGTGTCCAATAATGAAAGACAAGAAATAAAGGATCCATCTGAAGTTCAGGAAGTAGTGGGGCTGTGCATAGAGCCCACTGACCCTTTGCATCGACGTCACAGTTATCATGTGACTAGGGGTGCAGCGCCATGGTGGACGGCAAAAGCAACACAACAAACAAATGAATGAGTGACAGATTATGACTACCAGCACTGAAAATATAGTTTTGGAGTTGTCCTGCAAAGTGACTAACCTTACTGGATGGCAGAAAGAATGCTATTTGGAGAAGCTAGCGATAACACGACTAGCTACCGACCCATACCTTCTCCTTCCTGATGTGTTTATGGATCTAGCAAAATCCTCCAGTCTACTGGAGTTTAAAGCACACGGTCTGTACCATTCTGTTCTAAATGGAGTGTCCCCATACACAGGTGCTGACCTAAAAGCATACAAAAGTCTGAATGATACCAGTTCTTAGTCTCAGTTTACATTACTGAGTCGCTGTACTGCGCTCACGGCAGAGGAATGTATCTCATAATGGTTAAGGAAAGATACAGCTAATGTTAGCTAGCTAGCTGTGTATGTTTTTTGAATGTTTCCCCCAGCATGCCATCCAAACTCAAATAGACTGTAACCAAAAGCAGCTCTAATTAACTAACACTGTGTAATAATGTTAGTGGCTGTCGTAAGTAGACTACAATATTAGCTCTGTTGTTGAAGTGGCGGCCTATCTACTATCTACACACAGTAATATGTACAGTTCCACCACGAGAACATATGGAACAGCATAATGACAATAACAGTATTTCATAGAACATAGTGTAGCTGGTAGAAGGGCAGACACTACAACAGCAGAGCTAATATTGAAGGCTACTTATGACAGCCACTGGAACATAGTGGCTCATAGTAGTTAACCCAGTATACCACCTAGCTAGCATTTGGGGGTGCTAATATGCTATGGACACAAACAGAGCCTGTTCTATCTGTAATATCAGGTCCATCAGAACCAGGCTCTGTCTGGAACCAGCTGAAACTATGGTTGGGACTGTTGTGTGCGACCGCTGTATGTGAAAAGCAGGGTTAAAAACGAACAAAAACGAGAACGTTCAGATCAAATTCGATATTAGTCGGTTTGCTGTCCAGTTCAGTCCAGCACTTCCACCGTCCGTCATGGCGCTCGTTTGTGGCGTGAACAGTGCGTGACGTAACGTGCAAAGGGTCAATAAATTCCGCTGTAGGACTGGTCTCTTACCATGGTAGCTCCTTGTAGTAGATGCTCATGCTGGATCTGGTGACCCCTGGTCTGGGGGGAGGGGACAGGGACACCATGCTCTGCAGTACTTTAAATGTGACTGCAGAACCAGTTTTGGCCACAATTCTATATTACGACTCCTTTAAGACCTGGTGTCTGAACGTAAACTAAAACAACTATTTTCTGACCTGAAATTGTAACTTGACAGTTTTTCAGCTGATCGTCCACCTTTATTGTGTCGTTTGTAGCCGCGGTCACACTGAAAACGCCACAGTTTTTCATGTTGTGTAAATGTGAGTGTTGTTTTCCCCCTGGTGGCAGGTCGTAGTAGAGCTCATAAATCCCATGTTAGTCTTAAACCCCTTTTCCACCACAGGGTTCCACCTAAAGTACCCTCCAACCACAAACTTTCCCTGGTAAAGTTCCTAGTAAGGTGTGGGACTTTTCAGATTATTCAGAATCCTTGAGGGGCTGTGTGTTGAAGAAGGCTGATTGGTGGAACACACTGTCAGCGTTCCATTCTTTCGTTCCGCTTCCATGTTTAATCCATTCAGATCACATGGTTTTATTTACGATGTAGTGGCAGCTGCTCGTCTTTCAGAGAGGGGAAGCTCATTGTCGGCTTACATAAAAAAAGGGAAGTTTTTTAAACATAAATCCGGCCCTCCGTTCCTTTTTAAGAAAATGGTCACTGACTTTATCGTACCAAGTAAACAAGAAAACATTGAAATTATGATAAATTGAAACAAGGAAGTACAATGAGTGTGTTTTATTTACAGTGCAAGAAATGAACAAGTAATTTCGTAGTGGTTTCTCTCTCAATTTCACAGCAGAATGCGCGACGGTATTAAACTGAACTCTGTCAGTGAAGGAACAGATCTGAAAACAGCTGTCAATCAAATGAGATTCAGCCTTTCAACTGATCCTCCAATCAGCACATGGAAGCCTGGGGTCCAGCCCAGCCGAGCTCTGCCCACAGCTCCATTCACCCCCAGAAACGCCGAGCGTCCAGGGGCAGGACAACATCGTGGCATTTATCCAATTACCGTCTGTAACGACCAATCACAGAGTCAAAGAGGTGAAAAACATGGGATTAAGAAGAGCTTCAGGTTTCGGCTTCTTTTCGTCAAAAATAATTCGGGAATGTTTGGTTTATATTTGTCACAGTAGGTTTTTTTTTTTACTGTAAATAGCAGTCACAGATCTTCATATTTAGATTTGAATGTATGTGAACAGTGAACTATGATAAAACCTTTCACCTGATTAACCCTTGACCTGTTACACCAATGCAGCGTTCGTGTTTTTTTTTTCTGTTTGTTGCGTAATGCACTTATTGGATTGGGTTTAAGCTGTAAGACACGATGGTCGGTCAGTGATAGGGAACAGTTTAATCCTCAGACTGAACTGCATGAAGCTCAGCCGTACGTTCACCTGTCGCTACGGAAACGCCCTCACACACACTGATTTCCTTCACTCACAACGTGGTCAACGTTAACGGTAACGGTGGATTCATCACCAGCTTTAGATGAAGAATGGTCCTGATGCAGAATTCATGTGACGCCTCCAGCTCCAACATCTCATTAGTCTTGTCATGAATCATTTACATCCTGTCGTCTGATGGGGGGTGTGGCCAAGCCAGCACCTACCCAATCAGCATCATCCTGCAGCGTGTCATCGTCATTAAACCTGGGTCTGTTTGATGGAGCTGCAGCTTCAGCCTTTAAACTACTACTACTACTAATAATAATAATATTAATAATAATAATAACAATTTTAATAATAACAATAACAAGCCCCGCCCCTCACATGTATTGTGTCTTATTTTGGCATCAATCCAGCTGATGTCATCATAGACATAGACGGCATAGACACATTTTGCTCATTATAACTGTACTAGTGTATTGAGCCGTGTGGTTCCACAGGTTCTAGATGTGGTCGTTTTTATATTGTTGTGTATTTGTACATGTTGTACCACATATGTCCAGCAGTCACTGCCAAAGTGTTCTGGACATAGAAACATGATTATAAGGATATTGGATTAAAATTGACTAATATCTGCCAAAATATTGGTCCGATCAACTGTTACTGTTTACACTAGTCTGTTCACTGAGCAAAAATACAGAAGGATGACAAAAACACACACACGCACACACACGCACACACACACTCACACACACACACACACACACACACAAAGGTCACTTGGCTGTTATATTATAGATGGGGAAAAAAAAGATTTTAAAAATTAATTTAAAAAAATTTTGAACTTTGACCTACTTTCCCCAAAATGTAATCACATTTATTCTGTGTCACTGGTAATCTATAAACCCAGTTAGGTATGAATTCAATCAATAGATTTACTGCTAAAGTGTAAACAAACAAACTGAACCAAGAACAATAGCCCTTGCCTCTTCTTCGAGGGGCGGGGTAATAATAAAATTATCTTTAATTATGAAAAACAAAGGGTTTTCCAAAGAAAACGACATATGATAAAAGAAAAAGATAAAAGATACCAACTTAATTTGATGATCAACATGAACCATATTTGAGCTGGATTGTCCTACTATATCTATTAATAATGTAAAAAAAAAAAAAAATTCAAGAAAAGTATCTATTTCAGGTCTATATCTGGTCTATATCAGATCTATATCAGGCCTATATCTGGTCTATATCAGGTCTATATCAGATCTATATCAGGTCTATATCAGGTCTTTATCTGGTCTATATCAGGCCTATATCTGGTCTAGACCTGTTGTGAGACCCTGTGGTTGTGGTTTCTCACTGCAGGCTGCTTCCTGTTCTGCTGGACGCCGTTCTTCGTGGTCCACACGACGCGGGCGGTGTGCGTGGCGTGCGACCTCCCTCCCCACCTCGTCAGCACCGTCACATGGCTGGGCTACGTCAACAGCGCCCTGAACCCCATCATCTACACCATCTTCAACACAGAGTTCAAAAAGTTCTTCAAGAAGTGTTTCTGGAGCTGCTGCTGACGGTGAGCAGCTGTGGAAGGACGCCAGACGGAGGTCCATTACCTGACAGAGGTCCAGTACCTGATGGAGGACCAGTACCTGACGGAGGACCAGTATCTGACGGAGGACCAGTATCTGATTGAGGTCCAATACCTGATGGAGTTGTAGTTTTACTGGTTAAATCCTTCTTTTGTGGGTGGTTTAAATAACATCAGAACTGATCATATGATGGATCATATGACCGACCGTTTCCACTGATGTTGGTGGTGAATAAGGTGTTTCCGTCGACTCCAGGTCCAGGAGCCACTGGGTTCTGTTACTGCCCTTTAAGTTGGTGCCATATCCATGTTTCAAGTGTTTGAGGCCTTTAGACCACGCCCCTGTTGTCGTGGTTTCACAGGATGAAAACTTCACTCAAGGTTACGACAGACTTGGCACCAACACAGAAATAAGTTAGTTTCCTTGAGGTGGAAAGAACAGGAACAAAGTCTGTTCTGTTCAGTGCAGAACTCTGGGGAGTTGGACCGAGTGGGACCAGACTGGACCGTTCTGTATTCTGTTCACCTGTTCTCTCTGGTTCCATTATTAGAACAGGAACATATGGGTTCACTGTCCCTGACCGTGGTGCTGATGTAGATCTGCAGTCTGAGGCCTTCAACGGCAGCTCACTGACACCAATGCCTGCTAATGCTAATGCTAATGCTAGCTACTGTGTGTGTGTATTATGGGTAAAATGCAGAGACTGAATTTCCCTTCGGGGATAATCAAGTGAGTTAACCTTTAACCTTTTTTTTAAACCACGCCCACTTCCAATTTCTGACCAATCAAACAATAGTTGGTCCTACCAGATGATGATGTGTCAAAAACAAACACAGACTGAGGTCATGGAGCAGAAAACAACCGTCTCTGTTCTTATGGTTCTACTGTTCATTCATAGAACCAGTGATTTTACACCAAATGAGTAAAGTCTGTGTTTTGAATTGACTTTATTGACCTTATTCTCTGGTTCCTGTTCTTTATCATCTCCTACGTTTACTGGAATGGACTGAATAAACCTCAGAGGAAAGAAAAACTATGGAGAACTCAGCCAATCACAGACGGACTCATAGCATCACGTCTCTTTTCCATCGTCCGAGTTAAACTTTCCACATATTTCCTAAATGTGTTCCAAACAGAAGTGTGTAATGTTGGTTTTTCCATTCAATCCCAAATGTGCTGATTAGTTTCTTTCTTCTGGTAGATGTCAGTAGAAGTCATTCCATAAACATGAACAGAAATCTGTGCTGTTTTGAATCTAGAATGCTCATCCCCTTCTATCTCCTACTAAATTCTAAAATGATTGGGTTTCCTGGTGTGTCCACACATATCCACACGTTTGGTTTAAACTCTTTTTCTTCTCTTGTTCTAACATCCATCAACATCTGTTTGTTTTGGTCATGTGACTGTAGTTGGACTCAAAGGTCTTTCCATTACAGTTTTGTGTCATATACCATCAGCCCCCTGTGTACCAGCTCTGTGACGTTCTTCTGATCTCCACACTGTTCCCTAAGTCAGTTAACTTCCTGTTCCAGTTACAACAGCGGAAATGGACAGACAGAAAAACTCTAGCGCTTCAACTGTCAGAAAAAGGAGTAAATCTAATCTGAGGGATACTTTGAAGGTCCACAGTACGGTGGTGGATCCACTGAATCCTGCTGAGACACTTTGAACCAGATCGAGTTGCTGTAATATCCGAACCTGCTGAACCTGCCGTCTAAGCGTCTCCATTCCTTCCTTCATGTTCTCATCCTGTTCCTGGTCGACTGGCTCCGTGGTCCTGGTCCACTAGCATTGGAACCATAGCAGTCTCCTCCTCAGTCTCCACTAGGGCAGGTTCTGGACTGACAGGTCAGTCCGGTTCTCCCAAACACCACCCATGTCCTGGTGCTGGTTTAGTTGTTCCAGTCAAACAGCGATGGTTCTGTCTGTAGCTAAAACCCATCCACCTTTAGCAGTTCTATGGATCTGATCCAAATGTCTGCTCCATACCTTTGTGCGCTGAGGAACAACAAACCCTGTCCTTCGTATTTTCTGTATCTACTGCACTTGAAGGACAGGGTCTTTAGGAATGTGATGGAAGCTGATTTCACTGTTATAGTGACTGGATCCAGTTCAAAGTGTCTCAGCAGGGTTCAGTGGACCCACCTCTGTTCTGTGGACTTTCAAAGTATCCCTCAGATCAGATTTACTCCTTTTTCTGACAGTTGAAGTGCTCCAGTTTTTCTGTCTGTCCATTTTCCCGCTGTTTACTGTTGTGACTGGAGCAGGAAGTTAATAGAAACGGACTTACCGATCATTGTTGAGATCAGAAGTACGTCACAGAGCAGGTGCAAAGGGGCTTTTTCACTACGCCTCAAAAACCACCTCTTGTAAGCACAAAAACTTTTCATCAAAAAACTAGACTTTTGGCCAAATTGTCATTTTTCCATTACGCAAATTTTTATGCACAAGTTATTTTCATGATATTTGAGGGTCGATGGAAAAGCGACAAGTGTCACATGGAGGTGATGAACTGTTGACGTTGGTCTCCTGGTGTGTTCATGGGACTTTCATTCCACTTTATTTTTATGATCAAATGTTGTGAATCTCTGACAAACACTCGATGCCTCTGAAAACGTTAAAGCGTGTTCTGATGTAAAGGATTCGATGTTTGTTCATGTTATAAAAACATTTTTTCACCTTTTATCATCTGTTTGGTTTGAGTTTGTCTGATCCAACTGATTCCACTCTGAGACCAGGACGTTCATTGGACGCACAGTTCATTCTTCTTTTCACAGCTGCAGGACGAGAGAAGAGGTGCATTCAGGGAAGTGAGAGGTGAGGAGGTAAACGAACATTTTAAAAGAAGTGGAATGTTCAGTTCATAGTTGAATTCTATTGAATCAGTGTTTTCATCTCAGATCCACAACAGAAACATCACCAGCTGCACTTAAAACGCACTGTTTCCATGTGGACGAGACCTTGAACGCCTGAGGAGTCATGTGACCTGTTCACCTGTCACAGGTCAGAGCTGATGATAACGCAGACTGTTTAAAAGGGTAAAAAGTCCAAAATAATAATAATAATAATAATAATAATAACAATAATAACAATAATAATAATAACAACAAATGAGTGTTTAGGTTGAACATTTCATCCTTTAATGGATTTAAGGGAATAAATAAGTGTAAAAACTTAAATAAGTTAAATCCTCAAAACTGAGGCGCTAACGACACATTTGGGGTCTTTTTTTCAACTTTTTAATCAAGTTGTAATTAGTTAAATCTTCCACTGGTTCCAGGTGTTTTATTTGCTAGAACATTCATCTGTCATCTCTGTTTCAACAGTAAAGACTCAGTTTTACTGTAAAAAGTCAAAAATACTGAAGAAATATTCAACAGAATTGTCACATTTTAGACCCTTTTCCTCCAACATTCCCGGACTTTGATTCAGTTTATTCCAACCCCCACTAGAGGGAGTGGAGACACAAAAAACTTCCATTGGACACATTTAAACTCGTAGATTCACCCAGAAACCGATTAAAGCTGAAAATGTAGAAGAAAAAACCTAAGTTAATGAAGAAAAATAAAGGAGCAGAAAAACTGAAAAGAAACTAATGATTAAAACCAGGATTTTATAACAATAAAGAAGAAAATTTACATCAAATATGTTCATGTTATCTAAAATTAAAGTTAAATATTTGCAGAAAAATGCAGATTCTCTCAGATTAAATTTATTAAAGTTGAATTTACAACAAAATAAAAACCAAAAGTTCTGATTTATTTGATGAAACTGAAAGGTCTTCATCTGGGCCCAGTTCCATTTGTGTCATTGACCCATTATTACAATTATTAATCATCTGTGTGTTCAACTGGAAACAATACAGCTGATTGGTCACATGTTGGTGGGCAACACCCACTTCTACGAGTTTTTCTTCTGATGATTCAAAAACAAACCAAGTGAATCTGGTGTAAATGGAATAAACCAGTTACAGACGCCACTGGATTCAACCTGGAGGAGAACGGAAGAGTGGAACCACAACAGTGGAACCACGACAGTGGAACCATGACAGTGGAACCCTTTTAACCGGGAACACAGGTGGAAACATTGAGACGTAGGGGATGTTAAAGTGGAAACAAGGCTGATTGTCTCTTTTTCTTTGGATAATTGTGACAAAAACGTAGAGATTTAATGTTTAAATGGACTGAAATGTCTCCATTAGGGATCAGTCTAATTCCTGAAGTGGGTTCAGTATATTTAAAGGTGAACTTCAGCTTCAGAGCCTGTGTGTGAAACTTCGTCCATCACTCCTCCGTCTGTTTGACCTGCAGGTGAAACACACATCAGATCAGACAGTCAGCAAACCAGGACCGACCCGGTTCTGATCCAGGACCGACCCGGTTCTGACCCAGGACCAACCGTGTGCGCGTCCATCAGGGCCTTCAGGTCTTCAGTCCACCCCACAGCGTCCACCAGAGCCTGGACTCCCTGGACCACGTCTCCGAGCTGAACCACGTCCCGGTGGCGCCGCCCCCCAACAAACGGGCCGACCCGGTCCCTGTTGATGAGCAGACGAGGAACCGAACCTCTGACGGCTCCGGCCAGACTGGCGAAGGGCTCCACCTGCAGGACAGAGGAGGAACTACAGTGTCACCGAAGGACAGACGTCCTCAGGTAAAGACCACATTTGGACATTTTCATCTGATGTGAGATGTGGAAGCGTGTCCACCAGGAGGCGCTAAAAACAAGAAACAGGTTCAACATCAGGGGGTTTGATTCAAACTATAGATTTGATGAAGAATTAGCGGCGATAACAATAAAAAATCTGATATCTATGAGAAAAACAGCCGTAATATTTAAAGTTCTGTTTGATCTGGTGTGAGTTCCTTATTTTTCATGTTTTTACAAAAGCATGTTTATTCGTCTTATTCAACTTGAAGTCAATGTGACTTTTGTAACTTAATGACTTTTGTCTCATAAGGATCATGTTCTTTTGTCATATTCAGACTTTTCTCTAATAATGTTGTGACTTTTTTCTCATAATATTTTCAATATTCGTTCTTTTACTCCAAATATCAGACTTCATCATATTTGATGGGACTGTTCCATCATTTCTTGGGCTGATGATGTTTGTGGAAGTCTTGGACCCACGTGAATATTCTGTAAAACTTCATCTTCATCATCATCACCGTCTTCCTCGTGGCTCTTACCTCCAGAGACGTGCCCATGATGATCAGCAGGTCGGCCATAGGGAAGTCTGTCAGGTACTTGAAGAAGTGAACAGGAAGCTCCTCCCCAAAGAACACGATGTCAGGTTTCACCACACCTGTGCAGGTGGGACACTTTGGCACTGCCCCCTTCATCACATCAGGCTGAAGGAGCAAAGACAGGATGAGGAACAGAGAACGTGAGGGAAGAAGAATGAAGAACAGAGGAAACAGGAGAAAAATGAATGGAGAGGTTGGAGAACATGAGGAACATGAGAACATGTGACCACGAGGAACATGAGGAACATGAGAACATGTTCAAGTTCTGGTTGGATCTCAGGTGTTCCCCAGATGTTCTCCTGCTGTGGTCACTCACCCTGAGGTCAGCGCCGTCGTATTTCCTCCGACACACGGTACACGTTGCCGTGGAAAACGTTCCATGAGCTTCGACCAGCTTCTCTGGAGGAACCCCAGCGACTACGTTGACATAGAAACACAAACATGAGATGGAGGAACCGCGGCGACTGCGGTCCGACCTGTGGCGGTGGTGGCGGCAGACGTACGGCGCTCCAAGCCGTCGATGTTCTGCGTGTACATGCGCAGCAGCTGGTTCTTCTGGTGCAGCAGGCAGATGAAGTGGTGTGCGGCGTTGGGCCGGTACGACCCAGGGTACAGCGCTTTGGCCAGGGCGAAGAAGGGCCTGGGGTCACGGTGGAAGAAGCCGATGTCGAAGATGGCCTCGGCATACGGCAGGTTGTACTGCTGGAGGTTGTCATAGAGACCACTGCCCGGAGACCTGACAGCCAATCAACAGTCAGAACAGGCGGTCTATGACGTCATTGCCAATGGCTGACGTGTGCATTTCCTAACCTGAAATCTGGGATTCCGCTCGGCGTGCTGATCCCTGCCCCTGCCATCACCACCACCCGCTTCAACTTCCTGTCTCGGATGTCTTTGGCCACGCCCTCCAGGGTCAGCTGATCTGCAGATGAAGTGCCAGAGAACAGACGTGGAGCCGCGGTCCACCAGGGGGCACTAGAACATCTGAGGAGGAACAAGAAATAGGTTTGGATTCAAACTGGGACCTCACAAAAGATCTGGGACGAAAAGAAAGAAATATCTGAAATTTACAGACAAATATTCCCAATATTTGATCTTAAAATATGACCCATCATGTGTTCTATGTGTTTGGGATCAGGCACTGTCCGTGGTGCCGAATCACACATTCCAGTAAAATTTGCAGGAAAACACTGACCTGTTAAACAGAATCAAAACTGTAATAGAAACCCGAACATGTAAGACATGAAAATAAGAAATCTAAAGTAGAAAGAAGAGAAGAAAACAAAGATACACAAGATTAAGAGAAGGAACTGAACCCAGTGTCTAACCCTAACTGTCTGGAACTCAGTCCACATTGAGAAGGTCATATGAAATGGTCCATAGATCGTTTATATGGTGTTTGTAGTCGTTCCTAATGACATTTGTGACTGAGCCTTAAATTAATAATTTCATGTTTGTACAACAGCATCTTTATTTGTCTCATTCAACTTTAATTCAATGTGACTTTTCTCTGGTAACTTTATTATTTTTGTCCCATAAAGATCATGTTTCGTCTTGTAATATTCAGACTTCTTTCTAATAATGTGACTTTTCTGCCATAATACTAGCACTTTTTTTTTATTTATATTAGCAGTTTAGTCTCATAACATTCTGACTTTTCTTATAGTTTTATAATTTTTCTTGCAATATTATGACTTAAACTCTTCAAATATCTGATTTTCATTTATATTTGCTACGACTCTGTGACTAATTTCTTGAACTAATTAGTTTTGACTCTGTTTCAGGCTCATATTTCCACATAATCACTGTATCTTTACACAAACATTATGAAAATCTAAAACTGATGATGAATGAAAAACAGAAATGACTGGATCTCCAAAGGTTTAACCATGAAAACAGTGTGTTCTCTGTGATGGTCCTGAACTGGTTTGACTTGATGTGGGATCTGCTCGTTTAGAAGATAATGAACAAGAACTGCAGTAAAAGACCAAAAACATCTGGATGAACTCACAGGGAGGACACAGGTGAGGAGGGGGCGGAGCCTGGGGCATACCTGGACCACCTCCTCTGACCTGAAACACATGACGTCAACAACCAAAGCTGTTTTAAGATGAAACTGTGACTGACTATAAGTTTGTTAAATACATTAGTGTCATTATTCTGGTTCATGTGAGTGGAGTTAAAGGTTCTGGTTCTGTGGTGCTTCTAGAACTGTTTCACTGGTTGAATTTCAGTAAAATGAACCAAACAAAAGGATATTTGTGCCTTAAAATCAGACTTCTTTCTGTCCAATCCTTTAGACATTTGATGTGTTGGGTTTTAGGGTAAGTTTTTAATTCATAATTTACTTTTTAGATTAATAATACTAATAATAGTACTACTACTACTAATAATAATAATCTCCCCCATCATAGAAGTCCGTGAGGATCAGTCCAACTTGTTCCATTGGGTCCATTTCTTTCAATTCTGTTCAGCTGTTCCTGTTTTTACTCTGGTACCGCTTTAAAAATCTAGTCTAAAAGTTAAATGACCTGATTTAATCAATTAAATCCAGACATTTGATGATTAATGTTCAGTTTTCTGGATCCGAATGTTTCCTGTTTTTAGTTTAACACTGAACACATCAACGTCTCACTGTTCTGCAGGTTCTGGTTCTGGACCAGTGGATCCGGATCACTGGATCTGGATCTGGTTCAGTAGTTCTGGAACAGTGGATCCGGACCAGTGGTTCTGGATCAATGGATCTGGATCCGGACCAGCGGTTCTGGTCCAGTGGATCCGGACCAGTGGTTCTACATCTTTCGTGGGTTCATCTGGTTCTGTTTGTTTCTTCTGTTGAATCCATTAAAGATCCTGTTGGTTCGGACCATGGAGGATCTGGTTTGACCTGGTCCTGGTCTCCTCTAAAACCTCCGTGTCTCCACTGACCGTGAGTCGAATCCAGACGTCCGAGACCCGGACCCGGTCTGAGACCAAGACCCGGTCTGAAGCGGACCGCCCACATCACAACCGGAACCACGAGACGACGACGAACATCAGAACTAATGTCAAACAGCTCTGTGTTTACCGTTGGCTTCTTCTTCTACAGTTTATTAACGGGTAGGATCCAATGCACCGGTGCGTCAGCGCCTCCTGCTGGACACAACGAACAACACACGACAAACACCTGACCATGATCCACAGGGTTTAGTTCTGTTCTGACAACTCAATAAAATAAGGAATAACAATAATAGAAACTATATACAGAAGTAGAATAAATAAGCCAATGGTTCATTTAAACGGATTAAAAGTCTTTGGATTTTGAAGAGAGTCATAAAATAGATCATACACTGGCATTAAAAAACTGAAAAAAAGAACAAACATGAAAGTCAGATTAAAAAAAACAAATAGTAAAGAATTAAATCCTCATTTTAAATGAGGAGAACGGTAAAATTAAACAAATAAACACATTTTTTATTATTTTTGTAGTATGGTGTCTACCCGTTATTCAGCTCTGTTCAACACACAAACTATATGAATTTACATTAATCCAGCATGTTTATATCCATGTTTATGTCAGTCAATATAATTATAGATTTAATAATTATCATATATGTAACTGTGTCATAATTCACAACATATGTTGCAATATGATAAAAAAAAAAAAAGTAACAAAATAAAAATATAATATACATCAAACGAAATAAAATACAAATAAAGACGTCCATAAAAACAGAAACAAAGAAATAAAAATAAAAATTGTTAATTAAATAAGTAAATAAATTATCCATACTCCAGATCAGACGGTGGCGCCAATGCTTCTGAAAGTTGTTGATTAACCCTCTTTAAAGAAGACGAAGAAGACGTTGCCCTAGACTATTGCGCATGCGCAAGTTACTCAAGCGCAGAAAACTGAAGCGTACTTTTTTCTGTCTTTTTAATAAAATTCCTTTAACTTCGCTACCATGAAAGATGTTAGCGGGTACCTCAAACAGCAGCAGAGCAGCAGCTCTACACCGGAGATGGCGGCGGAGTGGCACGGACTGGAGGAGCTGTACAACAAAAGGTGGGACTTTAACACCGGAGCTCAACTACGGCTAGGCTAGGCTAGGCTAGGCTAACGACAACTCATTCATTGGAACCGCACGCTGAGTCACGGAGCTAGCATTAGCTACGGCTAAGCTAATGTTACCTGGTGATTTTCAGTGAAGCACAGCGTTAAAACCTGTATTTTTTATTGTTGTTTCAGATGTTTTGTCACACGTTACTGACGTTAAATTAAGATTAACTGTTGTTCCGAGATAGATATACAAATAAAATGTTTTTTGCTCAGATTGTCTGGTGGTCAACCCGGTAGATATGAAGAAACAACTAAATTAAACCATTTAAGCAGATGGAAGTATTAAAACTCAAACATAACAAATCATGCATCTTATTGTTTATTCGGATCCTCATTATCTTCCATTATAGTGGTTGTTTCTCTTCCTGGGGTTCGTTAAAATACAGAGACAGTTACTAAATACAGTAAAAAGTTTACCAGTCATTGTTATCATCAGCTGAACATTTCATCTCAACAATAAACCTTAAAACATTTAGACTTTTATCTTTTACAGAACCTTGGTTTGTGAGAGTCAAAACAATCATTTTTATTCCTGCATTTTCTTTAGTAGTTCTGTTTGAGTGTTTTATTTTCTTAATAAATGTAAATTTTTAGTGTGTTTGATGTATGAAGGGAGCCTATTCTATAGATATGGAAAAGACAGAATGTTTCAGTTGATTCATTTTTGGTTTGGAAGTCAAGTTCATCAGTGTCAGTATATCCATCATTTTCATTATGTCATTTTATTTCCTTAGGTCATGAGACATTGAACATTATTTAAAAAGTGGAGAATTGTCTTCTTTTAAGTTGGGTTCAGTAAATAAAAATGTGAATGAGCGGATTATGGGACCGAAATATCGGGACTGTAATGTAATTATTTTACTGTTGAAATGTTTTTATTTAATCAAAGCAGAGTTTAGGAATGAAAGGAGGTTTGTAGTAACACATGATGCCCAGTTCCCAAATCCCGGTTTTTCCTTGGTTCTGATCTGTTTTTCCTTGGGTCTGATCTGTGTTCGTGTCCACAGGTTGTGGCATCAGCTCACTCTGAAGCTCACAGATTTTGTCAAAGATCCGTGTTTCCAGACCGGAGACGGCCTCATTCAGGTAAGTCCCCAGCATCAACAGAACATCTACAAACAGCTTATCTGTAATCATTTATTAGTCAATTAAATTCTCTCCAGTGTCACAAAATAAATACAAACTCATCTGCACATGTTAACGCTGATAATACTGATGAGTGGTGTTGTTGTTTCAGCTCTATGAAAACTTCCTCAGTGACTTTGAACACAGGTACAGTTTCATTCTCACCTTTACTGGAGTTTGGTTCCATCTCAGTCTGTGTGTCTGAGCTCTTCATTTACTGTTCTGTTCTAGAATTAACCCTCTGTCCTTGGTGGAAATCATCCTGTACGTGGCCCGACAGATGCCAGGTTAGAGCTGCACACACACATACACACACACACGTTTCACACTGAGGTTTTATGTTTTCTAAGCGTTGATTCCATATTCTCAGATCCTAAAGATGCCATCACTTTTCTGGAGAAAACCAAGGAAAAAGTGAGTCCTCTGACAATATTCAAAGCTCTTTTAAATGTTGACGTTTGGGTTTAAACGTGTTTTTGTGTTTCAGGTCAAAAGCAGTGATGAAGCTGTCATCCTTTGTAAGACGTCCATCGGGAGCCTCAAATTGGAGATCAATGACCTTCCTGCCACAAAGGTCAGAACACGTCTGGACTCTGGGTTCTAATGTGGTTCTACGGTGGTTCTACTGTGATTCTACTGTGAGAACACATCCCATATGGTCCATCAGGCCTTTTACTGTGTCCTTCTACCACTCTGGTCTTGTTCTCATTTCCTGTCTCTGTTCAATGAATCTATAACACAAAGAATATAAGGTTATCCTCAGATCATAATTAACACAAATGTTCAACAGTCTGTGTCCATCAGTCTGTGGACCCGTTTAATCCAGGTGTTTGTTTTCTAACAGGGGTCTGGGATCTAAAACAATATTGATATTTCCTGGTCCGGCCCACCTGAGGTTGCATGGGTCTGAATGTGGAACCTGAACTAAACTGAGTGACACCTCTGAGCTCTGTCATATAGGGATGCACCGATACCACTTTTTTCCAGACCGAGTACGAGTACTTACATTTGAGTACTTGTTGAGACCGAGTACCGATACGAGTACTTAATAATCCCAGTCCAGTTCTTAGTTCCTTTTGTAAATGTGCTTTATTGTCATTGTCATTAGTCTGACTGTAACAAGGTGCTGCTACTGACATTTAATGTGTTGGAATGAGCGTTTCTCAATTAATCCACCAGGGGGCACTGCTCTTAATTAGTTATACTGGATAAATACCACGAAGAAGAGTAAAGTTTTTTTTTTTTTAGAAGGAGAAGAAAGTCAGTAATAACAAACATGGAGACGACAGAGGCAACACTAATGTGATACTAATATTGCAGCGTTTTCGCTGGTAAGGTTTAAAAGCTTAGCTTCAGCAGGTAAAGAAAAGATAAATGAGCGATAAGTTTAGTTTTCACTTCCGCTGGCAGCGGTCCGCACCGCTCCCTACCCCCAGTCCAGCCCTGGGTAGTTGTCCTAAATGTGTCAGTAGTTTTTCACTAACTCCCACAGTGGCTCTTTGAACAGATCCTCTACCTCCACGGTTCTGCTGGTATTCTCTGTCTGGGTACGCATCCACCAGCACCTGGAAAACAGATGGAATGTACGCAGAGGACGGACAGAACGCTGCGTCCGTATCTGTCGGTGTCTTTAACGTTACTTGCAGTCAACGTTACTTTTCTCACCATCATTTATTTTGTTAAATCTCCACACTCTTCACACTCCCCACACATTACTCCTCATCGTACCTGCTGCACTGAACTGTGAATGTCACACGGCCGTAAGTCCTATCGGTGCATTTGTATCAGATATCTTTTACTAGTACGAATGCGGGTACAAACACTGAGTATCGGAGCTGATGCTCGATACTGGTATTGGAATCAGTGCATCCCTACTGTCATGATGTTCTGAGGATGACGACGTGTGAACCAGAACTCTTCAGAACCTGCCGTATGTTCATGTTGTAAAGGATCGTCCACCGGAGTCTGTCTGATGCATGGTTTGTGTTTTCTGGCTCAGAAAATCATCGAGGAGGTGGAGGAGATGTTGAATAACCTTCCCGGCGTGACTTCGGTCCACGGCAGGTTCTACGACCTGTCCAGTAAATATTATCGAATCATCGGGAACCACGCTGCGTATTATAAGGACGCTCTGCGATACTTGGGCTGTGTGGACATCAGAGACCTGCCAGGTGAGACAGGATGCCACAGCTGAGGGGCACTAGGAGAGGACGCTCCGCCCACTGCCTGGACTCCTTAACATGTGTAGCTGTTCTCCAGCCTGTGGGCGGAGTCACAGATCAGTGGGTCCATTTGTCTCTGGTTTTCAAGTGGTCCACCTCAAACAACAAACCTTCACTGACAGGGTTTTCATCCAAACCCTGATATTTTACTCAACATGACCATGTAGATTTATGTCTGTTAGTCTCATATACCCAGGTCCAGGTCCTGGTCTAGGTCCAGGTTCAGGTCTAGGTCCAGGTCCAGGTCCAGGTCCTCTGTGATCCTGGAAAATGGAAACATCAGATTTTATTTTATCACTTTTAATGAATTTCACTTGGAAACCAAGACTGTTCTTAAAATGAGCCAAAGGTCAGAACATGTGACTGAACGTTTATTTATTTATGTGTTTGTTTGTTTTTCTCCAGAGACTGAGAAACAGGAGAGAGCCTTTACTCTGGGATTGGCTGGACTCTTAGGAGAAGGAGTTTATAACTTTGGAGAACTGGTGGGTGTTGGAGAGAGTCTGCTCCGTCTGATTGGCTGCTGGGTGTGTGCTGTGCTGTGATTGGCTACTGGGTGTGTGCGGTGGTTAAATGTTGTGTTTTTCTGATCAGCTGATGCATCCGGTGTTGGAGTCTCTGAGGAACACAGATAAACAGTGGTTGATCGACACACTGTACGCCTTCAATGGAGGAAACGTGGAGAAGTTCCAGGGCTTCAAGTCGGCCTGGGGTCAACAGGTGAATGTGAACCCAAATCCACCAGCTGGGTCTGGGTTTATCCACCCACCGCTGAACTGGTCCAGACTGAGTTCTCTGTCAAGTTTGGCAACGTTTATGAATATTATTCAACCATAAACAACCATCTGGTTTCTTCTTCAGCCTTTAAAGTGTGGAGATGTAATAATGTGACTTTTATGGTGTTAATCATCCACTGATATGAACATTTGTATCTTGGAGGTTTTTTTTTCTTTAATGAACATGTGTTTGTCCTCAGATGGTAAATATGATCTGAACCGTCTGCTGATCCATGAACATCAGCTGATGTTTGTTGTGTTTGGTTTCAGCCTGATCTGGCAGCACATGAGGCCAAACTGATGCAGAAGATCCAGCTGCTCTGTGTCATGGAGGTGAACCACGTACATCTGTCATGAGGACATTTAACCCTTAAACACCCAAAGACCCACAACCATCTAGTGATCTAAACTGTTTAACACCTGTTGATCCACTAATTCGATCAATCCATGACAATAACTGGTAAAATACAGTTCTTCATTTTTTCATGGTCATCAGATATGACCATATTTGGACGTTCAGAGGCTCCGTAGTGACCGTGGAAACACCGGCATCTTCTATAACATTGATTCACCAGTAAAACCCATGGAGTTGGATCAATGACAGTGGATGGACACACTGGGTTTATATGGATTAAATAATGCATAAAATGAACACAAACAAATGAAAATGTACAAAATAATAATGTGAAGAAAATTGCAAAAATAATTACTAAAATGAAGTAAAAAATAGAATAAGCAACAAAATTAACAAGAACAGCCAGTGATGAATAAAATGAACAAAAATGAATGTAATGTTTACAAAATGATAAATACGATAAAAAAAATGCTAAAAAAAAATGTACTAAAGTCAAGTAAAATGGAATTAAATAAACAACAAAAACAGCCGGTAATCAATAAAGTGAACAAAAATGAAAAATAATTCAACAAAATATATGTAACATGAAAAAATAGCAACAAAATTTAATAAAAAAAACTACAGTGTTGAAAAACTTACAAAATAATTGCCATGAACAAAATAAGATTGTAGATGTTTGTTTTATGTTCAATTATTGGTAGATTTTGTTGTAAAAGTCCCTTTTTCTTCAGTTTTCTCCATTTTTAATTTTATAACCTTTGAATTTACTGAGTTTTAATGAACATCTACATAATCATTGATTTAGATAAAAAAAATATAGAATTTACACTGAAAAGATGTCAAAAAAGAAGATAATATTAGAATAAATGCAGGTAAATGACTTAAAGGTGAAATAGAGAAAATGTCATTTTAAAAAAAAAAGTACCACAATAGCAACACTGGGTCTTTATGGGTTACGCTGCAGTTGTGTCTGTGTTGCCATGGTAACACTATGCGACGCTTACACCAATATACACAGTGTGTCCATCCATGTTACCAGAAGAACATCTGCAAAAACCACCAGCTTTAATGAGCTTTAATGAACATTCATGAGAAGAAAATACAGGATTTACACTGAACAAACACAGAGAATAGTCATAAATGAAGGTGATACATGGAGTTGAACTACAGAGAAGTTAAGGCTTAGACTCATCTGCTTGTCTTCCAGATGACCTTCACTCGACCGGCCAATCACAGACAGCTGACCTTCACAGAGATCGCCCAAAGTGCCAAAATCCCCGTCAATGAGGTCAGAGGGTCAGCGTCCAGGGGGGCATGGTCTCTTTGAGCGTCTGAGGGTGTGTGTGTGTGTGTGGGGTGGGGGTGGGGGGGTCTGTTTGATGGTCCGAGTGTGGGGGTGTGGTCTGTTTGAGGGTCTGAGTGTGGAGGGGCGTGGTCTTTTTGAAGGTCTGAGTGTAGAGGGGCGTGGTCTGTTTGAAGGTCTGAGTGTGGAGGGGCGTGGTCTGTTTGAGGGTCAGAATGTGGGGGTGTGGTCTGTTTGAGGGTTAGCGTGTGGGGGTGTGGTCTGTTTGAGGGTCTGAGTGTGAGGGGCATGGTCTGTCTGAGGGTCAGAGTGTGGGGGGTGTGGTCTGTTTGAGGGTCAGAGTGTGGGGGGTGTGGTCTGTTTGAGGGTCGGGTCTAAGTGTGGGTGGTGCCTGATAGGTCCATGTTTGTGTGCAGGTGGAGCTCCTGGTCATGAAGGCTCTGTCAGTCGGTTTGATCAAAGGGAACATCGACGAGGTGGACCAGAAGGTCCAGATGACCTGGGTCCAGCCCAGAGTCCTGGACCTGCAGCAGGTCGGTTCCACAGGGTCAAGGGTTGGTTTCTGTTTCAGTTTAGTCAGAGTCACAGTTGGACCTGAACCAGTCTGAGTTGAATTTGGAGGAAGTGACGAGTTTTCAGTTAGTTTTAATTTATGCTGCCTTTAGGTGCTTTGGGAATGATGGGAAATACTAGTTACGAACTCGTGGATTGCACATGAATGCCTCATCGCATCATATTTTCCACTGGAGAACCAAGGTGAAAATGACCTTTGACCTTTTCAACATGGTGGAGAGCAACGAGGGCTTCATGGCCCATGATAAACGAGGGTTTTATTAATGTTCTGAGGATTTTACACATTTATAATATGAACAGTTTACAAAAACAAATGCTGTATCAGGTGAATGAACTCGTCTGAAACAGAATCAGGTCTCCAGAAACTGCCTTTATTTATTTATTTATTAGCCTTTATTTATTTCACTACGACAATAAAAGCATTTGAACACAACATACTCGTAAGTTCAAATTCCCAATAGCACCTGAAGTTTCAACCACGAACACATGAAGTTAAAACGTGATTTTGTGTCATTAAGAAGAAAAATGTTCAAACCTGTGTCTATGAAACTGATCGGTTTGAATTCATGCTGAAGTAACTGGAGCTGAAACACAGATGTACATGTGAACTGAAGGTGCTTCCTATAAGAGTAGAAATGAAACCGTTAGTTTGTGTTTAACACTGCTATGGTGTTGTTTCCAGATTAAAGGGATGAAGGAGCGTCTGGACTTCTGGTGTGGGGATGTTAAAAACATGGCCATGTTGGTGGAACAGCAGGCACACGACATCCTCACCTGAACCTGAACGCATCACCTGGACCTGCTGGTTTCTTTGTTTGTTTGTTTACTCTGCTGTTGTTTATTACTCTGTAAATGACTCGGACCTTCGACACAAAACGCCAATAAAAACGTCTCATGGATTGGTCATGTTTGTGTTTGAGTTCATGATGAACGTGCCGAGAGGTGGTTGAAGGTTCGAGTCCAGATGAATTCACAGGTTCAACTTCAAACCATATTTCACTGGATTCTCAAACAGATTCTTAAATGAAGAAACTGAGCTCATGAAATGGTGTCGTATGTCACTGCAGTTCTTACGGCATTTGGTGTGTTGTACATATGCATTTTCATCCTTTCGCATGCTCTTCAACACCATTTTGAAGATCTGTGGTTCATAACCCTGACCCTCTGTGGTACAAACACAGACGCAGATATGAAATTTTTTTTGTGCCAATGTATTCAAACAAAACTTTTTAATTCTCAAACAAAATATATGAATTGGAAAGAGAATAAAAGTCATCCAAGCAAAAAAAAAAAAGTAATCGTCAAACCTCAAACTTGCAAAAAAAAAAAAGGTCTGTTATTGTGTAAAGTGTTTGGTGTTTGTCTCTCTTCACATCATGTCATTTTGTTTACACACAGACCTGGTGTTCACTTGTTCGCTGGATGGATAGTCATGTGACGCCTGAACTCCATACGAACAACTTTCAGGTCATAAATTTGGAAGAAGGGGAAGGTACTGCCTTTCTTGCCTCTTATTGGCTGAAAGGCTCTCCTGTTGTTGTCTGTTGTCCCTGAGCCTCTGTGTCCATGTGTTCATAATAGACGGTTCATTTGTCCCGTCCATGTCCATAAAAATCAGATATTTGATTTCAAACTTCAAACCCTGTTGTCCTTGTGCCTCTTTATGTTTCAGCCTCAACGAGCCAGCCGTAAGGAAAGCAGAGTGTTAATAATCATCACTTTACTGTTTACAGCTTCACATATAGGTTTTAAAAATCACAAGTATGCAGAATAAATAAATATATTTTATTTCTGTGAAAACAATCAAGACTCATAGGGTTTAATTTTCACAATCATGAAAAATGTTTAAAATGAACATCGTATGAAATGTAGAATTATTTCTTTAGCAGAAAGAATTTGAGTCTGGATTTGAATAATGAGATTAAGGCACAATTTTTGATCGTGTCACTCAAAAATGTATTAGCCAATGAGGATGTATCTCTTAAAGAATCCGCCCACCCGAGAGGTTTGTGTCAAAACTAAACAAAGAATCACGGAGCGCAAACGAAAAAGTGTAACTGCATCACCAGCAGCAAGAAACGAGCAGAGAGAAGTGGAAACAAAAGGACATGATGTGAAAAGAGCAAAATACAAATACCGTGAGTACTTAGAAAAGCGCTCTAAAACTGATACAATAATAATAATATTATTATTACTACTTTACACAATAACAGACCATTTGTTTATAACTTATAGGTTTTGATTTTGCAATTCCTTTTTTTTTTGCCTGGGTGACTTTTATTCTTTCAAATTCATATATTTTGTTTGAAAATTTAAACATTTTGTTTGAATATATTGGCACAAAAAATTCCATACACAGAATGCTACTACTCTGTGCAGATAACACACCAATTAACCCTTTCATGCATGAATTAAGAGAGAATTAATTACGTTTTTTTTCCTGAGTGTTTTTATTCCTCTAGGCATTAAATAAAACAATGCGACTGACATTTTTTATGAACCTATTTTTCATGGAGTTGCAAAAATATTCATTCAGGTGGACACCATACATTTAATTTTTGAAGCAAAGAAACGTATTTACTGATATACTGTGTGAAAACTATAACATAAAAACATTTTTAATGCAGCTAATCTGATGTTTTCTCGCCTTTTAACATACACTAATACAGGTCATTACTCACTTCATGGAGATAATATGCAAAAAAGAAACCATTTTGTTTAAAAAAACAAAAACTGTTAATTACAGTCTAATAACAATAACAAGCACTTGATTTACACTCAAACATGTTAGTGCAGATCAGGTTTATCTAGAACTGCAAAGTTACAGTAATGGTATGAATTGCTGTGTATGGGATGATGCATGAGCGTCCACTGTGTTGGCTGATACGAAAATAAAACAACAAAATCCATGAATATACAAGAGAGCAGCTGTAGAATAACTGTCCACTGTAGTGACCAGTATGCATGAAAGGGTTAAAAACAGCGTGGTTATTTACGTCATTTCATGACCTCACATTAAATATGAAGAAAGTGATGGTTTGAAAAATGAATGAAGACTTTATGTCCAATTTATCAGGAAAATGAATCAAATAACGCAGCAAATATATAAATTACTAACATATTAAACATGTTTTAAATGTGAAATAAACCAAACAGAACAAAACAATCTAGTCTGAACGGAAGAGGATTAGTTCCACTGGAAAAAAATTAAAAGGTCACATTTTTAAAATTATTATTCTGAGAAAAAAGTCAGAATTCTGACTTTTTTTATTAGAATTCCTAATTTTTTTTTCTTACAATCAGGCAGAGTGTCACTTTTGCTTTCTGACATGCAGGAGTACAACAGGCTGACATAATGATGGATTTATGTGACTTTTTTATACATCTGGGGGTTCTGGCAGAAACCATTTTCACTCTTAGATGAACAGATGGAGTTTTACTTGTTGTTTTACTTGCTGTAGAGGCAGATATAAGTACTAAGTGGCTAACGGTTCTTGCTAGGATCGTCATCATTGTGGATTGAAGGCCCTGTGTTCTTCATCGAGGGAAGGTAAGTTTATTTTCCAGTGGAATAATAGTGTGGAATAAAATAGTGTGGAAGTGTTCAGTAAACAGGAAAAGTTATTGTAGATGTTCGTGTGTGTATCCATTTCCTTTCCTCGGTCATATTCCTACTCACACTGATACAGTTAGCTTAAACAGCTCTGAATGCGTTAGCATTAGCTAGCACCAAGTAGAGGTAGATAAAAACTCATTTAAAAGTTCTAAGAAAAAAGTCAGAATTCAGATTTTTTCCTCAGAATTCGGACTTTTTTCTCATAATAATAATAATAATAATAATAATAATAATAATAATAATAATAATAATAAAAATATCGGACTTTTTTTTTCAGTGGCCCTAATCCTCTTCCATAAATCTGAACATAATAAAAGCATGGACTCATTTCTCTGCATCATTTTTTTCAAATCTGTCTGATTTTACTCCAGTGACACAGATGGAAAAAGGCCGTTTTATAAACCTGTTTAATGTGAGATTTAAATGATAAACCTGATCTCAAATAAGGACTAGATTCATCACAGTGGTTTAGGTCTCCATGGTAACAGCATCTATGGTGACCACTTCACTGGACACTGCATCCCATAATAATTTTAGGTCCAAACACAATGACTTAAGTTTAGTCTGAGTTTAAACAGGACGACTTCAGTTTAGTCTGAGTTTAAATACAACTTCAGTTAAGTCTGAGTTTAAACAGAACGACTTCAGTTTAATTTGTGTTTAAGTTGATCATCCAATCTTTAATATTGTGGCAGGATGAAGAGAAGACAGGAGCTGAAGGTGGATCTGACCTTTATTTCAGAAACGCCAAACCAACGCGATCACAGGAACAAGTGCATCAGAAAAACCAGGAATGTAAACCCTACCCACTGTCCTGCTGGGTGAGAGGCACGCCCCCCTAATATCCACCACAATCTCTTTAACGGACTCCTGTAGTTTAATTATCAGTAGTTTAATTAGCTGTAGTTTAATTAGATGTAGTTTAGTTAACTGTAGTTTAATTAGCTGAAGTTTAGTTAGCTGTAGTTTAATTAGCTGAAGTTTAGTTAGCTGTAGTTTAGTTAACTGTAGTTTAGCTAGCTGTAGTTTAATTAGCTGTAGTTTAGTTAGCTTAATTGTAGTTTAGCTAGCTGTAGTTTAATTAGCTGTAGTTTAACTGTAGTTTAGTTAGTTGTAGTTTAATTAGCTGTAGTTTGATTAGCTGTAGTATAGGTAGCTGTAGTTTAGGTAGCTGTAGTTTAATTAGCTGTAGTTTAGTTAGCTGTCATTTCACTGACTGTAGTTTAATTAGCTGTAGTTTAGCTAGCTGTAGTTTAATTAGCTGTTGTTTGGTTAGCTGTTGTTTAGTTAGCTGTAGTTTAGCTAGCTGTAGTTTAATTTGCTGTAGTTTAGTTAACTGTAGTTTAATTAGCTGTAGTTGAGTTAACTAGTTTAATTAGCTGTAGTTTCGTTAGCTGTAATTTAGTCAGCTGTAGTTTAGTTAAGTGTAGTTTAGTTAGCTGGAAAGGTCAAACATCTGTGATGAGTCTGTTTGTGTAGGTTCTCATTTGTCCAGGTCGTCATTCTTCTTGGTTCTTCTAGGTTCTTCTAGGTTCAGCTGGACTGGTTTGGCTCTTTTGAAAATGTTTTGTGTCTCATATAAGAGACTTCTTCGGTTCTGATAATTGGTGGGGGACACTGAACTTATACACCTGTTGGGGGAGTGGTCTTATACACCTGTAGGGGGAGTGGACTTATACACCTGTAGGGGGAGTGGTCTCATAAACCTGTAGGGGAAGTGGTCTTATACACCTGTAGGGGGAGTGGACTCATAAACCTCTAGGGGAGTGGTCTTATACACCTGTAGGGGGAGTGGTCTTATACACATGTAGGGGGAGTGGTCTAATACACCTGTAGGGGGAGTGGACTTATACACCTGTAGGGGGAGTGGTCTAATAAACCTGTAGGGGGAGTGGTCTTATACACCTGATTGGATAGGGTTAGATTAGGCTGTATTTTGGATGAACTCGAGGTCTTTTATGGAATGTTTTGGACATCCTGATCATAGAGTCACAGTACTAAACCTAGCAGTGATAAATAGACCAATATTTGTCTATTGGTGGGGGACATTATATTCCTAATTTTGTTAATGTTACATAGATGGATGAAGGTTTATGTAGACACTTGTTCAATATGTGTTTTATATAATAATTCCTTATGAAAAAAGGTTTCTCAGGTTGAACTGATGACAGACTAATATAATCCAGACGGGCTATGTATATGGGACAGTTTAAACCAAAGACAAGAACTCTGCTTTGGTCTTAGTTTAGTCGAAGGAGAGTCCAGGAATAATGGGGTGTTTAGATCTTTCAGTCACTTTTACCAACTGACTTTTATCTTCAGTTCAGATCATGCTTATAGAATAATGTACTAACAGCATATATACTGTAATGGAAAAAGAACTGGCCCAAGGGAAGAACCCTGTGGAACGCCGTCATTAAACCAAGCTTGGACAGTTGACTTGTGTAAAAATGAGTCTTTTTCTGAAAGTTGGACTGTTTCTCAGTTGGTTCTGTTCTGATCTGAACTATGACCCTGAACTGGACCTGGGCCGACCATGGGGATGAAGTACTGAAGACATCTGGGGGTTCCCCAATCAGTGAGCCTCAGTATTTACAATTTTCTTCCCAATGTTCATTTTATGTTCATTCTTATTATTATTATTTGTTGCTTCTCCTTTCAGTGTTTGTTCTTTTTTCAGTTTTTTTTTTAAATTACTATTAATTTTTTGTTTGTCTTTCATTTGTTTTTATGATTGTTTCTTCATTTCTGAATATTTTGTTCATTTTTGTTCATTTTTCCCTTCAATGATTATTTTTTGTTTCATTTTTGTTCTGTTTTTCATCAAACTCAGTCATTTCTTCACAAAATGAATTTTTCAGAAACATAAACTGATCAGATCAACTAAAAAACTTCTGTGGGTTTTACTCCGTGTGTTTGACTTGGGTTTGATTTGACCTGGTTTCTTTGATTCAAGTCTGAACCAGGTCTTTTTCTTTCTTTCTTTCTTTCTTTCTTTCTTTCTTTCTTTCTTTCTTTCTTTCTTTCTTTCTTTCTTTCTTTATTTATTTATTTATTTATTTGGAGTAAATGGAGTTCATCTGGTCTGGACCTCAGCTTCAGCCTCTCTGAACGAAACGAAAATGACAATGATCCTGTAAAGACAGAACCGACGGAATCAATGAGCAACAAACCAACAGTTATCAGGAAACAGACCGCTGACTACCCAGAATTCAGTGGTGGAGGAGGAGGAGGAGAGAGGAGGAAGAAGAAGAAAGGGGGGGGGGGGGTTGAAATGAGGCTGGATAATTAGGAAAAGCAGGATGAATCCCCAAAGGGAAGAGCAGCAGTGAACGAATGAGCCAATGAGTCGGGTCCATGCAGCTCCTGGCAGCATCCTCCATCCTCCCCCTCCTCCATCCTCTCTCCTCCCTCCATCCTCCATCCTCCCCCTCCCTCCTCCATCCACCCTCTCCCTCCTCCATCCTCCCTCCCCCCTCCTCCATCCTCCCTCCCCCCTCCTCCATCCCCCTCCTCCCTGTCTCCATCCTCGCGTCCCTATCTCTTTAAGAGCCCAGTGAGTGGGGGAGGGGTGCAGGCTGGGGTGGAACAGTCCTGTAATGAGCAGGTTTTCCAGAGACGGCGAGGGGAGAGGAACAGGCCGAAAAACAAGAGGGGGGACAGATGACTTGGTGGATTTTCAGAGGATGCGAAAGCAGTGAAAATCCCCGACGGAGGGGCATCGTTGCGCGTCCTGCTGCTTGGGCGTCAGGTGGAGTCGTTGCGCTGGGGGGTGTCCGCCGAGCATCCCCGTCCTCCTGCCTCCTGAGGTGTGTTGGTGTGTCTGCTGGGGCTGTTTGCTGATGTAAATCCTCCTCTTTAATGTGTCTCTGTGTGTTTTTTGCGGCAGCGGCGTTGGCGATGCTCTGAGCTCTGCCCCGTGGGCCTCTGGGACCGACGGAAAAGCCTAGGCCTCGCTTTGCTGCTCCTCCTCATCGTCTGGTGGAGGCAGAAGGAGGAGGCGACGGGCTGACGAGCCGAGCAGAGCCCCGGCTGCGAGGAGGATCGGTGGCGGCAGGCGGAGGAGGAGGAAGGAGGAGCACTGCATGCCCCATGGGGAGAAGCCGACACCACCAAAGCCACCGCCGAGGCTTCGACTGCTTCTCTGTTGTCAGGTGATGGTGTTCAGGTGGAGCCGGTGAATCCAACGGCAGCAGCAGCAGCAGGAGGAGGAGGAGGAGGAGGAGGAGGAAGAAGAGTCGAGGCCCGGAACCTCCAGCCGAGGCCTCCTCCCTGTGTGACCGAAGCTTCATCCACACTGATACGTTTTAGAAATGTCCAGACGAGCAAAGTTTCACAAATAGCCTCCGTCCGACGGGCGACGCCACAATGTTCCACGGACAGTGAATGTAGCACGAGGAGATGCAGAATGTAGCTCCTCAACATTTGCTAAAGACACAAAAAGGACAGGATGAGTGGAATCCACCGACACAACGATGAAAACACAATAATTAATGGTTCGCTAACTATCGGTATCATCAGAACTGGGCTCTGAAGAAGAAAAACAACTGAAAAGATAAAGTTTCAGACGTTTACATCCACATTTACTGGTTCATTACGTCCTTATTTCTTCCTTTGACTTCGATGTTCAGTTTTTTTTCCAAGTTACATCTGCCTCGGTCGACCTTTAACCTCCGAGTTGAATTAACAGATTGTCGTCAAGGGTTGTGTAGCAGAGAAGATGTACGATTCACAGTCCCAGGTTTTAAGAGCCGGCGGTGTTTTGTCCGTTTGGATCGGTGGAGCCTGAATGCAGTAATCGGACCAAAATGATCAACGCTGTTTGGAAAAGGTTCCATCACGGTCGTTGAACCTAAACCGAACTCCCAGGTGCAGTAGCTTATCTCAGCAGCTTTGATCCGACCATTTTTCTTTCACCCCAGAAACCCCAACACATCTGACCTCAGTAAAAAAGTCTAAAGATCCTGAAAGACCAAAGTGGACGTAATGTATTAGTGTGGACTGGAACCTGAGTCTGAACCACCGTGACCTGGTTCATCATCAGGTTTGACTTGATACCAACAACAGAAGCACCTGTAAGTCTGTCTTCACATTTAATGATCCGCCTTCAAGGCTAATGTCTGCTGCTCTTCCAAAAAGGATCATGTGATCTGAGAGGGACCAATTAGGGAAGGACTTTTCTCCAATCAGGCATTGAGTTCGTTTATGGAGTTTACAACCTGGGATTATTTAAAGTGTGAGAAGAACTGAACTGAGCCCATCCAGAGCAGGGTCCAGTCTCTGGTCCTGGTTGGAGACATCAGGTTCTTGGACTGAACCTGGACCGGTTTGTTCTTCTACTGATTCATCTAGACCTGGTTCATTTATGTCCTCTGGAGGTTTGACACAAACAGCTGATCCATGTTGAAAGAACCAGGTTCAGGATTTGTTTTGGTTCAGGATTTGTTTTCTTCCAGGACGGATGGGAAGGCCTGAAGACCGTCAGAAAGCACCTGCATTTTAGGGACCATTAAGGGTCGGCGTGGACATGTGGAATAAAGGCTGTTTTTTAAAAATAAGAGGAATTCATATGAACATGGCCTGAACCTGAACCGGTTCCTCTTCTTCTTCTACGGATTTTCTTGGACCGGTTTCATGTCCAGGTTTGACTCAACAACAAAAACAGAATCAGCTGTTCTTCAGTCTTCGTATTGAATTAATGGTCGTCCAGCTGATGTCTGGTTGGGGACTTTAGACCAGGTCCATCCAAACCGCATCACATCCGGAGTTTACAAACTTGAAGAATCTTGGTTTTAGGGTTTGGATCCTAAACCTCCAGCGTGGACCAGAACCTGTACTTGAACCATCGCGTTCTGCTCCTTCTTCTTGACGTTCTACGGATTTGCCTGGACCTGTTTCATGCATGTCCACTGGAGGCAGGTTTGACTTTGATGACGGGGGGTCGTACTGCGGGGGGTGGGAGCAGGGGAAGGCCCATGGGCGGGGGGTGTGCACAGGGCCGCAGGGCCAGGGCGAATACGCCGGTGCCTGGAGCCACGGCTTCGAGGTCCTGGGCGTCTACACGTGGCCCAGCGGGAACAGCTACCAGGGCACGTGGGCGCAGGGAAAGCGCCACGGCATTGGCGTGGAGAGCAAAGGCCGCTGGGAGTACAGGGGGGAGTGGACGCAGGGGTTCAAAGGTCGCTACGGGCAGCTGGAGAGCACGGCCAGCGGTGCCCGCTACGAGGGGACGTGGAGCAACGGGCTGCAGGACGGATACGGAACCGAAACCTACTCCGACGGAGGTATGTACAGGTGGGGTCAGGACATGTGACACTGACCGTCCATCACATGATAGTCACATGATCAGATCAGGGCAGCGTATGAGACGTGAGGTGGGTCTTGTCCAGATGAACTGGTTTAGTCAAGGTTTTTTCAGCTTTAGTTTTAGTTTTTATTTTGAGAAACTGTCTGCTCTCCACAAAATGATGAGTTAAAAATAACCCAGCGTGGTTTATTTCTGTAACTCTGTGGGTTCCTCCGAACATCCACCAGGTCAGCACTGACCTATTTTAGGGTTAAGACGCTCAGACAGATGTTTCCAGTGCATGTGTCCTGGACTGAAACATCATCAGAACCTTCAAAAACCCGGTGAACGATGGGTTGATCAAAGCCATTTAAACCACAGGGATCTGATGGATGATGTTTCTTCAAATAAAAAAGGGTAAAAAAAAAAAGAGTAAAACTAATGAACCTGATGAACCGGGTTATTATTTAGACCAGCAGGTGGTTCTAAACGAACCAGGACGTTCAGAAGATCAACTGTCTGTTAGTCTATGTCCACTACCAAACCCTGGTCCAGTACATGGTCCAGGACCCAGTTCCGAACATGGTCTAGGACCCGGTTCAGAACATGGTCCAGGACTTGGTTCAAAACATGGTCCAAGATATGGTCCAGAATATGGTGCAGAACATGGTCCAGAACATGGTCTATATCCCGAGTCTACGGTTTTATAAACGTCTCCTCACCTTCAGGAGACACTGTTGGACATTTTTTGACTCTTCATGGATCTGAAGGAGGTTTAGATGTGAATAAATCCGACCCCAGCATCTCTGAACATGTGCAGATTCTTTAGTTTGGACTCAAGTCACTGATCCACAAGGAACGTTCCAACTCCTGAAATGAAAGCTTAGATCTTCCTGGAGGACGTCTGTCTCCTACATTCATCTATTTCAGTGTTAGTGTTGTTTATTTATTATTCGGTCTTTATTCTGATGCGTTGACTTAGTTTAGATTTTCATCCTTTCACTGTTTGCTTCGACGTTAACGCAAACTCTGACTCAACTACAGACTAAGAACTGAGTTTTACTACGTCTCCCAAGATGCACTTCACTGATAAACATCCAATCAGGGAGTTTCAAACTCTCCTGTTTCTACGAGGTGTAAAGTGTTGCTTCAGTTGAGTCTGAAGCCTTTTTTCTGTGGAGACTGAGGCTCATGGGTAATGTAGTATTTAGAGGTAGGAGGTATGTTTCCAGAACATCCAGGTTCTGTTCAGGTCCAAGTTCCGTTCAGGTCCAGGTTCTCTGCCTCTTGAGTCTGTCACGTTGGTTTTATTTTCAATCTTCTGTCAGTGGAGTTCTGTTTAGGTTTTTTGACAAATCAACTCCTTAAATTATAATTTTTCAGGTTTTATGAGGAAAACTTTGATTTATAGACGCAGAAAAAGGAATATGAATGAAGAAACGAAAAGAAGAAAAGAAAAATTATTGTTTCATCTTGTGGAGTAGACACTTTATTGTGGAATAGAAACTTTAAATACTCAGTACCAGACTGAACTGGACCAGTCTGAACAGAACCACACATAGAACAGGGTGGTTTTACAGGTTTGAAGAACAAGGAAAAATGATGATAAAAACAGAATCTGAAAAAGCATAAATGAACGCACGTTAAGGTAACACTTCAGTGATGATGAACCACATGTGTATTGATCTGTGACTCCACATTTAGATCCATTTCTTCTAATCAGATAATCAAACATGTCTGAGATGAACCATAGGTTTTATTGACGCAAAGGCAGATGAAGGAAACAACAGGAAGAGTGAAAACAGAAGGATTCATACCTGACAAAAGGATGGTGAAGTCATCAATCAGATTAGAACTTTACTGATAATGAATCAGTTCAAACTTATCGGTTGAATCAGGTCCAATGACTGGACAGTCAAACTCTGAGGACAGAGGAGGCGGAGCTTCAGGGACAGTCAAACTCTGAGGACAGAGGAGGCGGAGCTTCAGGGACAGTCAATCTCTGAGGACAGAGGAGGCGGAGCTTCAGGGACAGTCAAACTCTGAGGACAGAGGAGGTGGAGCTTCAGGGACAGTCAAACTCTGAGGACAGAGGAGGTGGAGCTTCAGGGACGGTCCTGCTTTAGCTCAATGTATCGGTTCTTTTGGTTTCTGCCTCCACTTCCTGCCTCTCTGGTCACCATGATAATGGAAGACAGTCCCGGGTCACCATGGTGACGGCAGACAGCGGGTCAGCGTGTCACCAGGGAGCAGCTTGGGGGGCTCCGCTCCTGCGCTCTGATTGGCTGATCTAATATAGGCTGACGGATGCAACAGGATCAGACCGGGTCCAGGTCCCTGTCAGGGTCTGGGTCCAAGTCCGGCTCCGGGTCAGTCTGTGTCACGTGACAGCCCCGCTCCTCTTGCGTGAGACACTGACAGATGAATATAGCACGCACGAGCTGACACATTTTCACAATGCCTGTGAATGCGCCTGTTTTCATTAATGAGGCTGATAAGAATAACACACACACAGAGTGACTTACCTGACAATCAGGGGACTTTACATTGAGTTACAGTCATCTCCTACACACTCACTGTGACCTCAACCTGATGACCTCTGACCTTTGTAACACTCTTCAATGTCATGTCTAGCATTTTATATCATGAGAACCGCCGTTTGTCTCCACACGTGAGTGTAGGAACAGATTTACTCTACATCCCCATAATGTCACATAGACAAACTGACTCAGTACCTTTGACAGTTGAGATTTAGGATTTACAGAAACTCAGCAGGATCCTGAATGCAACACTAGCCCCTTCCTTGAACGCAACCCCAGCCTGTTCCCTGAACACAACCCTAACTCATTTACTGATTTATTTGTTTCTTTATGATATGAAATAAACACTTTAATGGAACAATGATCATTTTAATCAGATTTAGTCACAAAGTCGTGACAGACACCTTTAAAACGGTGAAACAACACGTTGACTTCAATTAATCAACACAAGCTTCTACAATCAGTCATTTTTTCAGTATTTCTTCATTTTAAAGACAGATTTTAGTCCTGAATGAGATTTGTTGTAGTTTTATATTATTTATTAAAGACAAAATGAGACAAAACCAAGATGAAAACTGAAAAACCCCTCCCATGAGTCCTGGGTTCAGACTGAGTTCAGGTTCAAATCCTGACCTCATGGTTCTGTTAATGAGGTTCTGAATAAAAACACAAAGTCCAAAGTTTAGACTAAACAAGGAAATCTGAAAATGTGTATTAGTCAAACAGAGGAAAGTGTTTAACCCTTAAAGAACCAGAGTCTGTGACATCACCTATTGTATTATTATCCTGTATTTGCTTCAGTATAAATCCTGTATTTTTTATATTTATTTCACTGATCATGTAGATGTTCATTAAAGATCAGATTAAAGTTGATGGTTATTGTATCAGTAACAGATCAAACTGAATAAACGGTGTCTTTTTCAGTCCAATCTGTCATTAACTGAACATAAACCAAGTGTGTCCATCCACTGTCACTGATCCAACTCCATGGGTTTTACTGGAGAATCAATGTTGGAGAAGATGACGGTGTTTCCGCAGTAACTACGGGGCCTCTGAAAGTCCAAATGGGTCATATCTGATGACCATGAAAAGATGAAGAACTGTATTTTATTAGTGGATCAGCAGGTGTTAAACAGTTTATATCAGTAGATGTTTGGGTTTTTAAGGGTTAAATGTTTGTATATTTGTGGACGTGTCATAAAACAAACTATGACTGAACTAAGTGTGTCTGTGTCTCACAGTTGAGTCCTTCAGCTCTCATGTATCTGTTTCAGGAACGTATCAGGGCCAGTGGCTCAGTGGGATGCGTCACGGTTACGGCGTGCGGCAGAGCGTTCCCTATGGCATGGCGGCCGTCATCCTGTTCCCTCTGCGTACGTCCATAAACTCCCTCCGGTCCGAGCACAGCCACGGCCCTCCGATGGCAGAGGATGGCTCCGCCCCCACACCCACAGACGGCGTGGCGGCAGGTTTGGCGGGAAGTCCCGTGGGCCGCGGCGGCTTCGCCCTGACAGCGCCCAGTGAGGCTGAGCGGCAGAGGAAACGCAAGGGACGCTTCCGTCAGTCCATCCTGAGCGGGCTGAAGCTGCGGCGCTCGGAGTCTAAAAGTTCATTGGCCAGTCAGCTGAGCAAACAGAGCTCGTTCTGCAGCGAAGCCGGGATGAGCACCGTCAGCTCCGCCGCCTCCGACATCCACTCCAACGCCAGTGAGAGCGAGCAGGGCGCCCCCGTCGACGCCACTGTCACCGAGATGTATGCCGGCGAGTGGAGGAGCGACCAGAGGGCGGGGTGGGGTGTGGGCCGGCGCTCCGATGGCCTGCACTACGCCGGCGAGTGGGCGGGGAATAAGAGGCACGGTTACGGATGCACCACCTTCCCCGACGGAACCAAAGAAGAAGGAAAGTACAAACAGAACGTCCTGGTCAGTGGCAAACGAAAGAACCTGATCCCTCTGAGAGCCAGCAAGATCCGTGAGAAGGTGGACCGTGCCGTGGAGGCGGCGGAGAAGGCGGCGGACATCGCCAAGCAGAAGGCGGAGATCGCCATGTCCAGGTGAGTCCACAGCAGGAGGTTCTCTACATACACAGACGACCCAACAGCGGAGCTGCAGGTCCACCAAGGTTCCACTCAGAACCTTCGGATGAACGCAGACACATGTCTGGTCCAGTTCTGACTAAAGAACAAACGGAACAAACTCATTATATTTAAGGTTTTTCTGTTTCTTTTTAGTTAAACATTGGTTTTGTTTTGTTAAATTATAATCGAATAAACCAATGAAACTAAACAGACTGTAGAGAACCCAGACCTCAGAACCCAGACCTTAGAACCCAGACCTCAGGTATCAGACCTCAGGTATCAGGTCCAGATTCATAAAAACACCTGGAAGAGTCGAACCCTGGATCAACGTTTATGACATTTCAGTCTGAGTTTCAGATTCAACAGGAAACAAAAAAACTGTTTCTGTGACACATGAACATATGAATGAAATATGACACAATCCACCTGTCTCTGTCTGTCTCCACGTGTCTCTGTTTGTCTCCACCTGTCTCCGTCTCTCTCTGTCCAGGATGAGTCACGCTCGTGGGAAGGCGGAATCAGCTGAAGGTGTAGCTCATAAAGCCATGGAGGAGTGTCGTCTGGCTCGGATCGCAGCCAAAGAACTGTCTCCATCTTTTCACATCTATGGAAACGGTGAGTGGACGTAAACCTGAGTGGACACAGACCTGAGTGGACGTAGGCCTGAGTGGACATAGACCTAAGTGGACATCAGGTGTCCATGTGTGTCCTGAATGTGGACCTAACCCTTTACTGACCCTGTTGTTCCTCAGGTCTAGAATGTCAACGGCCCAAACACCAGGATGGGAAGGACAAAGACCACGAGGTGATCTCCACGGGGACGGACAGTCCAGAGCTGTGCACGCCTGACACTACGCCCCCGGTCATCTCGCCCGACCTCAGCCCGGTGCTCAGCGTCCCCGCCTCCCCGCCCCGCAGCCCACCCAAAAACACCCACCGGCCCCGAAATGCCTGCTTCATGAGGCAGAGCGCCCTGGACGAACAGGGAGGGGCTGAGATCCAGGTGCTGGTGGAGGGGCGTGGCCTAGACCTGCCACGGGGCGGGACCAACACGTGGACCGACGACATGTATCCGGATCGAGGGGGCGGATGCAGCAGCCGCTCCACGACGCCATCGCTGCTGGAGGAGACGGAGGGTCAGATCAACGGCCACGAGCTGACCAATCACAGAGCACGGGACAAACCGTTGGCCAATCACAAGTCACGGGAACACGGCCCTGCCTATCGAACATGGGAGCACTCACTGTCCAACCAAAAGCCCTCCAAGCATGTCTCGTCCAATCACAAGTCGAGGGAGTACTCGTCGTCCAATCACAAAACATGGGATCATTCGTCGGCCAATCACAACACCTCGTCCAATTACAAGCCGCAGGTGCACATTTTATCCAATCACAAGGACCACAACATGTCCAATCACAAGACTTCTGAGCATGCTTTGTCCAATCACAAGCCCCAAGAGTATATCATGTCCAATCACACCATTAAGGACCACGCCCCTTCTGCGCTCTCTAACCATGCCCACCCCAAGCTCCACCCCCCATTACACAGCGACCATCAACTGGACTGGACCACCGACGGCACCCTCCGGTGGAGCCCTGCCCACTCCCGCCTCCCGGAGCGGGACGAGGAGCGGACCAGCGACTACACGGTGGACATGAGGCTCCAGAGTCCGGACTCGCAGCCGAGCCGGGTTCTGGAGTCTCCGGGTGCCACGGCGGCAGGGGGGCGGCTGCTGCGGTCCCGTGGTGGCGGCCTGCGGCCTGTCAGAGAGGGCTCGGTGGACTCGGTTCAGATGCTGGACAACCTGAATGTGGGGGCGGAGCTGGAGGAGTGGCCACTGCACAGAGATCTGACCCTGTCCCCGCCCTTAAAGTCTCAGCCAATCACACTGGAGCAGGACGGAGAGCAGCTCACCCTCAAAACAAACTCAGTGAGTGTCAGAATTTTGGGTGGTTTGGGTGGAGGTGGACGGGAAGGTGCAGGTGTGGGTACCAGTACCAGTTCCAGTACACTCAGTCTCCAGATCTATGTCCACATTCTGTGAGACCTTTGGTGGATCTGGTTCAGAGTTCTGCTTCAGAGTTCTGGCTCAGTCAAGCATCTCTGTGGAAGAAGGTTAAAGCTGAGGGGGTGGGGTTTGTGGGACGTCTGAGGGAGGCCATGGTTTGGCATTGGATTGGAGGTGGTTGTTGAAGGTTGAAGTCAAACCCTGTGAATCAGACCAGCAGGATGGTCCAAGGTGGGTTCAAGTCCACCAGGGACAGTGGTTCTGGTCCTGAGTAGAGGTGTGGGTTGTTGGTTTGCAGATGTAGATGTGAAGTCGAGGTGGTTCCGCGCATAGAAGGTCCAAATCTGGTACAGATTATGGACTGGGTCAGCCCAGGTCCACCCTCACCAGGTGTTTTTCATGATGTGATCATGGTGGACCTCCATGGACCTGATACCAGGGTTCAGGACTCCAAAATAAAACCAGTGTAATACCACTAACAGCCACTAGAGGCGCCATGTCTCCATAGACTTCCACTGAACCAGTACCAGTACTTCTGTCCTGTTGTCATTCTGGTGACACTGGTTTTATTTGGACCCTGTGAGGTCTATCTGAGACTCTGCCTCCAACCCTTTGAGGTCCCTCTGAGACCCCACCTCCATCTGTCACATCTGAATAGAACCTTCAAAGCTTATGTTTATTAAATAAAACTTATGGATAAACACTGTTACCATTTCACTTGAATTTGAGTCGATAAGTTAGCATTTAGCATTAGCATCACCCTATTACGCCTTGTGCTCCTGCTGCTCCACCTCTCTTGTCCAAATATGGTCATGCCCATTGCCAAACTACAAACTAGTGTTTTATAATGTGTGATTGATCTGAATGTTGTGGGTCATTGATCTGTGTTCTGGTTCTGTTCTGCAGCTCAGTTCTGCTTTTATTAGTTTGTCAAGTGTTTTTCTGATGATGTTTGACTAATTTCTTTTTCTTCTTCTTCTGCTTCTCTTGTGTTTCAGGGCTCCAGCTCTTTTCTGGTGGTTATGGTCATTTTACTCAATATTGGAGTAGCCATTCTGTTCATTCACTTCTTTATTTAAGCATATACAGGTATGATCTATAGACTTATTGATAATCTGATATATTCTATTCTGACCTGCTGAGACGGACTCTCTGATTGGACCGGAGGCTGAGCGACGGACAGACGGACGGACGCTCTCTTCTCTCCTGTGTTGAAGCCCGTTTCAGTTTCAGACGCTTCTTTTTGAGCTTGCAACCGTAGAAAACATGTCCGAGTGCAGCTTTAAGCGAGGGGTGGGGGGGGGCACCGGACACACATGCATGGGCGTCCGCCGCCGCTGAGCGCCCAAGGTTCAGGCCTGATGAGAGCATGACCCCGCGACCCCTCCGCGACCCCTCCGTGACCCCGGCGGTAACACTCGCACTATGCGCTACAGAACTATGCTGCAAGAGTAGATCCATTTTAAAGGGCTCCGTCATTTCCTGTTTCGTTTGTCACGGCGAGCGCGGCGGCCATTGCATGAGGCGGCGCGTGGCATTTTAAAAAGTGCATTTTCTATCCCTTTAACATCACTGTTCTGTCCTCATTTCATCCCATTTGGAAACACGCCCACTTCACTTCACTGTCACTTCACGTCCAAAACAAAAAAGCCCAGAATCCAATCGGATCCAGACTGACCTGGACCTGGGAGTCGGGCGCCTTTGGGTTTTACTGCTGCACATGCACACGTTCACACGGTGACGAGATCCAGCCCTTTGTACAGGAGACTGTTCTGTTATAACCACGGACTCTAATATACTCAATGTGTATGTGTCATTATTATCCTACGTACGGAGACGCTGCTCGGAACCAGAACCCACAGAACCAGACGTCTGCGCAGGGATGGCGATTCACCGAAGAAACACAGAGGGGACTGCTAGGAAACAGGCAAAACAGTGAACAAAACAATAAACAAAACAGTAAACAATACAATAAACAACCAAAACAACACAACAAACACAGAGAGAAACAGGCAAAACAGTAAACAAAACAACAAATAACAAAATAAACAACCAAAACAACACAACAGACACAGAGGGGACCGCTGGGAAACAGACAAAACTGTAAACAAAACAGTAAACAACCAAAGCAACACAACAAACACAGAAGGGACCACCAGGAAACAGGCAAAACAATAAACAAACTAGAAGCACTCGGAGAGCGCAGACCTCCGCCAAGGCTGATCAGTGGCCCCGTTGACCCCCGATCACCACCAAAATTTAATCATTTCTTCCTTATCCCACTTCCAACAAACCCTGAAAATTTCATCCAAATCTGTCCATAACTTTTTGGGTTATGTTGCACACTAACGATCAGTGCCCCCCCCCCCCCTCCACCACCACCACCCCCCGTGGGCCCCCCCACCCCCGATCACCACCAAAATTTAATCATTTCTTCCTTATCCCTTTTCCAACAAACCCTGAAAATTTCATCCAAATCTGTCCATAACTTTTTGAGTTATGTTGCACACTAACGGACAGACAAACAAACAAACAGACAAACAAACAAACCCTGGCAAAAACATAACCTCCTTGGCGGAGGTAAAAATTAAACAATACAATAAACAACCAAAACAACACAACAAACACAGAGGGGACCGCTGGGAAATAGGCAAAACTGTAAACAAAACAACAAACAATACAGTAAACAACCAATGTAACACAAAAAAAGAGGGGACCGCTGGGAAACAGCCAAACTGTAAACAAAACAGTAAACAAAACAACAAACAATACAGTAAACAACCAAAACAACACATACAACAAAGAGGGGACCGCTGGAAAACAGGCAAAACTGTAAACAAACAACAAACAATTCAATAAACAACCAAAATAACAACAAACAGAGGGGAAACAAACAAAACAAGACAACAAAACAAGAAGAAATGACAAAATGACACAAAACTAAACAAAACAATGAACAAAATAACATGAAACTAAACACAACAAAACAAAATGAAACTAAACAAAACTATAAACAACAGAAAACAAAACAACAAACACATTTTTATTTACAAAAATGTACAATTTACCAATCAAACCTGTGCTACATTCACTGACCATGATACATTTATTGACCGCGGTACATTCACTGACTGTGTGTCACTGACCAGTCATCATATCGCTCCAAATCATCAGTGGAACAAAATAAGTCAATTTAAACTATTCTGTAAAGACAAACATCTGACAAAATTATAAATGTCAACATGTAAATTAAAAAAAACAACAACAAAAAACAAAAAAACAAGATGAAAATGTTTTGTCTGATTTGAGAA
The DNA here is from genome assembly GCF_902148855.1 of Sphaeramia orbicularis. Taxonomy (NCBI): domain Eukaryota; kingdom Metazoa; phylum Chordata; class Actinopteri; order Kurtiformes; family Apogonidae; genus Sphaeramia; species Sphaeramia orbicularis. The sequence continues at coordinate 15,699,252 of NC_043959.1, read as the reverse complement.
AAGTCAAGCTAAAACCGAATCAATTCAAACATGACGTAGGAAAAACAAAACGATTGAACTTTTATAATATTATTTGACTTTTTCAGTTAAAATGTATCAAAATAGATCAATAAATAATTGAAACATATTTAATTCAATTAAAGCTGCAAAGATTCATCTACTATTAAATTAATGGATAAAATTTTTTATCAGTGATCAATAGACTCATTTTTGTGAATAAATAATGAAATGTCTCCTTTTTTTTTTTTTTTTGCTTTTCTCTGATTCTAAAATCAGCATCTTCGGGTTTTGGACCAAATAAGTCGTTTTCAGACGTCGTCTTATTCTTTCAATCACTGTTTATTAAAATCAAATCAGTCCCATTTTATTGATCTAGTGTCACATGATACTAACAGTTATTCAGTGGGATTCATCAGACATGAGCATTAGTTGCAGCTGAATTTTAAGCTCATTGAATTAACTAAATGTTTCATGTTTTTATTATTAATTAAGAAAAAGTAGATCTTTTTGGAGCCATTAATTAGATATTGATTTGATTGTTAATAATTAGAATAAATGGTTTAATTTGACACAAACCCAACAGTGTTTCTACTGATATTTTTTATTGATAATCTGCTTTTTCCAGTGGTGTCCTGTGATTGGCTGAGCTTTATCGTGCATTAGCGACAAACTGTGTTTATCGGTGAATCGTGGTTCATTTGCGACGTTTCGGCCGAAGTTGCGCTCCATACTTACTTTTTCGCAGTTTGCAGACAGAGAGAATGCTGAGTGCCTCGTATTTATTCATTTCCGGTTGATTTAAGCCCCGACCCGGACTCGGACCCGGACCGGGACCCAGACCCGGACCCGGTCGGGCCGAGTCCCTCCGACCCCCCACCCTGAAATGGCATGCACTGTTTGTCTCTCTCTCCCCGTCCCCTTGGGACCAGTCAAAGGGGGGTTATGGGGGTTCTACGTGTCCTTTCCAGACACTTTTGGGCCGGATGAGACTTTTTTCAGCATGTTTGTTTGGCCTGCTCAGTCTGGTGTCCGTTTGTCAGTTTTTCTCCCTCTCGTCTCTTTTATCGGCAACACAAGGCTACGAGACTCGGAGAGCGGTGTAAAATAAACGCTAGCTTTTAACTCTCAGTGGAAAGCGACGTGTGGTGAGTTGATGAATGATGTAAGACCCAACTCTGCTACTGTCGGTTTTCTACTTGGCGCCGGTGGCTCATCCTGTTGTGACATCATTGCATGCCCGAGCATGCTCTTTCTTACTCTTTGGTTTATGAGGTTGTTTCCAAGTTAATGTGGAGAAAATAATGAAATGTTTGAAATTAATTGGACTCGTGTCATTATTTCAGCTGCTCGCTTCACTTGGTTTGGTTCATTTTAGTGCTAAATTCCGCCCAGTCCAGGGTGTTCCGGTGTAATACCGCCCATGGCCACCAGGAGCTGCTCCTCCACTGGTTCCATCTGGACCTTCTGGAACTCATGGGCTTCAGTTCATCCAATGATTCTACAGTTTATGACACAAACTCTGCATATAGATATGTTTTAGGGGTTTTAATTTGAACATCATGTGATTTCTACCACATGAGCTCATTTTTGTGTTCGTACCTTTCACAATAAAAGCCCAAAGATAAAGCAGAGGAAACTCCATAAATGAATGTGTATGTTCAAGTTTGTCACATGGAGGACCCTCCTGAAGGCTTCCTTTATGACAGAACAGTAGAATTTATCTGTGGAGGCAGAGGAGGGTCCTGACAGTTCTAAAGGGTCAACTGTTGTTAAGACGATAAGATGACCCTTCACCTCCACACTGGGTCAAATAATAATAAACCAAGGCAGAGGTACCTGGACAGGTACATTCCATTGTTTAAGTTGGTTTTCCTGTTCAGCCACTAGATGGCAGCACCACACATGAACATACTGAACAGGATTTATCTCGAACGAGATCAACTTAAAGGGTTCCACAATAAAACACTTACACTGTGACCATCAACACACACACCATCATATTATAGATGAAATAGCCATAACCATAATCAAATTATACTATCATCAAAAAAGATCTTCAACCTGACTGAAATCACTCCAAGGCGGCGGGGCTGCTGGTTGGAAAGGGACAATAACATTAAGACTTAGAACACCAAAAGAAACTTTTTTTTCTCTCTTTTTTGTGTGTCTTAAGGAGGGTGATGCACTATGGGCCAGAGCCCCTGAGTAATGGAATCAAACCACCAACAAACATGATCATAAACATAGAATTATCCTCAGATCATCATGAACTCAGCCAGTATGTGTCTATGTGATTTTTTTTGGGGGGGGGTGGTTTTTGGGTGGTTCTTGGGTGTTTTGGGGGTAGTTTTTGGGTGGTTTGGGGAGGGGGTTGGTTGTTTTTGGGTGGTTTTGGGGTGGTCACGAAAAAGCATGAAAAATACTTTAGAAATTTAGCGGTAGAACATTTAAAATCACAGTCTTGGATATTTAAAAAAAAACAAAAAACAAACAAAAAAACCCCAAAAAAACAATGTTGATATAAATTCAGTCCAAACCATCTCTGAGTCATTTTTGAAACAAAGATAATAACTGAACCCAAACTAACCAGTGCACTGATATTTATCCCATAATATAAAACTACATTCTGACATTAGTCATTATTGTTTTGGATCCCAGACCCCTGTTAAAAAAGAAACACCTGGATTCAACAGGTCCACAGACTGTTGGTCTGTTTGTGTCTGAGTTAAACATGATATGAGGAGAACGATATTCATTCTTACTAAATGAAGACATTTTCACTCAAAACAGCCAAGAACATTCCTCCTCCTCTTATTATGAGAAATGGGTCTGAAAAAGTCCTGAAAAACATCTGATCCACCCCGATCAAATCCATAGGACTTTCACAGAACCAGAACCACAAACCTCCTACAAACAGTCGACTGGTGAAGGAAACAGGAAACTACCCCAGTCCTAGTGACTCCACCCACATTGGAAGGTCTGGGGTATGGGGCCCAAACCGGGTGTCATAGGGTCCAGCCTGGTCCATGGGATGAATGTGGAGTCAGAACATCATGACCTCCAATGGGTTGGACCGGATGGAATAATGCTGGTTTTGGACTCCTACTTAATGACCTTTGACCTGGTTAACCCTTTAACCACTGATTCCAGGTAAACGTTAACATACTAATCAGTCCAGGTCTAATCTAATAGTCTAGTCTAATCTAATCTACTCTAATGTAACCTAGTCTAATCGAATCTAATCTATTGGAGTCTAATCTAGTCTAGTTTAATCTGGTATAATCGAATCTAATGTAATCCAGTCTAATCTAATCTAATCTAATCTAATCTAATCTAATCTAATCTAATCTAATCTGTGAAACTACACACACACTTAGACTGGACACACATTCTTTTATTCTGGAGGTTTATTTGTGGACAGACAGTGTTATCGGTGCTGGTGTTGTGGGGGTGGTGGTGGGGGGGGTCCTTCCTCGTCGGCTCTATCATCAGGCTCCGGGGAAACAGTGCCCCCTGCGGCCGCTCTGAGTCTTGCAGCTGCCCGTTCTTCTCCTCCCGGGCTCCTCGGTCTTTGTGCCGTTTTTACCACGTTCTGTCCTACTCCGACCCGGCTCCTCTGCTCCTCTTTGGTTCCGGTCCGGTCGGTGTCGGTGGACCTCCGGCATGGGGCGGCTGTAGCTGCAGCGGCTCCGCGGTGGCAGCTTCACTGCGCGGCGGCTTCCGGTGTCCGTCCGTCTGCTGGAGGATGGCGTCCGGCTTCACCCGCATCCCCTCCACCGCCGGTCCCCCGAGTCCCAAAAACACGGAAGGTTATCGACCTTAGGCTGAAGACGGCAGCGACAGAAGCCCATAAACCGCCGGTGAGCCGCCGCGGTGAGTTGTGTCCCGTTATTTGAGTGATGGAAGCGGTTGTCGCGGCCCCGGCCCGGCTCGGTGCTCGGTTCTCCCGCAGGCAGCTACGCTCCGGGGAGGCCTCGCCTGGTTTGGTCCGGTTTTTATTTAACGGAATTTCTGACACGATCCACAGCGGGCTGTCCGCCCTGCTTCCCGGCTGAGACGTTAATATGTTCAGTTCGTGGGTCGGTCCGCCCGGTGGGTTGTGTTTTGTCCGGTTCGGGGCCTCTGATGGCGGATGGAGCCAGTTGTTTAGAACGTTAACAGTTAGCTGTTAGCCGTTAGCGAATGACGGCTAATGTCAGAGAAACTGTTTCATTGAATTCCGTGTCTTAAAATAACATTTGTGTCTCGTATCAAAGCTTCGCTGAATGTGAAATCTCTGAATTATTTATGTAGTTTTTATTCCGGTGCCGTTAAAGTTTAAAAAGGAAAAAATACAGACGGAGAATCTAACACTACGCTTCGGTTTGTGTTTCAGGATATAGACGGATCCCAAGTTTAGTCTCGTACAGATTCAGTGGCAATTTTCTGAGCTTGATTTTTATTGGAATATCTCGTGGCTGTCTGTGTGTTTTATCAACTTTAAATGTTAAATATGGACAGAATGTGTTCCTACTGTAAGTGTTTAAGAAAAGAGGAACATGTTTGAGGCCTGTGGAGTTAACGGAGGACCGTGAACGCATCAGTGTCAGTGGGTCTGCTCTGACCCGGGACAGAGGCACTCATGTCCTGGTTCGGTGACAGGTGGACTCGTGTCCCGGTTCGGGGACAGATGCACTCATGTCCGGTTCGTGTGTGTTTCCTCAGATATCTCGATCTTGGATCACCACCAGCTCGGAGCACTCCCCGACCCCCCCTCCTCAGGACCGCCTCCTGTTCCCGTCCCTAGAGACTGAAGCCCCGTCCGGAGCGGAAGGATGACGGAGGCGTGGCAGCAGCAGCAGCACGCGGTGGCTCCTCCCTCGGTGGTGCACACGCTCCCCCAGACCACCGACAACCCCCTGGGCTGCGCCGTGTACGGGGTCGTCCTGCAGCCGGACACGAGCCTGCAGCAGCACGGACAGCAGCACACAGTGCAGACCCAGCAGCCAGCTCTGCAGGTGGGGACAGAGGGGGGACAACAGGGGGGATAACAAGGTACAGTGAGGGGACAACAGGGGAGACAACAGAGGGGGACAGAGAGGGGACAGCAGGTGACAGAGGGGACAACAGAAGGGACAACCGGTGACAGAGGGGACAACAGGTGTCAGAGAGGGGACAACAGGGGGGACAACCGGTGACAGAGAGGGGACAACAGGGGGGACAACCAGTGACAGAGAGGGGACAACAGGGGGGACAGTACAGGCAGCAGAACCAACAGCGGCCCAAAGTGGAGAACAGACTCAATAATGTTTAGTGTGTTTATTTGAACTGAACGTCTGTTACTGTTCCTGTGGTTTAATAATGTTCTCACTGTGGTGGAGGTGGATTTGGGTCCAAAGTGTTCTGCAAAGGTTGACTCTACTGTAGACTGTTCTAGTGTCAGAGACTGGCTGTAATGGACTTGGACCTCTAGAATCTGGGACCAGGACTCAGTGGATCTTCATGGATAAATGAAGCGTCAGTGTCGTCCTTTTCGTCCTCTTAAGGACTTTGTCTGTCTATTCATCTGTGTCCTTCTGTCTGTTCAATACTGACAGAACCATCTGGAACCGGACCAATCTGTGAAATATGCACCATCTATTCTATACCGACCCATCATAAGTCTGGGGGGGCAGGTGTTTCACAGTGTGTCATATGAACCGTCTTCTTGTTGTCATGAGTCAAAGTCAGTTCCAGTCCACAAACATCTGTCCAACTGTTGATTCAAAATAGGAGTTGAACTTCAGATCACACCTGCATTCACAAGTTTTATCTGACACAAGCATCACGTCTGTCTGATCTGTGATTGGTTTATTCAGCGCCTGTTAGTTCTGCCTTCATATTTGGATTCAGGCCCTGTGATTCCAGACAGATTTCTCATTGATAAACACAGATGGACAGACTATTGAGGCCTGTGTTTTATTAAAGGAAGGGTGTCCAACATGTGGTCCGTGGGCCAAAACCAGCCCATCAAAGGGTCCTATTGAGCCTGTGAGAGGAATTTACGAAGGTTTTATGAATTACACTGAAAATATTAACAATTACAGATGTCAGACTGATTTTATTTCAGGTTCCACATTCAGACCAATAGGATCTAAAGTAAAATAATAACAAAAGAACTTAGAAATAATGACAAATACAAATTTTCTTTTTCGTTTGGTTTTAGTGGGTAAAAAGTAAAATTCAATGACATTTACAAGCTATCCTGTCATAAAAAATGTGAATAAGCTCAACAACCATGAACAACTTGACACCTCTGAATGTTTGGTGGTGGGAGGGGCTGTTGGCGTGGATTGTCAGCCACACCCCCATCATCCTGCACCAGGGCAGATGTGGATCCACATGTAGTTTATGTAGTTTACCCACACTAGAGTGGGAATGAATAATGGATCAAGATTGGAAAGAGCTTTGGATGGGTATTGTTGTTGTTATTATTATTGTTATTATTATTATTATTATTATTATTATTATTATTACAGTCAGTACAACAATATGAATAAAACACCAGTTCTACAGAAATAAGAACAGAGAATTTTAGTACATGTACTGCAGTACTTGTCCATGGCTGTGTTAGTGCGTTACAGAGTCCCTCTGAGTACTAAGTGTATATCTGTCTGTGTCTGCAGGTCGGGGGTGAGCGAGGTCATAAATGTGGGGCATGTGGTCATGACATCTCCCACCTGGCCAACCCCCATGAGCACCAGTGCATGGTGAGTCAGGACCGCTCGTTCCAGTGCACCCAGTGTATGAAGATCTTCAGCCAGGCCACGGACCTGCTGGAGCACCAGTGTGTCCAAGTGGAGCAGAAGCCCTTCGTCTGCGGCGTCTGTAAGATGGGCTTCTCTCTGCTCACGTCGCTGGCGCAGCATCACAACTCGCACGGCAATGGCAACAACCCCATGAAGTGCTCCATCTGTGAGAAGACGTATCGACCCGGCTCCGGCAACGCCACGCCCACCTCGTCGGCCGCCAACCCCCAGCAGCCCTCTGCCGGGGAGTCGTCAGGAGGGGCCACCATCAGTGCCTCGTCCCCGCCCGCATTCGAGGCCTCCGCCCCTGACCGGCCCTACAAGTGCTCCGTGTGCCACAAGTCCTTTCGCCATCTGTCGGAGCTGACGCGCCACGAGAGGGTGCACACGGGCGAGAAGCCGTACAAATGCGACACGTGCGACAAAGCTTCAGCCAGTCGTCGCATCTGGCTCATCACCAGCGCACACACAGCTCCGAGCGGCCGTACAAGTGCGCCGTGTGTGAGAAGAGCTTCAAGCACCGCTCCCACCTCGTACGCCACATGTACGCACACTCCGGCGAGCACCTGTTCAAGTGCAATTTGTGCGAGATGCACTTTAAGGAGTCGTCGGAGTTGTTGCATCATCAGTGTCAGCCCGAAGGCGAGCGGCCATTCCGCTGCGGCTCCTGCGGGAAAAGCTTCAAGCGGCCATCCGACCTGCGGCAGCATGAGCGCACGCACTCCGAGGAGCGTCCGTTCCAGTGCGAGGAGTGTCAGATGAGCTTCAAGCAGCAGTACGCGCTCGTACGCCACCGCCGCACGCACAAGAACCCGGCAGACCGGCCCTTTAAGTGCAACCTGTGCGACAAAGGCTTCCTGCAGCCGTCCCACCTGCTCTACCACCAGCAGGTCCATGGCATGGAGAGCCTGTTCAAGTGCGCCTCCTGCCAGAAGTCCTTCAGCCAGTCGGGGGAGCTGCTGCGGCACAAGTGCGGCGGCGAGGTGGAAAAACCATACAAATGCGACGTGTGCGGTAAAGGTTACAAAAAGAATTCGACGCTACAGCGCCACCAGAACTCTCACTGCACGGAGAAGCCTCTCAAGTGCTCGCTGTGTGACAAGCGCTTCGTGTCTTCGTCCGAGTTCGTCCAGCACCGCTGCGACCCAACCCGCGAGAAGCCGCTCAAGTGTCCCGACTGCGAGAAGCGCTTCCGGTACTCGTCGGAGCTGCAGCGCCACCGGAGGGTCCACACTGGAGAGAAACCCTTCAAATGTGCCAGCTGTGACAAGAGCTTCAAACAGCGTGAGCATCTGGCCAAACACCAGAGCGTCCACTCCAGAGAGACGCAGTTCAAGTGTGTGTGGTGCGGAGAGCGCTTTGTCGACCTGGCGGCGCTGCAGGAGCACACGGTGCAGCACACGGCTGAGGGCGAAAGTTTCCCAGAAGCCCCCTGCATCCCATGAACACTGCACCAACAGGGGTTGACCGATAGCACAGAGATAGAGATCGGAAGAGCAGTAGAACCCATAGAACCGAACTTCGTGTACCAGGAACACACACAAACACACACACAGGGCTGCAGCGGTAGAAGAGTCTCAGAAACATCACAGTATTAAAACTAATATTAATATTAATACTAATAATAATCAGTGAAAACAAAGGGAATGTGTTGAACAGATGGTTTGTTATTAAACGTTTGTTGAATGGAATTATGGGTAAAATGTAAGACTGAATTTGGATCAGATGTATATTTATGCTCCGATTTTCCAAAACTTTCAAAGCTTGATGTGACATACGTTCCATCGTCGGTATTTGATGTGACATCAGTTGGTCTTATTTCTTCCCTCTTCAGGTTCGTCTTTTGGATCAGATGAGTTTAATGTGTTCTGTTTAGTTCTGCTGTTGGATGCTGCAGCCCTGATCTGATCCAAACACAGACATTCAACCTTTCTTCTATTGAACTAAAACAGGAAGTGGAGGTGGACTGATCCTGAACTCTGTGCTTCCTCACTTTTCCGTGTGGATGTGATGGTTTTTCCAGTGTGTGATCATCAGTGTTTCTGAAGAACCTGTTGGTTTGATGTAGGTGTGTCTTTGGTTTTCCTCCTGTTTCCATCAGTTTTACCAACGTCAGAGCTGAAGTGTCACTTTCACCTGTTTGATCGTTTTCTTCTTGTCTCTTCTTCGCTGATTGTTCCACTTCCGCTGTGTTGAAAACCTCCAGACGTTCATGACCACAGCCTCAGTTTGAGTCCAGCTGGAGTTCAGGTCATGTTGAAGACACACAAACATGAACAGTTGAAGAAGTTGAAACCAAAGATCACATGAAATGAACATGTATCAGAAACACTGATGACCATCACACCAGTGGGTTCACAGGTCAAAGGTCAGGGTCAGCTCCACTAAATCTGCCCTCACTGTGTCATTTCAGTGTCTGTAGATTATTGATCGTCGATCCGATCAGGTGTGAAGGCAGTCGGTCGACCCCGCCCCCTGTGCCAGCCCCCATCTGTCAATCATTAACCCCTTAATTCTGTTGAATGAGTTTTAGTATCAGTAGATCCTGAGGCTTCGTCTCCATCAGGGAGGAGGCTCCTCTTCCTCCTCCTCTTCCTCTCCCTCATCTTCCTCCTTCTCTTCTTTCTCCACCTCTTCATCCTTTTTCTCTTCCTCCCTTTCTTCTTCTTCCTCCTCTTCTTCCTCTTCTTCTGGGGTTGCATGTGATGGTCTGTTTTCGTTCAACTTCACCAGGACCTCGGCCATGTGCTCGTATTTCATCTCCTCTGGAGTCCATGTGCCTTCCTTCCTTCCTTCTCTCCTTCCTTCCTTCCTTCCTTCCCTTCTCTCCTTCCTTCCTTCCCTCCTTTTCTCTTTACTTCCCTCCTTCCTTCCCTCCTCTTTCCTTCCTGACCTCCTTCCCTCCCTTCTCTCCTTCCTTCCTTCCCTCCTTCCATTCTGATCTGGTGTTTTTCTGTTGGTCCCCCCCACCCCCCCGTCCATCGTCTACAGCGGCTGGCCTGTGCAGCAGTTTATCTTTTCACATAGTAGACGTAGTTTAGACTCATCTGTTTGTGCATGAATATTTATCACTCTTTAATATCACTGTTGTATTATAGTTTTGTTTATTTAGGGAAACATCCTAAGAAGAAAAAAGCCGTGGAGTTGTGAACATGTATAGCCTGTGTCCTATAAAATCTGTGTCGTTGCATCTTTGTATTGATCAGACATGTAGGGAACTAACCCGTCATGTGGTCCACACACTGACATGTGCAGTAGAAGGTGCACATTGTTCTATTTATGACTACTGATCCCTGCCATAGTCTCCTGTTCTACTAGAGATGGTGTGTATACGCTTATGGAACACGTATAGTGCTTACGTTATCTGCTTTTGTATTCGCTGCTGACAACGTGGCCGTCAGTTTCATTTCCCACAGACTCTCACCAGGTTTGCAATCGGCGGCGGCGTGTCGTAGATCTGACGTGTCTTTATTTTTGGGAACCGACCCGCCGGCCTTCGTACTCAGGTCCTCAAAGACCCGAACGCAGCCTCAAACATCAGGCCTGAGGACATGAAAGACGTTACTGACTGTATGGATTTCTACTCTGTACAACCTCTGCAGTATATTTAACAAAAAGAAGAAGGTTGAGGGGTCAAAAGTCAAAGGGAACCAGAGTAGGTGGACTGAAGCATCAGATTACACATATGATACCATATAGACTCCTGTTCATACTGTATACAGATTCAAATAAACCACCCTAATGGAGACCCACCGTGGATGTGTCTTCACTGTCCACCGTCGAACACAGGGGTCCAACAGACGGCCCATGGGCCAGAGCTGGCCCTCAAAGGGTCCAGTTGGGCTTGTTGGATGAATTTGTGAAATTCAAAAATTACACTGAAGATAGTATGATTTTAGTTCAGGTTCCACATACAGACATGCTTTGGTCTAAAGTGGATCAGACCTGGAAAATACTAGAATGACCTGTAAATAATGACAAATACAAAGGTTTCTCTGTTTTTGTCCAAAAAAAGCTCATAAAATGATCAAAATATTTACATTTATAAATTATCCTTTAAGAATAAAATCTGAGTAATCTGAACAAATATGAACAACATGACATGTCTAAAGACACTTCAGACACCAATATTGTGTCTATTATTAAATGTTTTGTGTTTTTGTGTCTGATCTGTAATAAACATGTAGAAATGACACATTGAAACAGAATATTTTTAAAATTAGATTTTTTTCTAAAGAAATTTCAGTTTTTTTCAGGTTATTTACAACTTTTTTGGATAGTTTGTAAATGTACATATTTTCATAATTTTATATATATATATATATATATATATATATATATATATATATATATATATATATATATATATATATATATATATATTTTTTTTTTTTTTTTTTTACTAAAACAGACAAAAACTTGTATTTGTCATTATTTCTAAGTTATTCTGTTCTTATTCAGCTGGTTCTGATCCACTTTAGATGAAACTGGGCTGAATGTGGAACTTGAACTAACGTCTTCTCAGTGTCAGAAGGTTCCTCTTTAAACAGGGTTCCATGTCCTGAGGAACATGGAAGGTTCTGTGGATGGAAGGACCCAGTTCTGGTTGGTCCATCTGGTTCTGTGTCCACATTCATGTTACACTTGGTCTGTTTTTACCAGGTTTATGTCTTTATCCTGTTGCAGATGTTTGATAAATCTGTTCATGTGTTTTGTCATTTTGTCTGTAATGAACTTCACTAAACCAGTGAGTTTTAGAAAACAGAGTCCACGCCAGGGGTCTGAGCTGGTTTTGTTCATTATTAAACTGAAACAATTACAAATTACAGTCTGTTACAAAAATATCTGAGTATTCGAAGTGAAATTGAAAACAAAAATGAAAAGGCTGTTTATTATTGACTCTGATGTGGATCTTCCTCATCACCTTCAGAAAACCATGGAAATGTCAAGCTTAAAAAGGAGTGGGAACCCTGAGGTAGTTAACCTTTAGAGACCCAAACGTCCGCCTTTAACCCTTAAAGACCCAAACGTCTACCTTTAACCTAAACCATCTACTGATCTAAACTGTTTAATACCTGTTGATCCACTAATCCTATCAATCCATGTCAATAATTAGTGTAAAATACAGTTCTTCATCTTTTCATGGTCATCAGATATGACCATATTTGGACGTTCAGAGGCTCCGTAGTTACCATTGAAACACCATCATCTTCTCCAACATTGATTTACCAGTAAAACCCATGGAGTTGGATCAATGACAGTGGATAGATACACTGCGTTTATGTTCAGTTAATGAGAGATTGGACTGGAAAAGACTGTTCAGTTTCATGACAGGATTAGTCATTTTAAAGTTATTATTTTTTTTATAACTTAAATTAATACAGAAACACCACAGTCATCAGAGTTACACCAGAGGGCAAAAAAGTTAACAGTTCAAATGTATGTCAATAAAAATCAACAATTTGTGCACTTTAACCTCTTATTTATTGGTTTGTATGTTTGTATAACGTTTTACCTGATGCATCTGTGAAATTTTGACAAGAATAAGAACAGAAAAGTGTTTAATGATGTCTGTTTAAAAGAAACTGGTGTAAAATGGGACACATTAATCACATATTTACGTAACAGTTTAGTTAAATAAAATGAATAAAAAAAATCTCTGAATAAAACGGAAAAAAATCCTTGTTAGTAAAAAAAAAACCAAAACAAAACACATAATTAAACTACATGAATAAGCGGAAGTGGGATGGATCCTGGGGCTGTATTGATTCTTTTTAATTGGTATTGATTACCGCGGGCTGCGTGAGCGTTCTTCCGGTTTCGCTGATTCATTTCCGGGTGAACTTTGCCGCAGAGGTTAGCTTCGGCTCTAGCTGCCTCTGAGCTGATTCATTATTTTCTCCAAACTCAGACTTTGACGTTAGCCTCCTGCCTCGGCGGCTGATCGATCCCTCGGGCGGTGGACGGTACTGGAGCCGAAGTCCACGGACCCGTGGCCCCGCGACAGCTGTCCACGACGAGGTTAGCATTAGCCGCCGTTAGCCGTTAGCATTAGCTTCGTTATGGAGGATGACTGTTCATAAACGTCCTCTGAAACAAACTGTGACGGAGTTTAACAGTTGTATGCATTTAGTTCACATTTTACCAACATTCATCTGTTTTATCCCGTGGCTTTTACTGTTTTAAATGTTTTTGTTTTGCTAGCAGAAGCCAACTGAAATGATGCTAGGTAGCCGTTAGCTCTGTGCTAACGCTGTCCTCTGCTCCAGATGTTAATTTAATGATGAAACTAACAGGAATGAGCCTCGAAAACGTCCAGTTATTTATACTTGAATTATCTGAGTATAATTCAGATATCAAAACATTAACAGACGGTTCACTGGTGAAATTATTCACACAAACATCGACACGAATTAAAGATTAAACGCAGCGTTTATATTTGCAGTGAACTGTAGGAAATAGTTAATATGAATATGTAGGTAAAGTTGAATAAATGTTTTGTGTTTTTATTACATTCAACTGCATGAAGATTAAAAAAAAAAAACAGGTAAGTGGAAGACATTTAAATGACATTGCAGTTATTATTTCATAATCTGAGTGAACCCAGTATTTGGCTGGTTGGTCTCATGGTTTATTCATTTACACATAAAAAATACAAAGAGCAAACAGATGATACCAGAACATGTTAACATGACACATTAGGACTGAACTGTGAGCTTATATTTAATTGTGTTTTGAGGTTTTTATTCTCATCATCATCTGTTCATTAAACTCCTAAATTAAAAATAGTTTATTTTAGAAAATGCAAACGAAACAAAGTGATTTATTAAACGTGTTGTACATTTCTATTTAATGTCTAAATGTTTTGTGTGAACAACTGCAGAACTTGTCTTTGATTTTGTTCTGTTGGAAATTAAGAGGTAAAGAAATTAAAGAACAAATAATCTAAAAATACAACTCAGCTTCCATGTTTTTAACAGTAGTTTGATGTTGGGTTCCAGGTGGTCTGTGTTTCCACAGGTTTGTGGACAGTTCAGGGGCTGAGATTGTGGTTTTTATCAGGATGTTGGCACCGATTTAGTCTGATATAATGACATTAGTCAGAAAATCACTGGAATAGTTCCCTTCAGTTCTTAAACTCCTTGACTGTTCCATCTGTTTTGGTTTTTTTGTCTCTTCTGTTTTAGTCGACATATCTGTAATCACCCCCACATCCTTAATTATATTTGGGTCAGATGAAGGGAAAGTGAGCATGTGCTAATGGTAATGCTAATGCTGGTGGTTTTCCTCCTGCCAAAGACACTGAACCAGTAAACAGTCTGTGTTGACTGAAGGTCAGACCCCAGAACCATCCTCCTCAACCAGAACCAGAACCACTGAAGTTAACAAAGGCTGAGTTCAGGAATGGGCTGCACACATTCACCTGTCTATAAGGTTCAAATCACGAAACTGAACATGAACAATTATAAAATGGTGTGAGCCAATCAGAAACCTTTAAAACATGGAGCAGAGTTAGAACAGTGATGCTTTGGTTCTGTATATTCATTATTTTATCAAAATTATTACCAAAGTGTATTTGTTATTGTTTTATTTACTTTTTATGCATAATAAATCAAAAATAATTATGGATTAGTGGATTTTTATTCAGTAATTAAGTCTATTAAATGTTGGTTATTAGGCCTGTGACTACACAACTGAGTGTTTTCACTCTAATTCATCCGGTTAATCAATATTTTGCTACAAAAATGGTCAGTCTTGTATGTTAACACGTTCTGTAAAATACCAGCGTCCATTTAGAACAACAATGGAACAGGAACAGCATGTTCTCCACTTTGGCTTAAACCCCAGCACCTGCGTGATTGGGCAGGTTTTTGTCATTTTCACATAATAAAGTGAACTATTTATCACACACCATTTAAAGAACTTATTAATACCTACACAGAAATATCTAATAAACTTATATGTGTCATTTAAAAACTTACAAGTCATTGAACAGTAACCTTGTGCCTATGTGAGTGCTGGATCTGACCCATTTAACTTTACAGACAGATTTATATTAAATATTCCTCTTTTTGTTTTTGACAGTGTAGCTTTGTTTCATTTACATTTGTTGGCCTTAAAAGCTGTTCATCTGTTTATACTTCATTTATTTATTGTTTTTTATTAATATGTGACCGATGGAATGTGGTGAAAAGTTTGTTTTATCACATGTACAAAATAGAGAAACATAAACCTCATGTGGTCATAGAAGTGGACACTCAGGTCCAGTTCCATTGGACTAATGTAGTCGTATACAGGAATAGATACTGTGGTGAAAACTGTGGGTTTAATGTCGTCTGATCGACATGTGGCCACTGATCGGAAACAGATGTGATTAACAGACTATACGAGCAGATCCATCAGTTTCAGTCTGTTGTTGAATGTTGACGTCTGGAGTGTTTGGACACATTTAGAACCATGGATGTTCATGTGTTTTCCTTGTGTGATGTTTGTGTCGACCTCCTGCTTGTGTTCAGATTTGCTTTGATGCATCTTTTCTCACATGAGTTTGATGTTTTCTGTGCATGGTCCATGTTAAATAAACCAAACCTATATTTAAATCCCGCAGTTCCACCTCTATGTTTTTGTTTTTCACCAGAGTCTAATTCATAACAACGATGTCAGACTTATTTAAATGTGTTGTTTTTTTGTTTTGATGAGAAAACAAAGAAACACTTTATCCAGAACACTGTGACGACGTCCTTAGTGAACATACATCTGTGATTTAATGTCCTTTATTTGTTCTACAGATGCACTGAACAGTAGATTAGATTAGATCAGATTAGATCAGGTCTTTATTGATCCTTTGATCAGAGCCCTCAGGAAATTGAGGTTCCAAAAGCAGCGCAAACACCGAATATACACACAAAAAAATAACAAAACAATATAGATAATTACAGGATAAAAGTTATAATAAAGTGATAACAGTAATAGTCATAACAATGATATACAAATACTGCTACTACTACTACTACTACTACTAATAATAATAGTAATAATGATAATAATCAGTGGTGGCAGAACTCAATTACCAACAACAAGAAAACAAACATTACACAGTGGAATAAATGGTAAGCAACAGTTTTCCACAGAAATGCACAGTCCTACTGAGCAGAGAGAGAGAGATGGCCAATCTGTCTACTCCTCCTCTGCTCTATCTCCTCCTGCTACTCCTCCCCTCCTCTATTTTCCTCCTGCTACTCCTCCTCCTCTCCTTTATCTTCCTCCTCCTCTCCTCATGCTACTCCTTCTCTCCTTTATCTTCCTCCTGCTGCTCCTCCTCTCCTTTATCTTCCTCCTCCTCCTCTCCTGCTACTCCTCCTCCTCTCCTCCTGCTGCTCCTCCTCTCCTGCTGCTCTTTCTCCTCTCCTTTATCTTCCTCCTGCAACTCCTCATCTCCTTTATCCTCCTCCCCCTCTCCTCCTGCTACTCCTCCTCCTCTCCTTTATCTTCCTCCTCCTCCTCCTGCTACTCCTTGTTTCCTTTATCTTCCTCCCCCTCTCCTCCTGCTACTCCTCCTCCTCTCCTTTATCCTCCTCCTCCTGCTACTCCTCGTCTCCTTTATCTTCCTCCCCCTCTCCTCCTGCTACTCCTCCTCCTCTCCTTTATCTTCCTCCTCCTGCTGCTCCTCCTCATCCTCCACAGTGCTACAGTTTGATGTCTAGAATCATTAGTTTCTAACTAATTAATTAATTACCCGCTTCTGAAAAACATCTACATGTTTTTTTGAATAAAAGAAGACATTTGAGGAAACATGTTTAATTTGTTTGTATTGATTATTTAGACCTGGACTGATTAAAGGGTTAATGAGTTAAAGGGTCAAAAGGTTCAAGTGTTAATGGGTTAAAGTATTAATGGATTAATGGGTTAAAGTGTTAGTGTTATTAAAGTGTTTAAGGGTTATTAAATTGTTAATGGGTTAAAGGGTTATTAAAGTGTTAAAGGGTCAGAGTGATGGTCTGTTATTGCTTTGATTCTGGTTCTATTTGTGCAGCTGGCGGGTCTTCATCCCTTCCTGACTCACTTCCTGTTCAGGGGCGTGTCTCCATCGTTCTTCGTAGCTCTGTCCGTCTGCACCGCCGCCGCATCGGACCGGTCCGACGCCCCTCAGCTCAACGCTTCGGCCGCCGACGCCAATGCGAAGCACGGCGCCACCGTCTTAGAGCCGCACATTCTGCAGAGTCGGTGCGCCGCCTTCAGGTACCGAACCAGCTGCACTTTAGGAGGAGGAGCCAGTCCTGGACACAGAGCGATGCCCGGATCCACGACGCCGGCCAGCAGCAAGGCTCGGGTTTACACCGACGTGAACACGCAGAAGAACCGCGAGTACTGGGACTACGACGCTCATGTGCCAAACTGGAGGTAAGTCCACCGCAGACGGAGCCAAACCAACACCAGCTGACAAATGAACAAACTGAACTGGAGTTCTATCACAGACCAAAAAACCCAAAACAGACGGAGGCTTTTCTGCACAAACCAGGAGGAAAACTGTCAGATGTTCTGCATCTGAACAAAATCTAACTGTCTTAGTAAGAAACAACAGTGAATGTTGAACTAGATTTAACGACTGAAAGATCCAAGACTTTTTAGTTAAATCATGAAAATTCAGAGTCAGTTCCTTCTTTTAAAAAACTGTATTTTTATTCTAGTTTGTTTGTTTGAGATGAAAACACACATTTGAATATGTTTCTTAAAGTTCAGGTTCACATTTTTTTATGGGAAAGGATTGTTCATAATTATAAACATGTGAGTGTCATTTTTCCTTTTTTACACTAAAACAAAGACAAATATTTGTAGTTCTTATTTCTAGGTTGTTGTTATTTTCCTGGTCCGGCTGTTGCAGATCAGATTAGTTTGAATGTGGAACCTGAACTAAAATGATTTTGAAAAGAAAAATCTATGAATAAAATAATGTTGGTACCAAAAGGCAGTTGAAACCAGTGAAGCTGAATTGAAGACGCGTCCTTGAAAACCCTCAGTTCAGTGTTGAGCATTGATCAGGTCACAGCAGGTACCGTCCACATTTATCCCAAAACGGTGACTGACTTTCTTTTGTTTTGCACAAAAATGGAACATGGCTGCATACCGACAGGTTGGATCTGCTTCAGCTGCAGTTTTGGTTTTTTTTTCTTAAACTTCATTTTTCTTATTTTGCTACAAACATGGTTCAACATACATAACACAAACAACAGGATCAGGGAGTCAAAACTTACATAGGAAAAATAATAAATGAGTACACAAATAAATATGCATTCTCACACAGTGTAAATGTGTATATAAGCATTTTTGCTTTACTTCCTCCCAAAACAGCCTGATAAAGGGACAAGACCAAAATATATGAGCATGGTCCACCATTATTCTGCTGCACCTCCAGCATGGCAGTGGAGTCCCCATTTGTCTAGATTTTTGTTTCGGGGTTATGAAATATTGAGTAATGTTTTTCCAGCAGAAGACTCTCCAAGTTAGTGAGTTTGTGGAGGAGATTTGTGTTTCCCATGTTGTGTTCCACATTTCCTCTGCGATTTCTGTATTCATCTTTCTCCCACTTTTGTTTAATGTATACTGTTGAATATTTGTTCAGAGCTGCAATACCTGAGTATATCTTGCTTATAATGCCTTTGTTATTCCCTGATTTATAAGCATTAGTAAAGACTCTAGTGAGTGCTGATGGTTCAGTTGAACTTGGTCCTTTTAGTAGCTGCAGTTTGAGTTAATCAGCCCAGATGCAGTGGTTCTATCATTAGTCTCTTTTCCATTGTCCATCTGTTCTAAAGTTTCCCCATATTTCGTAAATGTGTTCCAAACAGAAGTGTGTAATGTTGGTTTTTCCATTCAATCCTAAATGTGCAGATTAGTTTCTTTATTCTGGTAGATGTCAGTAGAAGTCATTCCATAAACATGAACAGAAATTTGTGTTGTTTTGCATCTAAAATGCTCGTTACCCCTCTATATCCTACTAAATTCTAAAATGATTGGGTTTCCTGGTGTGTCCACACATACCCACACGTTTGGGTTCAACTCTTCTTCTTCTCTTGTTCTAACATCCATCAACATCTGTTTGTTTTGGTCATGTGACTGTAGTTGGATTCAAAGGTTATTCCATTACAGTTTTGTGTCATATACCAATTTAACTACAAAAAACCACCTCTAACAACAACAACAACTATTCAGAGAAAAATGAGAGTTTTGGTGAAATTGTAATTTTTCCATTAGACAAATTTATATGAACAAGTTATATTCATGTAATTTGAAGGTCAACGGAAAAGGTACGAGTCTGTTTTATTCTCAGTGTTTGTGGTCTTTTCTCTGCAGTAACCAAGACAACTACCAGCTGGTGCGAAAGCTGGGCCGAGGGAAATACAGTGAAGTATTCGAAGCCATAAATGTGACCAACAATGAAAAGGTGGTGGTGAAAATCCTCAAGGTGACCAGTCCTTCTCAGGTTTCCTGCCGTTGATTTAATTGAAACTGTGGTGACTGGCTGGTGACAACTGTTTGTGATTGTTCGCAGCCGGTGAAGAAGAAGAAGATCAAACGGGAAATTAAAATCCTGGAAAACCTGCGTGGAGGAACCAACATCATCCGCCTGGTGGACACGGTCAAAGACCCCGTGGTGAGTCCTGGCCGCGCCCCATGGGCAGTGCATGTTGTTACCCATCATGCTTTGTGCCTGTGTGACTAACCCACCTGCTGTCCTCTCTCTGCAGTCCCGAACACCAGCGCTTGTCTTTGAGTGCATCAATAACACAGATTTTAAGGTATTTGAGTTCATACTAAACAGGTTCATCACAGGCTCTGGCTCATTTTTAATAACACACAACCCTTCACGTTCAACACACCAGAGGTCAAAGGTCACATGTCTCTTCACACACGTTGTCCATGTGTTTTCAGGAGCTTTACCAGAAGCTGACGGACTATGACATCCGTTACTACATGTATGAGCTCCTTAAGGTGAGAACCTGTACCCTCCGTTTGAGTTTAGAACACTGGTTAGAACAGGGGGACAAACGTACGGTCTATGGACCAAAACCGGACCAACAAAGGGTCAGGTCCCTCTAAAGGGTCCAGGTCCAGTCCCTCTAAAGTGTCCTCATGTGGCTCCTCTACTAAAATGTGTTTAATATCTTCAGTGTAATTTTTGTATTTCTTAAATTCATCTTAACGGGCCTGATTGGACCCTTTGGGGGCCAGTTTTGGCCCATAGGCCGTATGTTTGACCCCCCGATCTAAAACCATGTGTGTTTAAATCTCATTATGATGCCTGTATGTTAATGAGCATCAGGATCCACAGGGTTCTGGTCAGAACCAGGTCAGGAGAAAACCCAGTTCACAGACAGGGCTGGTGTTGATACGGATCCAGCTGAGGTTCTGTTAAGGTGGTTCTGATGGACCGGGTCATGTGCTGTCATCCTCCAGGCTCTGGACTACTGTCACAGTATGGGCATCATGCACAGAGATGTCAAACCACACAACGTGATGATCGACCACCAGCTGAGGAAGGTAATGCCCACGGTGCTGGCACCATCATCCACAGGTCCATCACAGTCTGGGCTGAACCAGAACCTTCTGGGCTGAAGCATCATGACCGTTTGGGAATAAACGACATGTGTTTGTGTTTGAGTCCTTGGTGTTTTTGGATGTTCAGTCAAACCAGTAAAGATGACTCTACTGGTGACTTTAATGCTGCCTTCATGTGCTTTGGGAATTATGGTAAATACTAGTTATGAACTCCAAAACTGTACATGAACACCCCCTCACATTGTATTTTGCACGGTAGAACCAAGATGAAAGTAACCTTTGACCTTTTCAACATGGTGGAGAACAACAGGGGATTCATGGTCAATGATAAACAATGGTTTTATTAACGTTCTGCTGCTGTTAGCGGATGAATTTACACATTTATAGTACAAACAAAAAAACCTATGTGCTGTATCAGATGAAGACATCCAAACTGTTTGACCCCAATATCAGGTCAAAACATAAACTGTGTTTCAGCCATTTTTAATTTCACTACAACAAAAGCACTTGAACACAACACACTGGCAATTTTGAATTCTCTAGTGGAAAAGTCACCTTCCTGACAGCACCTGAAGGCATCTTCAGGGACTGAAACATCTGATCACACTGACCACTGAAAAGGATTTAGAGAAGTTTACAAAGACTGTGAACGTCTCATTAGTCTAATGAGGTGAAAGCCCACAGATGAACATGTGACTTAGCCTGAAGTGTGTGTGAACGTCCAAACCGATGAACACACGTGCAGTTGTGTTTGTGTGTCAGTGATGTGAGTGTTTGTGTCTCAGCTTCGTCTCATCGACTGGGGGTTGGCAGAGTTCTATCATCCCGCTCAGGAATACAACGTCAGGGTGGCCTCGCGGTACTTCAAAGGCCCCGAGCTGCTAGTGGACTATCAGGTAAAACACACGCACATCCACAGCACTGTTGTTTCCCTGTCACTGCACTGACACTCGACAGCATCATCCTCTGACCTGGACTCAAAACGACTGTTGAACTGACACCAGAACCACCGTCGTCTTGGTCTTTGAATAAGATCATTTGGTCTCAGTGTTAATCTGTCACCACAGGGTTTGTTCCCACGGGCCAGAACCGGCCCACCAAAGGGTCCAGTGGGATTTGTTTGTGTGTGTGTTTAAAATAGTTTTGAAATCATTAGTGTAAACATTTATTGTGTGAGCTGTAACATCTATAAAAGCTTCGACAACAAAACAGACACAACAGAACATAGGAAAAAGTCTGAACCAAATAGAAACACAAACATACAGACCTGGAGTATGGGATGGATGTGGAGAAGATACATGGACTGACAGGGTGTGTGTGTGTTTGAACCACCAATGTTTCATCCACTTAGCATTTATTTTATGAACAATATTCCATTTTATATGTGTTTTTGTAGTAAATCACTCAGAATTCAAATGATTAAACTGGCACTTAAAGGGTTAAAATCCTGAAAAGTGTTGAATGTTTGGTAGTTTTGAGCAGAGGGAAATTGTTTGAGATTTATTTACAAAAAAAAGCAAGAAAAAATGTTAATGTTTGATGATTATATAGTAGTTTTTTGTGCGTGGACGTTTTTGTCCACGGGGGTGACCAGAGGGAGCAAAATGCATCATGGGAAAATAAAACGCATCTAACAGTAAAAGATGCTGGATTTCAAAGATATAATTAAAAAGAAACATTTCTGCCAAATTTCATGCCAAAAGCTGCAACAACAGCCAAACTGATCAACAAATGAAAAAAATAAAACGAGAAGAATGCCCAAGGGGAAGGAGCTAATGGTTAAGGGGTTAATAATGCTTAGGTTTGACCCAGTCAAGTGTGTGTGTGTGTGATTGACAGATGTACGACTACAGCCTGGACATGTGGAGTCTGGGCTGCATGTTGGCCAGTATGATCTTCCTGAAGGAGCCATTCTTCCACGGACAGGACAACTACGACCAGGTAACAGCCTCGTCCCATCATCTGCTCTGTGGATGATGGACACCACCTTAACCTCCAGTGTTTTCATGTCACAGTTGGTTCGTATCGCTAAAGTCCTGGGCACCGATGAGCTCTTCGGTTACCTCCACAAATATCACATAGAACTGGACACACGCTTCAAAGACCTGCTGGGACAGTGAGTACAGACGAGAACAAAACATACACTATATTGCCAAAGTATTGACTCACCCATCCAAATAATCAGAATCAGGTGTTCCAATCACTTCCATGGCCACAGGTGTATAAAATCAAGCACCTAGGCATGCAGACTGCTTTTACAAACATTTGTGACAGAATGGGTCGCTCTCAGGAGCTCAGTGAATTCCTGCGTGGAACTGTGATAGGATGCCACCTATGCAACAAATCCAGTCGTGAAATTTCCTCGCTCCTAAATATTCCACAGTCAACTGTCAGCTGTATTATAAGAAAGTGGAAGTGTTTTGGGAACGACAGCAACTCAGCCACGAAGTGGTAGGCCACGTAAACTGACGGAGTGGGGTCAGCGGATGCTGAGGCGCATAGTGTGAAGAGGTTGCCAACTTTCTGCAGAGTCAATCGCCACAGACCTCCAAACTTCATGTGGCCTTCAGATTAGCTCCAGAACAGTGTGCAGAGAGCTTCATGGAATGGGTTTCCATGGCCGAGCAGCTGCATCCATGCCATACATCACCAAGTGCAATGCAAAGCGCCGGATGCAGTGGTGTAAAGCACGCCGCCACTGGACTCTAGAGCAGTGGAGGCGCCTTCTCTGGAGTGACCAATCGCGCTTCTCCATCTGGCAATCTGATGGACGGGTCTGGGTTTGGCGGTCGCCAGGAGAACGATACTTGTCGGACCGCATTGTGCCAAGTGTAAAGTTTGGTGGAGGGGGGATTATGGTGTGGGGTTGTTTTTCAGGAGCTGGGCTTGGCCCCTTAGTCCCAGTGAAAGGAACTGTGAATTAGGGCTGTGCAATTAATCGAAATTCAATTACGATTTCGATTATTACACGCAACGATTACAAAAATTCTGTAATCGAGAAAAAACGATTATTAATTTTGAGTTGTTTAATTCACGCGCACGCAAGCTACCATGAGCTGCTCTGCCCCGCCCCCCTCTAAGCTACTGCTGCCAGCTAGCTGGTAGGTCCACCCCAAGAGGAAAGTTGTACCTAGCGGTCTGGAAACATGGCAGGAGAATCACAGCAGAAGTGCTTGGTAAACAAAAAAGGCAAGTCAAATTCAATTGTATGGAATCACTTTGGGTTTGATGAAGAGCAAAAACACATCACGTGCAAAAAGTGTTTGGTAGTTGTGTCCGCACCGACCGGTAACACAGCAAACCTTTTTAACCATCTAAAGTTTAACCACCGCGACCTTTATCATAATCTTATGAAAAACTAAAACATATAAAAAAAACTCTGTCTACAACTTTGTCCGCAATGCAGTCTTCAGTCTCCAAATCTCTTTACGCTGTAACTCCCGTATTAACCTAACTGAAACCTCACGGCACGCCACTGAATTTACTATGTTTCATACTACACTGAACATACTTGAATTTATAATTTGCACTTTACGTGAGCTTTTTTTTTATTGCTCCAGTTCTATGGCAAGTCTAGAGCAGTTTAATTCCAGTGCACTATTTGTTTACAAAAGGAAACATACTTGAATTTCCAGTATACTTATTTGCATTCAAAGATTTTTTTGTTTCGTACAAAAGTGAACATACTTTGTTTTAGTGGTTAAAAGCTTTATTTATATTTAAAGGGTATATCTTACATTGTTTTGCAAGAAAAAAATAAACAACTTTAAGGTTAACAAATAATCGTTTTTAATAATCGTGATTTCAATTATTGCTAAAATAATCGTGATTATTTTTGTTTCTATAATCGAGCAGCCCTACTGTGAATGCTTCAGCATACCAAGACATTTTGGACAATTCCATGCTCCCAACTTTGTGGGAACAGTTTGGAGCTGGCCTCTTCCTCTTCCAACATGACTGTGCACCAGTGCACAAAGCAAGGTCCATAAAGACATGGATGACAGCGTCTGGTGTGGATGAACTTGACTGGCCTGCACAGAGTCCTGACCTCAACCCGATAGAACACCTTTGGGATGAATTAGAGCGGAGACTGAGAGCCAGGCCTTCTGTCCAACATCAGTGTGTGACCTCACAAATGCGCTTCTGGAAGAATGGTCAAAAATTCCCGTGAACACACTCCTAAACCTTGTGGACAGCCTTCCCAGAAGAGTTGAAGCTGTTATAGCTGCAAAGGGTGGACTGACGTCATATTGAACCCCATAGACTAGGAATGGGATGTCACTTAAAATTCATATGCAAGTCAAGGCAGCTGAGCAAATACTTTTGGTAATATAGTGTACGGTTCACATTTAAGCATCAGACGAATCTGGTGTCAAAGTCTGTTAAAGTTCCTATAATTTAGATTGTCTTTTTGTCAAACTGATTCCATCCATGTTTATATGTGAAAGTATTCAGATATTAGAACTGCACAAGGACATGTGACCTAGAAACAGGAAGTCAAAGGTCACCTGTGGTCAATATTCTTCCACTCCATGACCAGATGCATCCACATGAGAAATGTGGAGCAAATATCTGAATGAATTCAACAGAGAATGAGATTATGTCACTGAATGGACAGACACAGATGGATGACCAAAAAAAGAATAAAACCAGGTAAAAAAAACAAAACCAAGAAAAAAAAACAGGATAAAACCATGAAAAAAAACAGTAAAACCAGAGAAAAAACCCAGAGTAAAACCAGGAAGAAAAAAAACAAAAAACAGAATAAAACCAGGAAAAAAAAACCCACAATAAAACCAGGAAAAAAACCAGAATAAAACCAGGAAAAAAAAACACAATAGAAGCAGGAAAAAAAACACAACAAAACTAGGGAAAAAAAACACAATAAAACCAAGAAAAAACTCAATAAAACCAGAAAAAACCCCAGAATAAAACCAGGAAAAAAACAC
This sequence comes from Sphaeramia orbicularis, assembly GCF_902148855.1. Taxonomy (NCBI): domain Eukaryota; kingdom Metazoa; phylum Chordata; class Actinopteri; order Kurtiformes; family Apogonidae; genus Sphaeramia; species Sphaeramia orbicularis. Next base: position 15,673,979 of record NC_043959.1, on the reverse strand, counting down.
AATAAAACCAAGAAAAAACAGAATAAAACCAAGAAAAAACCCCACAATAAAACCAAGAAAGAAAAAAAAAGAATAAAACAAGGAAAAAAACCCTGAATAAAACAAGGAAAAAAAACAGAGTAAAACCAGGAAAAAAAAAAGAATAAAACCAGGAAAAAAAACAGAATAAAACCAGGAAAAGAACAGAATAGAACCAGGGAAATAACATAATTAAAAAAAGGGACAAAAAACCAGAATAAAACCAGGAAAAAACCCCAGAATAAAACCAGGAAAAAAAAACAGAATAAAACCAGGAAAAAAACCCAGAATAAACCCAGGAAAAGTTTGACTGAATGGACAGAACAGACGTGGCAGATGTTGTCTTTGCTTGAATGTTTCATCGTCATTCTCAGTTATTAAAGCTGTGTTTCCAGTCCCCGTGTGACCTTTGACCTTTGATTATGTGACCAGGCAGACGCGGAAGCGCTGGGAGCAGTTTATCCAGGCAGAGAACCAGCACCTGGTGAGTCCAGAGGCCCTGGACCTGTTGGACAAACTGCTGCGCTATGACCACCAGCAGAGGCTGACGGCAGCAGAGGCCATGCAACACCCGTACTTCTGTAAGAGGCACCTGAACACAGCACTACCACACATCTGAGCACCTGAACACAACACCACCACACATCTGAGCACCTGAACGCAACACCACCACACATCTGAACACAGCACTACCACACATCTCAGCATCTGAACACAACAGAGTCTGAATGAAACAACACTGAGTCTCAGTGTCATTCCAAACACAAATCCACACTTGTGTTGGATGTTCGTTCATGTACATAGTTAATGAGGCCGATTAAAACTCTTGAATGAACATGTGTTTGTCCTCAGATCCGGTGGTGAAGGAACAGGCCAACGCCAACACAGACGGAACCAAGGCAATAAGCAGCTCCAACGCAACATGATGACGACGGAGACCAGGTAACGCAAAGCAACAGACACAATGCAATACAACACACACAATGGAATAGACACACATCTGCCTCATAACGAGATGACGGCTACAAACGCTATGAGACCAAAACCACAAAAACACACAAAAACTGAACAAACCTTAAATCGACTGAATTAACCTTAAATAGACTGAATAAACAGATTTTCAGACTGAACTGGTTTCAGCTCTGGTATCTGGATCAAAATGGACGGGTCTGGATCCGTTTGGACTGATTTGGGTTTGGTTTCTCCTCAGGAACAGTGTTTGTTACCTCAGCTTGTGACGTTTTTGTGGCCGAAGCCTCTGCCTCCACTTCTACAGCCATACAGGAGCATCGTGTCAGCTCAGCCAAGACCAGAACCAGAACCAGTCCAACCTGATCCCACATCAGCGCTGACACCTCCTCCCCTCCCTGTTTGAACCCATAAACCAGAGACTGTGGGTGAGCGCAGCCGCCGCCGAGCGGAACCGACCCAGACCCAGACCCGGCTCAGAACCAGAACCAGGTAACTGAGCGCCACGGAGGCTCTTTCTGCTACGTTAGAACAAAAGTTATATTGACAGAGAATAAACCATTTTTATTTAAACCAGCAGTGTCTCCTTCATTGTCCACAAGTTCTTTGTGTCGATTGAAGTTATTTTTCCCTTAACATATTTAATGTTTGATCCTTTACCTGCAGTCAGGACTCAGGGCTTAAAGGGTTAACCCTTTAACCCCTGAGTCCTGACTGCAGGTAAATGTTCACATATAATAAATATTTCTATTCACTCCAGATGTAACTTCATGATGATAAAACCTGAAAACATGAAACATGAAAAATGAATCATGTGAGATGTTCTGAAATGCACTGATGTGGAGGTGTTGAACAGACCGGGATACATGAATGTTTTAAATCCTCCTGATCCTCTGTCTGTGGTACCGGGGTCGGTGTTGGTTGCATCCTGGTCACATGTTCTTCAGTCGTAGTTCCACAAAATAGATAAACTTTCACTGTGGAATTCAAGGCGTTTCAGAGGAATAATCAAATACATTTAATCATCATTAGCTAACGAGCTAATGGTGGCTAATGGTTAATCAGACCCAGATGCATTTAAGTTATTTTAAAAACTTAATTTTGGGAAAAGAACTAGTGACTGCAGCCGTAGTTTATTTCAGATGTTCTATGTGTGTAATTCTGATGTTTCACTTTCATTTCCTGCTTTAGTTCCTGTCATCCAAACTGCACCGTGTGACAGAAATAAAGAAAATAAAACAAAATCTGTTTGATTGGCCTCAAATAGAAGTAACTATAAAAGAAGAATATTGAATATGACACGTCTGAAATCTGCAGATCTGAACACAAACAGTAGATTTAATAGAAAATGCACATTTCTTTCCAAAGGTGGATGTTTGTAAGTCCATTGACCTTTGACCTTTGTGGGTTTAAACTCTTTCATTCTTCTTTTCTGTTAAATCCAGTTGACTGTTTCTTCTGTTCTTCACACGTTCATCCATGACTCTAACCTTTAATCTGATGTATCTGATCACTATTTCTGTTTGCTTTTGTTTTCCTTTTATTTCCGTCTTCTTGGATCAGTTTCTCTACATCAGTTCTGTTAAACTCATGTTAGTTCTGGTTCCACATTCAGTCCAATATGATCTGAAGTGGATCAGAACCAGGAAAATAAGAACAGGGAAAAAAGTCCCATTACATTATAAAAATGTTCACATCTACAAAGTTTCCTTAAAAATATGAATCACATCAACCTGAAATGTCTTCAGAAAAATCAGTGTAATTTTACCAACATTCAACCTCAGTTTATCATTTATTTATATATGTTCATTATAACGTACAGAACATTATTTAATTAACAGGCAGAATATTGTTAAGATTGTGTTTATTTCTCTTAAGACATTTCAACATGTTCAGATTTATTTGGTTTTTTCACATTCTTTGTTAAAGGATCATTTGTGAATGTAAACATTGTCATGCAATTTTACTTTTTTTTATACTAAAATAGAGAAACTTTTGGAGTAATTATTTCTAGTTTATTCTGACAGTATTTTCCTGGTTCTGACCCACTTCAGATCATATCAGTCTGTATGTGGAACCTGAACTAAAATGATTTTGTCACTTTTGATCGTTAATGTCTTCAGTATAATTGTTTGTATTTCAGATTCATCCCCAGGGCCGGCTTTGGCCCCCGGGCCACATGCTTGACACCTGTGGTTTATATCAGGTCTGTCAAAGTCCTGTTTGTTCAGGTTCCACATTCAGTCCAACCTGATCTGAAGTGGACCAGAACCAGTCCAATAATATAAAGAACAGGACCAGAACTTGTCAATAATATCAACTCCAAAGTTTTCAACGTCAAAGTCCAATTCTGTGATGAAAATGTTTACATTTATGAACCATCCTTGAACATAACATGAACAAGTATGAACCTGAGAATTCTTTAAAAAAAAAAAAAAAGTGTAATTTTACCAATATTACACCTTAGTTTATCATTTACACATGTTCATTATATCGTACACAGTGGATCTGCAAATACACATTTAATAACAGACTGAATATTGGTCCAGTTCAACAGACTTCTGTTCAGATTATTCACATTTATTCAGGTTCATATTTTTGTAAAAGGATATTGTGTAAATGTAAACATGTTTGTGTAATTTTACTTTTTTTTTTTAACTTTTTTTTTTTTTATTATTATTTCTAGTTTATTAATATAGTATTTTACTGGTTCTGATCCACTTTAGATTGAAAAATGATTTTATCTCCTTTGACTGTTCGTATCTTCAGTCTAATGTTTGTGTTTCAGGGGCTGGATCGGACCCTTTGGGGGTCGGTTTAGGTCCCAGGGCCACAGTGACACCTCTGCTCTGTAATCAGTCTGTCTGATCATCAGATTTAAAAGATATTTATTCTAATTAAAAGGTTTATTTGTCGACTCAAAAACTAGATGTAATGAAATTAAATGAAAACCAGCTGAAAGAGTTAAACTGGTTGTGATGTTTGAACAAACTCAGACACAGGATTGACGTGTGTAATTTTTAATAAATAAACTGGAACATTTGTCCAGAACATAAAACACTATCGACGTCAGCAGACGAAAACCTGCAAAAACTTAAACATAAAAAAACAAAACAAAACTCCAATCTGCTCCTGAAATATGTGTAAACGCCAGCGTGGACGCCTTCGGTCACTGAAGATGTTCACGGGGCTAAAGAAACCAAAAAAAAGCTGAGCAGTTCAAGAGTCCGTCAGTAAAAGGCGACACGTAGCTACAGTGGATGAGCCACGCCCACCAAAGGCACGCCTCCGCCCCCTCAGCCAATCACAGCTCAGTCTGAGCCGGCGGAGCGTTTCCATGGCAACACAGCATCCAGTTAAAGGAACAGTTCAACGTCATTCAAACTTAGCAGAGGTTCTTTGATCAGTTTCCCTTTAAAATGGGACGATTTTATGAAGTTTGATTTGATCGACCGTTCCGACGTCGTCTGATCTCAGTTTGGTTCCGATTTATTCTTTAAAGTCATTAAATTGGTTGATGTGACTGATGAAGGTCAGCGGAGCGGCAAACCCTTCCCTCCGTTTACAGTATTTATGCTAAACTACGATGTGTTGAAGTTTTCCTTTAACTCCGTTCAGTGAAATAAAGATGGAGGCGGAGTCACATCATGGAGGCAGAGTCACATCACAGTAGCAGATCGATCTGATGTAAAGTCTGAGGACGGCGTCGGGACTAAACCTCAGCTGTTCTTAAACTGGTGTCGACTGAGTCCTGGCACTTATCGCGTCCACGTCCAGACGCCGGTTTGAGGATCAGACTCTGAACCAACAACAAACTGACTTCACTGATGAAAGAGCAGAGGGAACGACTTCCTCCGGTGTTTAAGGGCCTTTTCACAGAGTACTCTAGTCCGTACCGTACCTGGATACGTTTCCTACAGATGTTGCGTTCACACATGCGTACCACGAGTACCAGTGGGTGTTCCAGGTCCAAACAGTAGGTGGAGCTGTGGAGGGAGTTCTGTCACTGTCCTACAAAAGCAGAAGACAGACTCTCATCTATCTGTTCTCCTGTTGGAGGGAAAGAGAACCAGAGCGACCTTCACTGTCCCTCATAGATCTGATATTTCATCCAGTGGTTCAGTCCATAAGGTGAACCCAGGTCACATGGATCTGAGGCTTTTTCAGGAGACAACAAGAGTGCCCTCTATGGCCTGGGGGTCATTTGGTCACTTCTGGACTCAGACACAGATCACATTCACACAGTAACGTACGGTACTGGAGTCCACATAGTCTAGACCCAGGACTGCTTTCAGCTGGACCAGGGTACGGTACTGGAGTCCAGGTAGTCCAGACCCAGGACTACCTTCAGCTGGACCAGGGTACGGTACTGGAGTCCAGGTAATCCGGACCCAGGACTACCTTCAGATGGACCAGGGTATGATACTGGAGTCCACGTAGTCTGGACCCAGGACTACTTTCAGGTGGACCAGGGTACGGTACTGGAGTCCAGGTAGTCCGGACCCAGGACTACGTTCAGCTGGACCAGGGTACAGTACTGGAGGACAGAACGGTTTCATTCACACGGATGAAGTTAAGCGGACTTGGGGGTCCAGAGTACTCGGATACAGACTGGAGTACAATGTGAAAACACCCTGAAACATTTACTGAGATTTAAGGAACAGGACATGGAAGGATTTGGGATCAGACTGAAACTACTTTGACCTGAAAGTTTGAAGAGTCTGAACAAGTCATTAGTTTAATCGACTTTGAACCATAAAACTACAGCCTCTGTTTCCCATCAGCCACCGGTGGTCTGTTAAAGACAGGATGACTGTGTTTAAAAAGAGGCACAAAGAAATGATTCTCCAGAGGTGCATGAATAAATAAACTCCATAAGGTGTTTGTTTGGTATTTGGATATTCAGTTTACAGGGTTCGGGTGAATGTGTTCTAATATGGATGAGTGACTAAATGGACATGATTTCAAACTGCTGATACATTTGGGTCAGTGTTGTTTTCAGTCGGTATGTACAGGTTTGAAGGAGGAGGATTAGATTCGTTTAGTCTTCTTTTTACTCCGTTTGTACATTTTGAAGCTTAAGATGTTGCAGTTTTAAGTTCTCATTTTGTTTTGTTCTCATTCTCTTGATTATAATTTATTAGCATTTCTGTTTTCAAAGCTGTCATTTACATGATCGAAATAAAGATATCAATCAAAGACAGTCTGAACAGCACTAATCTGACCCAGACCACTTTCATGTGTGGTCCTAAATCTGACCCAGACCACTTTCATATGTGGTCCTAAATCTGATACAGATCTGATATCTTCCAATGTGACTTCAGTCTGAACATCCAGGTCGCATTTATCCGACCTTTACGTCATTGAAATGCGACAAATGTCCCAGTTGTTCGTCCCAGTAGGAGGAGCGGAGGAAAACCATATTTCCTTCTGTAAACACAGTGTGTGTCTGCGTGGTCTCGTATTCCATCAGGACCTCTTTAGTGCATGTGGGTCACTTCAGGGTCATATTCAGTTCGGACTCAAAACTGACAGAAGTCACATTTAATGTGGAATATGAACCAACACAAAAAAATCAGATTTCACCAAAATAATCCAAACTGTGTATTAGACCTGCTGTGGGCGGAGCCTTAGTTTCAGATTTTCATCTTAGAAAACCCAGAATCGGCAGACGCTCCGCACACTGTCGTTAGATTTTGATGATGGTTAAAGTAGTGGATTTTTTGGACCAATCTGAAAAGTGTTGTTTTCTGACTGAATATGTCACCATTGGACAGTTTGACTCTAACAGGCTTTGATTCAGTAAACACAGGCTTTTATCCTGGTTTTGGCTCCGTTTCTTAGTTTGTTTTTTGTTATTTTTGGAGGTTTTCGAGGTTCTTTTGGACTTTAACTGGTTTTGTTTTTCTGTCTGTTTGTGACATTCAGAGTCTGATCCAGTGAATGCCGTCGGTAACGGTACCGACGGCATTGTTGTGCGTCTTTGCGTGGACTGGTTTGGTGGTTTTGTCCTCAGTGTCGTCTCCGTCCAGTTTTAAGGCATCGAACCAAAGTAAAGCTCAAACCACATTCATTGTGTTTTCAAAATCTAAACTACATCAGTGCACAAACCAGGCAGGATGTGTTGGTGTGGGTTTCTAATGTTGGTGTGTGTTTCTAATGTTGGCGTGGGTTTCTAATGTTGGCGTGGGTTTCTAACGTTGGCGTGGTGTGACCCAGGGCGTGTGTGTGCGCTGACGTCGGTTACATGTTTGAGGTTAAAGGTCACAGACATGCATCAGATAAAGAGTCAAAGGTCATATTCTGACCCTTATTCAAGTTTTTAAAAAATGCTCGATAAAGACGGATAATACTGTAAGGTTTGGTTCCTTCAGTCTGTACGCCGTGACCTCAGAGGTCAGGGCAGCAGCTCCTGCAGTGTGGCGTCATCCAGCTCGTTGACGGCCATGATGTGGTCCAGATGCTGAAGGTAACGCTCCTGGTCTCGCATGAAATGTGGGATCCGTGTCCGTGGGAGGACGGCCAGAGGACGGAGACGCTCCACATCCTCATAGGACACCTGTGAAGGAGGGCGGGGATAGTGTCAGCCAATCAGAACACAGCATAGAGGTAACGACACAAACGTGGCCCATGTGGACTCCACTCCTCATCCTGTCAGAACCAACAGAACCTTTGATTAAACCAAAGAAAAAACTGAGAAAAAGATGAAAACGGAACAACACTTACCTTTAACTCTGCTCTGATTCTAATGTGTTTTGTTATGGGTTTGAGTTAATTCATTGTATATTTTTTTGATCTGATGCTTTAACACTAATGTGTCAGTATTTATTTGACTTTTTATATTTTTATTATAGTTGAACTTTTCCATTGTTCGTTTTTTTTACTGGTCTTTCTAATAAAAATAAACTATGTTCTGTGTTTGGATTTTTCCAAAGTTGACCAGATTTTACTAACATATATTTTTTTACTAATAATTATCTCACTTCTGTTTTGTTTTCATTCATTTTTCACTAATTATTGTGTTTCTGTTCATTTTTCAGTTTTAATCTATTTTTTCGTAACAGATTTAGTTTCAGTCAAATATTTCATGTGTTTATATTCGTTTTCTGTACATGAATGAGCTGCTGTTCTTAAAGTGTCCACCAGGAGGCAGCAGGTGGACATCTGCTCTGGGCTCTAGGTTCTAATCTACTGAGCAGAGGTTCTGAGGGTTCTCTGATGTGTTCCTGGTTCTGCTGGATTTAAACTTCACCTTCCCTAAAGACGTCAACATCTGGAAGTCGATCGACCTGCGATGACGAAGGATCCGGAGGATTCCGTCCAGGTAAACCTGGTCCTTACTGAAGCAGCCTGGAAGACAGGAAGTGTCAAAATAAAAGCATATATACAAAACAGGAAGTGTCAAAATAAAAGCATATACACAAAACAGGAAGTGTCAAAATAAAAGCACAATCTGTGTTTAGTCCATATTCCATGAATCTGGTTGTCCATCTGTCCTTGTGTCTGTCTGTCCTTGTGTCCTACCTGGCTTGGATGTGTCCGTCTGTCCCCTCTTAGCTCTCAGACAGTACTCCCAGCGAACGTCAGGGTTTCCTACAAACCGTCCGATGTGTTTGAACAGTTGGCTGAAGCTCATGCTGGAGGCGTGGTAAACTGTGTAGTACAGCAGTGCTGCTCGCCACAGGTATGGTTGTTTCCGTAGCAACACACTGTGGAGGCTGGCCAGGCCCTCCTCTGTGGGATTGGCCGGTTTCAAGCCGAACTGCTTCCTTCCGTCGGCGGTGGCCCAGGGCTGCAAGGCGTTGTTGACTCCTCTAAGGTAGTGAGTACCTGTGGACACAGGGATTAGTTACAGGCCACAGGGGGCGTGGCCACCATTAACCCATCCTCCAACCAGTCAGGTGTCAGAATACATCCATCACATCCATCAGTTTATTCAAACTCAGACCTGATCCATTGAATGTGTCCAGATATAGATGTAGAATTTCTGAAGTTGAACGTGATCAAACAGAGTCACGATATGAAATCAGTGTGTTTGATCTTTTGTAAACAGTGAAATACAACATCCATTAAACAAATGGACTATCTGATGAACCTCTGAACAGCTGCTTGGACTGGTTTCTGTCCCCCCTGGTCCCAGTCAGTGGTCCAACAGGGTCTATATTAAAGTGTACAGGAGGTGTTCCACAGGGGTCCACACTGGGACCACTGCTGAACACTGACACATTCTTCTCTTCTGCTCTAACTTTTTATTCTCTTCAGATCTGGTTCATCTGGACCTGGACCAGGACCAGGACCAGGTGTTACTTCCAGGGTGTTTGGAGGTGAACCCTGGTCCCTGGTCTGAATCTCAGTCCTGTCAGTTAAACTCTAACTGTAGCTTTAGTCTGTTCTTATTGGTCGAACACTTCTGTTAAACAAACTCTGAAGGTTCATGAGAAAACTAAACAAACACTGATCGTTATAAACTGGTTTAACGACACTGTCTTATCTGGTGTTTTCACAGCGTGGGTCGTAAACATCCGTCTCACCGATCTCGTGTCGTAACATTCCCTCCAACCAGAGCTGCCGCGCTCCAGAAAGGTTAATGGTCAGAGTGGGACGACAGCTGTCAATCACCATGACGGCCTGAGACAGGAGCTCATCAGACAGACGCACAACCACCTGTGGACACACACACACACACACACACACAGAGCGTTCAGTCAACGTTGCATCCACTTTGTGATCTGTGTGTGTTTAGTGTATATTTGTTGTGTACTTGTTGTGTATTTGTTGTGTACTTGTGTGTTTAGTGTATATTTGTTGTGTACTTGTGTATTTGTTGTGTGTGCGTTTGTTAGATTCTGTTCTTTCCTGAACTCCTACTTTTATTTCATTCAGACTAAATTATTATAATTCACTTTAATCCATAAAAGTCTGAACAGACCCTTCAGTTCATCCACTGTCTGTCCTCCTCTCTGCTCCTCCTCCTCTCTGCTCCTCCTCCTCCTCCTCTCTCCTCCTCTATATCTAAAGGTTCATGAAATTGTTTTTGATATGATTTGTTTTATATAAAGAAAATTTGGTTTGTTTCAGTGAACTGAAGTAAAGCTGTTTGTCTTATTTATTGATCATCTGGTGTGTATTGATCAGCTGTTGTTTACTCACCTCTCCAACACACCCCTCCTTCTGCAGATATTTACGAACAGATGCCCACACCTGACTCTTTGGGAGGACGCCACCGCCCGTCACCTCCTCAAAGGATTCATACGAACCGAACCTCTTCAGGACGCACTCCATGATACCCACGGCCTACAGGTAAACAAACAAACAAATAAATAAACAAACGGGTACCAATGGCCTTCAGGTAAACAAACAAACAAACAAACAGATAAACAAACAGGTACCCATGGCCTTCAGGTAAACGTAAACAAACTTGTGTCTGTGCAGGTTTCTGTTCATGGATTCATTGTGTCGGTTCTGTTTTTATGACTGTTGTGTTTTTAGTCTTTTTTAAATATTTTGAATATTTAAATACGTCATAAACCCCAGTGATGCCAACGCTGCTCTGGACTTAAATGTTTGTAGCCATTGGACTCTGGGGTCAGTAGAGGACTGGATCCGGACACATGTTGGGTCCTGGCCCCACCCTCTGACCTCTGACCCCTGAGGTGCATGCTGGGACCTGTGGTACTGTTTGACGTGGACCTGCTGCAGGAAGAGGCCAGATCCTTGGCGGTACTTGTCCAGGACCGTCCTGGGCTCCGGCTCTGTGTACTCAAACTGGGGCTCATACTCGTAGTCGGCCTGAAAGAAGGTGGTCTTCTCCTGGTCCAGGTTCAGCGGTCTGAGGGCCACCAGCAGACAGGGCCTGGATGAGGCTGGCGTCGCCTTGGCAATGTGCGGCAGGGACGTGGCCGGGCGCATCTGGCCTCTGGCGCCTCGGAGGGAGACGTTGACGGAGCACGTGCTCTCACTGCGCCGCATCCAGCCGGCCGCACCCAGACTGGGGCTGGTCAGGCTGCGGGCAGGGGGCCAGGGCGCTGCTGCCGCGCCGCTCCGCCACGGGGGCTGCACCACACGTCTGTCCGCCACCATCACTGCATCCTGAGGGCATCGGAAGCGCTGGGGCGTCACCTCCAGGCTGAGAGGCCGGCGAAGGGGCGGTCTGTGTGCGGCCCCGCCTTTCAGTGACGACCTTCGCTCCGCCCCCGGCGCAGCAGGAAGCCCGTTGACAGCCACTTTCTCCCGTTTGGCCACATGGGTCCGTTTGGAGGCGGAGCTAATGGTAGGTTTGAAGGCGGAGCTGACCTTGGTTTTAGGTGGATCTGAATCTGGATCCGGTGGGTCCGAACCACTCCCTTTAGCCTCAACCTGATCCATGAAGATGTCACCTGAGTCCAGAACCATCACCACGGCAACGCCTTCCACCTGCTCCGCCCGGCACTGGTGACAACAGAGGTACACAGGTTACCATGGCGACAACGATGAAAAGGAGGCAACGAGGATGAAAGAAGAAAGAATAACATAAACATGATGTCAATAAAAGTCAGACAGTTGAAGTTCTTTAGAATCAGTAAATATTTCATAAAACTACAGTAAAATATTCAACAGAAAATATTATTGAACACAATGAAACAAAACAAAAAACTGAAATATTTTAACAATAACAACAAAAAAGTATCACATGATGATATTTATCATGATATAAATGACAACTGATCATTAGCCGTGAACGTGCGGGTCATGTGACCGCAGCTCGTGCTCCAGGTGAGTGAATAAATGATAAATATCGACATGTTATTGATCACTGATTGAACCGGATCAGACCGACCGGGGTCCGTCCGTACAGGTCCGGTTCCGTACCTGTCCGTGTCCCGGGGTCAGCGGACGGGCTGCGGGGTTCGGCGGCTCCGTTACAGGCTCATAGCGGGTGCGTTTGTCCGGCGGACGGAGCCGTGGTGGCGGATAACGGTCCACGGAGCGGCGGGGCCGGCAGGAAGCGGCGCCGTGTTGGAAGATATGACGCAATACGCACAGCACGACGCAAAGTGACGCAATTACGTTCGAGCGTCGGCTTTTTAAAAAGACACGAACAATAAAAGATGATTCTAGGATTTTTATTTATTTATTTTTTACAAAAACATAAAACAAACACTTAATGATCCGCAAGGAGGCGCCAACCTGTAGCATTAGTAACAAATAACAGTACACAGTACAAATGTCAAAAGAAAGAGGAAATAGATCTAAACTAGAAAAGCACTCGGAGAGCGCAGACCTCCGCCAAGGCAGATCAGTCCTCCCCCAACCCCCCCACCCTCCCATCACCACTAAAATATAATCATTTGTTCTTTGTGCCAGTATCAACGTTTCCTGAAATTTTCATCACAGTCCGTCCATAACTTTTTGAGTTATCACACGGACAGACAGACAGACAAAACAACACCTGCAAAAACATAACCTCCTTGGCGGAGGTAATGAAAACAGTTTGGACATGTGTTGACTGATGGTTCCAACAGTTTTCCTAAAGTAGTCAGAGAACTGGAAAACAGTTGAAAGAAGTTCATAAACCAAGGGTTTATTCCCTCTGTTTTCTGAAGGGATCTGCCCCCAGAAAATGATTATGAAATGAAACAAATGAAATTATTATTATTATTATTATTATTATTTATTGTTGTTGTTGTTGTCGTTGTTATTATTACTAATAACACGGTAGTTGACCGTTTTGGAGGCATGTGTGGTTAGACAGACTTAAATGTGATCATCTCCAAACCTCCATTAACTTGACTGACAGTATTAATATAGAACACAGATGGGAGGTAATCACAGCACACTGAGGAAGAAAACGTGTGTGTGTGTGTGTGTGTGCGTGCGCGCGCGCGCGCTCAGTCCACCTGCAGTACCTCCTCTGTCCACTAGAGGCACACAGGTCACAGACTGAACGTCAGCGTTCAGGTGAAATCTGAGCAGAAGTGACGGAGGAACTCAGATGTGAAGGTCTGTCAGGGTTTGAGGAACAAACTGTAGGTGAACCAACTGGACTGAAACCGTCTGCAGCGGTTCCACTTCCTGTTTGAACATCATCTGATCAACATTAGCCCAATAAAAGCACCAGGGCCACAGGTTGAACTGACGGCGTATCAGGACCACATAAGAAAATAAAAATAGACACTACGAAAATAAAAATAGGACCAATGGCCCTGTATCTTACCAGCCAAATTAAAAGCTTTGGGAAATGTATCCAGATGCCATTTATTATCACCCAGTTCTGTGTATTTATTATATTACAGAAATAGCTCATGTTTTGGTCATATTCCAATCAGATCAGTAAAAAATTCAAATTCCAACTTGATATCATTGATACTTACTGATTTACTGGATCAATCCACTTCCTATCTGTTATAATGGGAAAATTTTTCAAAGTCGCACCAAATCCAGAATCAGATCTGGATCGAAAAAATTGCAATACCTTGTGTTGACATCATCATACAGAAGCTGTATACCAGGGGTCTCAAACTCATTTTCTGTCAGGGGCCACATTCAGCCCGATTTGATCTCCAGTGGGCCGGACAAGTAAAATAATAAATAATTTCAACTCCAAATTTTTGTCTTTGTTTTAGTGCAAAAAAAAAAAAAAAACAGCAATAAATTATGAAAATACTTACTTATAAACTATCCAAACAAAAAAGATGTGAATAACCTGAAAAAACAAAAATTTCTTTAAAAAAAAATAAGTGCAATTTTAACAATATTATGCCTCAGCTTAATCATAGTTGTGCATTACGGATCAGATCTAAAAAGACACTGAACACTTAACAGGCAGGAAATTGTTAAAATTGTGCTTAATTTTCTTTAAACATTTCAGGTTATTCACGTTTTATTGTTAAATGATAGTTTGTAAATGTAAATATTTTCATAATTTAATGTTATTTTTTGCACTAAAACAAAAACAAAAATTTGAAGTTGTCATTATTTATAGTCATGATATAATTAAAAAAAGAAAAAAATTTCACATCAAACTGAGAATATGGAGTCATTATTTTCTGTAGGCTATGATGCTGTTATTATTTTACTGTAGATCATATTGGTCTGTATGTGGAACCTGAACTAAAATGAGTTCCACAGCCTTGAATGTGGAATTTTTGCACTTTGCAAATTCATCCCATGGGCCGCATTGGAACCTTTGGCGGGCCGCATTTGGCCCCCAGGCTGCATGTTTGAGACCCCTGCTGTATACCAAGGGCACGGAGAGACACGGAGAAAATGACAGACAGGAGGAAGAGAAAAGAGACATTTATAGAGGACATTCAAGGAGAAGACAGACCACAGACATGGGACCAGACAAAGGACAGCTAGTCTGCATCTGTTAGAAAGAGTGAGTTCAGATTCAGACTGAGGACACAGAACAGATTCAGCTGTATAATGTCAGCAGGGACACAGGTAAGACACTGTTTGATTTGGCTTTTGTATGAAATAAATAAATACATAAATTCATACATAGATAAATAACTACATGTCCATATAATTATTTACAGATCAAACACAGCAGCTGGTCCAACAGGAGGACCTGGTACAGCCAAGGAAAGGCCAGAAATCTACAGTATTTAGTGCATTTGTTTCTTTTTTTCTTGAAAATGAGGAATATTGAAGTGTTTATATCAAAAAACTAAACTAATATGTGGAAGACTTATAACTGATGCATGTAAATGTGATAAGTTTAGAAGGAACCTGGTGCTTTAGAAGATGTTTGGTGTAGATTCCTCTAATATTTTGTGGAATGATGGGATATCTTAGAGCTGTTTGTTATTATTATTGTTGTTGTTATTATTTTATTTTGTGATTTGGAACACAGTGTTACTGTTGGTAAATGAGAAAGAGTCAAAAATGTAAATAGGAAATCAATTTTATCTTGAAAATCAATATCTTTGGAAAAAAATGCAGTTTTCTCAGTTTTTTGCTCAAAATTCAGTTTTTTCCTGAAAATGACCAATATTCACATGTTCACATCTCACGAACGAATGAAGATAGAATAAAATCGTTTCTTGTGTTTAAAAGTTGAAGTTCTGTTCTTTCTTTTGATGTACTCAGTGTTCACATACTCCTAACACATTTTCAGTCAGCCTCCAAAGATTAGTGAAAATGACCAAAAAGGCTGGCACTGGCTACCAACTCACTGGAAAATGCTCCGGCGGGGAAAGAGTTAAGTTGAAGTATGTATTCTTTGCACAGACAGTGTTTACATTTTGAAAGCCTTGTTGCATTTGAGAATGCATCCAATGGGGCATCACAATAAAATTAGGCATGATGTGTTAATTCCATGACAGGAGATATGTGATGTTACCTAAAATTAGTTTAATATCCCACATATATCGGCAGCAATATCGGTAGATATAGGAATCGGAAATTAAGCATTGGACAATATCGGCATATTGGTTTTTGACAAAAAAGCCAATATCGGACATCCCTAGAAAGAAGTCAAACACAGAAAGAGTTATAATTTTATCAGAATGAAGTCATAATATTGTGAGAATAACGTTGTAATTTAAAAAAGGGCGAGACAAATATCCTAATTTCCAGAATACAAACTGAGGTGTTCGACTGAAGGGTTCGAACTGGAACTGGAAACTGTCAACAACAAGATTTAAAGCTGACAGTTTATACATTATGACTTTTTATCGCACTTTTACAAATTTATTTTCAAAATATTCTGACTTTAATCTAATAAATAAATTCTATTATTTTCGTGAAATTATGGGTGTTTTTAAAACTACAACTTTATTCTCATAATATTATGACTTTATTCTGGTAGTGACAGTGTTTTTATTTTTCTGATGTGGCCTAATATGCCATCATACAAATGCTTCTGTTGTCATAGTGAAATAAAAACTGGTAAGTATTGGTCTTCAGCCATGCCCCCTCACACGCAGGTATTGGTCATCAGCCACTCCTCCTCACACACACCTGTAGGGGAGGAAACAGAAGGAGGGGGAGGGGAACAACAACAGAAACACAGAGCTCCGCCCCCTCATCATTACCACTGTCCAACTCCAGGTTCTATTGGATATGAGAATGTTTCAGGCTAAATGGGTTTTGTTTGTTTTTTTGTTCTTTATGTTTAATGTGATTTGTTGATTCCCTGTTGATTCTGGTCTGGTTCTTCATCCAGGTTCTGGTCCGGTTCTTCATCCCGTTTCTGGTTTGGTTATCTATCTGGGTTCTGGTCTGGTTCTCCATCTGGGTTCTGGTCTGGATCTCCAGTCCTGGTCCAGGTCCTGGTCTGGTTCTCTATCCAGGTTCTGGTCCAGTTCTCCATCTGGGTTCTGGTCCAGTTCTCCATCCGGGTTCTGGTCTGGTTTTCCGTCCTAGGTCCGGCTCCATCTGGGTTCTGTGTGATCCGTCTGTGTTTGGTTTAAAGGTGTTTAAAGGTTGACCTGACGCGGTTCTATGTGTCATTAATTAACCAGAACAAACAGAAAACTGATAAGGGTTCACTGAAGCACATGGACTCCCCCCACACCAGGACCTGGAACAGGACTGGAGATCCAGACCAGGTCCAGACCAGATCCAGAGTCTATCTTTTCAGTAGTTTTTCTTTCCTTTTTCATTTCGTTGGGTCTTTTCTTTTGTGTTTAATTGGTTTCTATTTTTGTTTAGTTCTTTTATTCGTCACTTTTGCGTCTTTTTCGTAGTATTTTAAAAAATTTTATTACATCCGCCAAGGAGGTTATGTTTTTGCCAGTGTTGGTCTGTCTGTCTGTCTGTCTGTGTGCAAGATAACTCAAAAAGTTATGGACGGATTTGGATGAAACTTTCAGGAAATGTTGATACTGGCACAAGGAACAAATGATTAAATTTTGGTGGCGATCGGGGGGGCACTGATCTGCCTTGGCGGAGGTCTGCGCTCTCCGAGTGCTAGTTTAGTCTTGCACTCTGCTAGTCTAGTTTCATCTTGTTTTTCATGTCAGAATATTTTCATACAGTTTGATTTGAACTTTTCTTTAAACATTTTTTTTTTTGTATTTCATCAACTTGAGCCATAAACAAAAATACCAAATACTCAATAACTGTAATTTTAACCCTTCAAATGTCATGTTCCTAATGTAAACAAACCATATTTTTTATGCAAAAAACCCCCACAAAAAATATATTTTCAATATATAAAATATAAATTATATTATTTATTTATTTATTTATTTGTTTATCTGTTCCTTCTGTCATCTGTCAGTGATCAACACCAACACTGGTTCATATTATTATTATTTTTGGTTCTATGTTAAATGTGTCAGTGTGTATTTTTCTCACTTGGTAGAAGGGTGTTAGTGCAGAAATTTAACGCTGTTTATTATGGGATGGATTTAGTGGATGGGTCAGAATTTAAACAATGAGACACAAATGAACAACTGTTGAATTAAAATAATCTGAGCTTCAATAACAGGAGGTGGAAAGTGTGTTTAATATACTCACCTGGACACCAGAGGGTTCAAGTGTGTTTAATATACTCACCTGGACACCAGAGGGTTCAAGTGTGTTTAATATACTCACCTGGACACCAGAGGGTTCAAGTGTGTTTAATATACTCACCTGGACACCAGAGGGTTCAAGTGTGTTTAATATACTCATCTGGACACCAGAGGGTTAATGGAAGCCAAAGACTGTGTTTGTTTCCTGGTTTTTCTTTCTTTTTCCATGTCTGGATGTGACCTGATGTTCTGGTTTTGACGGTTTGTGGTCGTGTCTGGACCTGCTGTGAATCAGATCCACCGTCTACATGTTACACATTCCACAAACAAAGGCAGAACCTGAGCCCAGAGGCCACGCCCACAGGTGGATGACACCTGAGAAAGGAAACCCAGCCAACACAGGTTCTCATCCAGGTTTCGTCTTTTCCATGACACTGAACATCTCATGTCCACAGTCGACGTCGTAGAATTCAAACAACAAACAACAAGGAACAAAAACCACCAAACACAGAATCTGACAAAAAAAAAAACTGATCTGTGGAGTTGAACAGACGAAACCTGGATGAATCCACCTGAAAACGGATCAGCTTCAGACCTGAACCCACTAGAACTGGAACCAATTCTATTAATAAAAGGCTTTATTTATAAACAACCACAGGAAATGACATCAAACATAATCGATTAAACCCAGAAAAACAGGATTAACATGAGCCGACATGAACTAGAACCAAAGAAACATTTGACACATTTATCCAGTGATTCTATAGGATTTATTCTATTATTATTTCATTATGTCATATTATTCCATCATTCTATTATTTCTACAGTAAATCATAAATAATCCTAAAACTGGGTCAGTAGATGAGTCCGACTGATGCTAGAAGATGTTTTTAACACTTATTAAATCCTCCACATGAACAAACCAATGAAAAATAACATCAGTTTTGTGTCGACATCATCATCAGGACCGAATGTTTTCTAAAGGTCAAAGGTGAACTCCTGTAGGGAAATTCAGTCTGTGCATTTGACCCATAACACACACAGCATTAGCATTAGCATTAGCCTCAGGGTCCGCTGTCGACAGAAATAAACAGATGTACCTGTTTTAAACCAGAGAGAACAGGAAGAACCCAGAAGAACCAGCAAGAACCAGAATGAACCCTGAAGAACCAGGAAGAACACAGAAGAACCCAGTAGAACCAGAAAGAACTAGAAAGAACCAAAAATGAACCAGCAAGAACCAGAAAGAACTCAGAAGAACCAGGATATAATCAGGAAGAACCAGAAAGAACCCAGAAGAACTGGATCAGAATGGGCCCATCCATACAAAACCATCAGATACTGAATCATATCATCAAATCTGAGAAATGTAAACTTTCCAAAAATTACTGAATTTTTTGAAAAACTGCAGAAAAAAAACGACATTTGTTTATTCCATAATCAAATGAATCAAATGTGACTAAATCAGGTGTTTTTCAGCTTCTGTTCATTTCGTTTGTTTTTTGAATCGTTGGCTTTGATGTTTTAGTTAAATTTACTGTTGATTCCGAACTTTAACATCATTTATTTGTGAAATGATGATGAAATTTAAGCGTATATATTTAATCCTAAATACTCCACCATTCAACACCTCTTTATTATTTGTATTTAATTATTATTTATTCTTATTTATTCTTATCTGTTTATAAACAGATGTTAAACTGATCATAAATACACCGTTTTATTTAATGTGTATAAATGTTAAATATCCTGTTTTTCAGCATTTTTTTTATAAGCATTAACACTGTCGTTGCTCTGTCTGATTTTTCTTCCTGGTGTTTTTTTTTTTGTTGTTGTTTATTCACAAGTTTCCATTGATTGGACTTTAGTCACATGATCAGATTGGTTTGTTTCTAGAATGAACAGACTCGTCTGTGAAGGTGGTTTTCATCCTTAAACCCACACTTCGGACTTGGACCTTCGACGCCTTCGTTCACACTTCAGCGAGCGTTTCAGCGCCGCCACTCATGACTGGACAAATCCTGCGACGCCTGTGGATGAACCAATCAGAAACCGGGAAAGTGGGGCCAATTTAATGAAGACGACGCAGAAGAACAGACAGGTACGGTCCAACGGTTTTAGTTCTGTTCAGTTTGTTTTCATTTCTTCATTATTTGGTTCAGTTTGTTTCTGATTTGGTTCATTTTTCTGTCTGTTCTCGGACTGAATTCTTTTCTCTGTCGTGTTCTTACCCAGTTCTACTTTAAACCAGAACCTTTGGAATCTGTGGATGATATTTAAATAGACAGATTTCAGCCTAAATCCACCTTCGTTTAACTGTTTTTACATTTGACTCTTTTTATTTTTGGGGTTTTTTTGCCTCAGATTTGGTTCGTTTTTCTGATTTAATGACATGAATCATTTTATTTTTTTTGAAAACATTGATTCAAATTAAATAAATGAAGGAATGAGATGAAAACGGTCAAAGATGATATTTCAGGTGACTACCTCTTGATGCTCATCAAGAGAATGCCAAGGGTGTGCAAGGCAGTCATCAGAGCTAAGGGTGGCTACTTTGAAGAAACTAGAATATAAGAGATGTTTTCAGTTATTTCACACTTTTTTGTTAAGTACATAATTCCACATGTGTTCATTCATAGTTTTGATGCCTTCAGTGAGAATCTACAATGTAAATAGTCATGAAAATAAAGAAAATGCAAAGAATGAGAAGGTGTGTCCAAACTTTTGGCCTGTACTGTATTTATATATATATATATATATATATATATATATATATATATATATTAAACTGAGTGGAAAAAAAAAACATTCATGTGAAATGACATGATCATATACATTAAAACATTAGTCCATTGGGTATAAATTAATTATAAGAAAAAACAGATCCAAAAGAATGAGACAAAGGAATAAAACTAATGATATGGAAATTTAATCAAATGTAAAAATGAATCGTTAACATTGGAATGAAACTAAAAACAGCTGATGTTCAACTTAAATTCTAGTTTTTGTTTCGTCAACTGATGCTGTTAAAGCTGTGGTTTAACTTTACCCAGCATGCACTAGTGCGTGGTTTTCTTTAAACATCTGTGTGTATGTGTGTGTATGTGTGTGTATGTGTGTGTAAGGTGACATTACCTGGCTTTAAAAGACTGTGACAGCGTCAGGGTCAAACGTCACGGTAGATGAATGCCCTGAGGGCCGGTGTCGAAGTCTTTGAGAATCAGACAGGCGCTGAAGCTCTGCCCCTTGTTTGCTGTCCAAACATGATCACGCCCTGGTTGTGAGTGTGGGCGGCGGCGGCGGCACCTCATTGGCCCCGAGGGAACAAACACAGGTGTGTGTCGAGGGCAGGTCGATGCACACACATGGAAACGGAGCAGAGCAATGCACAGCGGAGACCTGGAGCAACACCACGGCAACCACCACCACCACGACCACCTGGAGACGCCCATGACCCCAACACACCATGAAGCTTCCAGACAGGCCACGCCTCCTGAGCGTCTTCACCCGCTATGTTTGGAGGAAGACGGTGAGGCAGCAGCAGGGGCGGGAGGACAAGGACACCGCGAAGGACTGGGACACCAAAAGGTAAGGACAGAAATGGAGACGGCATAACGGGAAACTGCACATGAAAGCCGAAAAGTACAAACAATCAAAACAAAACAAAACAAACAATGAGAATCAAAGAGATTTTCACTGGATTTTAAAGAGAATAAATTCAACTGTTTTTGTTTTTTTCTATTTATTTAATCGAGGTTTTGTTTTACTTTGTTTTGAACTTCGACTCCGTAGATGAAACAGTCATCAATAAAAATCAAACCAACGTGAAGGTTTAATTAAAGTTAATAAAGACGGAATCAGAAACAGAATCAAATTTATGAAGAAAAAACCGACTCAAATATAGTCATTGAATTTCTATGAATCTAAAACTGTTTAAAATAAATAAAACTGAAAAGAAATAAACACACAAAAGCAATTATCAAACAAAAGCAAAACAATAAAACTATCAAAATAAAACAATAAAAAACACAAAAAAATATGAACTCAGTTGTTTTTCTTGGATATGTTAAGTGATTTTCATCATTTACTTATTTTTTTACACATGTAAATAATAATAATAATTATGTTCATAAATCAGTCAAATCTTTACATTTCAATGTATTATTGAAGGAAACTTAAATGAACGTATGAATGTGGTATTTTTGTGGGTAAATGAATGTTTAAATGAACAAATCAAAAGTTTTGGCAGAATTTTAACAGATTAAATTGATTTAAATTTACTTTAAAAAATTCCAGATAATTAATGTAGTGTATATTATAGATGTTTGAATAAATGTTTGAACATAATAAAATAACATAAACATGTAGTACTTTGACCTGTTTATGCATTAAATATAGAAAAAAAACAGGATTTACACTGAAAATTGTCAAATGCAGAATAAAATTAGAATAAATGATTATCAAACACTGGTGCGTTCAGTGTCAGGTTCACTGTTCTCTTACTTTACTGAGTGTCCTTGAACACATCGCTGTTGGGCACCGTAGTGTCAACATTTGTATGTTTTGAATAAATGGAAAGCGACTTTCCTGTTTGACAACTAAAACATTTACCTCAAAGGAAACGTAGAGTTGGACAGTATTTATGAAAATAAAATGGACTCATTTAATCTGATTCATCTGATCTGATCCAACCTTGTGTCTTTACAGCCTGGAAATGGAGGATGATGGGAAATCGTTGGACAGTAGGGCATGTTGTTCTCGACGCCGCATCCTCTTCTTCCTCCTTCTGTTTGTGTGTGGTTTGTTTTTTTACGTCACAGACTTCAGCGCCGTTGCCCCCTACTGGAGCCCCCATTGGTCACTCGAGTCCAACGGCTCCACACCATGGCCTTCGCCCGTTGCCCACAAACCCGTTTATCTGAACTTGACTGTGGCGCAGACCGCTGCTCTCAACACTCACAGACCCACAAAGATGGCCGACATCAGGTCATCCACCACCGGCACTCCGTATCCTTCGTCTGAGACTCAGCAGAACCCGGGCGGTCCGGCAGTTCCGTATGTTTCTCCGGGTCCGTACCTGGTGGAGTATCCAGCCCAGTATCACTTCATCATCAACGAGCCGGTCAGGTGTCAGGACCTCCGGCCCTTCCTGGTCCTCATGGTTCCTGTGGCGCCAAACAACAGGAAGCACCGCGACGCCATCCGCCGGACGTGGGGCGGGCAGACCATGGTCCTGGACAAGGCGGTGGCGCTGTTCTTCATCCTGGGTCGTCAAACCGGAGTCCAGCTCGAAGACCAACTGCTGCAGGAGAGCCGGGACCACAGAGACCTAATCCAGGCCGACTTCCTGGACTGTTATAAGAACCTGACCATCAAAACCATGGTGATGATGGAGTGGCTCGACGCCCACTGCTCCGGCGCCTCCTACGCCATGAAGATTGACTCCGACATGTTCCTGAACGTGGCCAAGCTGGTGTCCATGCTGACCGACGCCCCCAGGACTGCCTACCTGAGCGGCCTGGTGGAGCGGGCGGCCGGCGTCCTCAGGCAGCGCAGCTCCAAGTGGTTCGTCCCGGTGCAGGTGTACCCCAGGGCCGCGTACCCACCTTACGCCCTGGGCCTGGGCTACGTCTTCTCCATGGACCTGCCCAGGAAGCTGGTGGCGGCGTCCAGACATGTCAAAGCTCTGTACATCGAGGACGTTTACGTGGGCATGTGCATGGAGCACCTGGGCATCCCTCTGACAAACCCGCCCCAGGGAGGGTACTTCCACGTGTTCCCCGTCATGTACAGCCGCTGCGCCTACGCCAACCTGATCGCCACCACACTGCAGGAACATGACGACCTGGTGACAATCTGGACAGACTTTGAAAGACCAGGGTCCAAGTGCTGATGCAGGCCTTCAGCATTGGACCGGGACGTTTATTCTTCTCTGGGTTACGATGGGAACAGGTCTGGAACAAGGCTCATTATTGGACAATATTTGCACTTGATTAAACGTCTTCAGGTGATGATTTACATAAACCTGGCTCCGCCCACTCATTTAACCAAACAGTGTGAGCGGAGTCTCCGCCTTCAGACCACTATGTAAACCCTGGGACAACAGGAGATGGATTCACTGTGGACGTTCTATGACCACGAACACCAATGTCCCAGTACTGGAGCTGGATTATTATCATTATTATTATTATTATTATTATTATTATTATTATTATTATTATTATTATTAATAAATGACCCTGAAGAATGCAGTAAATACTTTGTATCTTCCATCCTTTAAATACTTCACAGATATTTCATTGCTGTTTTATTTACTGAACTTTTATTCTTTAAATGTCACATGTTCCTTGACCCAGGTTTGGGTCCAAATCCACCCTGGTCCTCCTGGTCCTCCAGAATCCGGGTTTGGACTATCAGTCATAGTCCTTCCCACAGAGGCAGAGGAGTCCCATCCCCCTGTAGGTGGAACCAGTGTTGGTCCGTGGACTTGGTCCCTGGTCCTTCAGTGGGACTTTGTCCACCTCTGAGTCCAACCACTGACTCTGTCCCAGTTTTAGGAACCATCAAAACTAAACAAACCCAAAAGAACACAGTGTTACAGAGACAGAGATGTTAGTGGACCTGAGGGTCAAAACCACTTCAGCTGTTGGATTTTGTTTCTTAAGTGTGTGTATCTTATTTCACGAAGTTGAGGAACTTCTGGTAAATTGTTTCCTGTTTCCTGGAATGGTTAGGGGTAGGGTGCAGTGATGTGGCACCAGGCAGAGCGATCGGTATGAGAAGGAAAAGGAGCCAATGTTCTCAGTGACACATATCCAAAAACATCCTGATAGTACCTTTAGTAACATAACATCATGTTTGGCCAAAGAACCTTACCACGTACGTATCAGATGGTTAGTTCCTTTTATAGTAACAATGGTGTCCAATCACCCCTGTAGAAAAACCCCTGTCAAATAAAGACAGGGGGACATTCCCAGACCAACAGTCCCCACTTCTGTCTTTGTTCTTTGTTGTCCTCAACACAACTCCAAACCTCTACAGTCCAACCACAACTGGACCGTGGACATGGACCGCTGCTGCCATACGAGACCTACTGGGACCAGTTTAGGATTCAGTGTCTTGCCCAAGGACACTTCAACATGTGGACAGTCAGAGTCAGAATTCGAGCCGCTGACCCTTTGGTCATTGGACGACCACTGAACCATCTGAACCAACTGAACCACCACGACAACCTGCACCACCTGAACCACCTGAACTACCTGAAGGACCTGAAGCACCTGAACTACCTGAACCACCTGAACCACCTGAACCATGACAGCTGCCATATTTGTCTAAAAACAGACTTTGACATCCAAACCCTCAGATTGTCGTCACCACAGATGATCCATATTAGTATCTAAGTCCACCGTCCTTTCTTTAACCCGTCCCTGACTCTGTCCTAGAGCTGATCTGTGGGTTTGTCCTTTTTTTTGTCCATGGAGGACAAGGTGGATAGTGTCCTCTGTCCACTCAGATTCCTGACATAAGTTTAGATTCTCTGGAGGACACACAATGTCCACTCCACCACTAGCTAGTGTTGGGGTTGGACCACCTGCCCTCACCATGTCCAGCTTTTCTGGAAAAGTCCACTTTGAAAATGAAGAGAGGCGGAGGTGGATTGTTATTTCAGTGCTTTTGAGCGCATCGCAGGCACCCTGAATTGGCCAAAAGATGTTTGGTCTCTGCTGCTCCAGTGTAAGTTGACCGGGAAGGCGCAAGAGGTGTGTTCCACGCTAACGGTTGAACAGAGTTTGGATTATGAGGTTGTTAAAGCCACTGTTCTCCGTGCTTATGAGTTGGTGCCGGAGGCTTACCGGCAAACATTTAGAAAGTGTGTAAAAACACCTGACCAGACATATGTGGAGTTTGCGCGGGAAAAAGGTGTTTTGTTTGACAAATGGTGTCACTCCAGTAAAGTACATGATTTTGCGCAGCTGCGAGAACTCGTCCTTTTAGAGGAATTTAAACGGCGTTTGCCGGAGCGCATAGTGGTATATTTAAATGAGCAGAAGGTTGGGTCACTTTCTGAAGCTGCTGTTCTCGCAGATGAGTTCGCTTTGACCCACAAAAGTGTCTTTATGACTCCGGTGCGCCGTGAGGCTTCTGATGGTGAACGGGTGCGTTCTCCTAAGAACGCCCGGCGTGCGTTTGTGTCTGAAGGTGGTGAGAGCCGGGAGTGTTTTTACTGTCGGCAGCCAGGCCACCTAATTGCGGTTTGCCCGGTTTTAAAGAAAAAAGAGCAAACGAAAACCAGAAATCCCTCTGCTGTAGGTTTAATACAGTGTAAATCTGCGTCTTCCACAAAACCGGCAAAATGTGAAAAACCTATTTTTGATGATGAGTTCCGTCCTTTTATTTCACATGGTTTTTTGTCGTTGGGTGAGGGGGACCAGGTTCCCATCACCATTTTAAGAGATACCGGTGCGAAGTATTCTGTGGTCCGTCGCGGCGTGGTGTCGTTCTCAGATAAATCCTACTGTGGCTCTGATTTGTTGGTGTGGGGAATAAAACTGAGTGTTTTCCGCATGCCGCTGCACTCTGTTGTACTCACCTGTCCGCTGGTCTCTGGTACCGTGCGCGTAGGTGTGCGTGATCAGCTGCCCGTGGCAGGGGTTGATCTGATCCTCGGAAATGATTTGGCCGGTCAGAAAGTTTTTCCTGCCGTACCCGAAGTAACCGACTGCCCCGTTGCTGACGAGGGTTATTCCACTGCCGTCGGTGATCCAACCGTTTTTCCGGTGTGCGCCGTAACGCGTGCCCAGGCTCGCCGGCTGGGTGATCTGCCGGATCTGTCCGACTCCTTTTTGTGCGCGCCGTGCGAATCGAACAGCCCTCATTCTGAGTTGAATAAAACTGTGTGTACTGATATAAAACCAGATGTAGATAACTTGCATGTAGATGTCCAATTCTGTCGTTCTTGTTCTGTGTGTGAGAAGCATAACCAGGCCATTCCCCCAGCTCCGTTACATCCGGTCCCAGTTACTGGTGGACCATTTGAGCTGGGCCATGTCAGTTCATTCAGACAGCGGTTACCCACTGCTTGCAACACGGCCCGTCAGTCTCTTTCTGCTGCCCAACCTAAGTTGAAACAGCATTGTAAGAGTGCGCGTAAGCGTCTGTTTCAGCCAGGTGATCTATTTCTTGTTTTGTTACTTATTGCTGGGTTAAGTCTTTGCGCAAGGTTTTCTGGACCTTATGAGGAGTGTAAAATAAGTGACACCGATTATGTTGTTAAAACACCAGAAAAACAGGTAAAGTCACGTGTTTTCCAGGTGAATATGTTGAGGTCTTATGTTGCAGATGGCGCAGATAGGACAGCCATGGTCCCGTTGTCCTGCGTCACCCCTGTTCAGAGGGTGTCCACCCCGTCTTATTGTCCTGAGGAGGACTGTTTGAGTGGACAGTGTGTTTCAGTTCCGTGTGCCCAGTTGAAAAACTCAAAGCCGTTGCCACCTATCTGAGGAGCCGGGTGCGGCTGCGGCAGGTGCGCTGCCTGGTGGCGAAAGTGCAATCGGTCATAGACTTCAACAGCTGTACTTTTTGGCCAACTTGGTCAGCTCCTCCCTTTAATTTGATTAGTTCCCTGCATCTTAGGACTTATTTGAATCCATGGAAGCCCTTTTCTGTTCTGGGTTTTAGGTTTTAAACATTTCCTTAGGGGCGGAAATGTTTAAACTTAGGTGGGGGGGGTGTTATGACCCTGGGTCATAATTTATCTATTTATATGTATATGTATGTGTTTTCTGTTTAGTGTGTGTGCTCTCCCCCGTCCTGTAGGTGTGCTGTACCCTTTTGTGTCTGTCTATTGCAGGTTGCTGATTGGTGGATCATGATTGCCCAGCCCTTTAAAAATGGCCCTGGAACTTCTGTCCTCGCTCGCTCTTGCCTCCTGTCAGCTCCCAACCCTGTGTTCGTGTGTGTGACCGTCAGTCTTCGTGCTCGTGGAAAACTCCGATTGTTTGTATTTGTAAATAGTTTTTGTTAAATCGAACCTTTTTCTGGTAGGGGAGGTCGGCTCTTTTGTTTTCCCATTTTCTCCTGTTTTTGGTTAGATAGTTAGGTAAGTTTTCTGTATTTTATTTCTTGCATTTATTTTGGATTAGGAAAGTTAGTTTAAACTCTACAGATATTTTGTTTGTTGTTTTAGCCGCTCCCTCCCCTAACCCTTCCTTAGTTGTTAAAACAAAAGTAGTAATAATAAATATTGTGAATCTTAGTTTTTGACTGACGTGTGTGCTTGGGAGCTGGGAGGGGACAAAAGTTGAGCCTATTATGTTCGCCCTGGTGAACCCCTAGGCCGGGGCGTAACAGATGTATAAGTCTGTCCCAGACCTGTTCCTGTCCTCTGTCAGCCACTGTGGACGGAAAAACATCTACTTCAAATGTATTACTAGATAAATTTAATTTAATTTAATTTAATGAACTTTATTGGCCATGAATCATAAAGAATATGACCAAAGTTCTATCCCGTAATAGTTTAGCTGTGATTGTCCAATCAGAGGAAGGATAAATGCTGATGACATTGGGGAGCAGCTAGCTGGAATCTGATTGGTTCCAGAAATAGTCCTGATGTTCTCCAGTTCCAGTTCCATGAGCCTTCGGTACTGGTTCTGAAGGACCAGGGCAGATTAGATTGAATCCTGGTAACACTGAGACACTGAAATCTGATTGGACCAAATATCATCCAACCACACCCACCAACTGGAAACAGAGGAGCCACCAGGAACACTGAGACCAAATGGGTTTCCACCAAACCGGTTCCAAAGTGGTTTCAGGCAAGCAGCCACTTTCAGCTGGGCTAAACCGGGGCCAGACTAAGAATCGATGACGCAGCCCCCTGCGTCATTGGTGGGCAGGGTTACAGGCCAAAACAGGAAAAGGGGGGGTCCTCAGGGTCCCATCTCTGCCGTTTCTTTACCTTTATTTAATTCATTGTGATTGTAAATGTGTGTTGGAGGACAGACCTGTCCCAGGCATCGACCAAAGACAAAACTACACAAAACACACACATGAAACACAACAAACAACAAAACAGAAGAACAACTGTTCAACCACCAGAGACTCAAGAAACACAGACATTCCTCCTTCACTTCATTCTCCATCAGAGTTTTAAAATAATTAACAAAAATGAATGTTTGTAGAGTTTTATGAAGATTAGTCCATGACCCTGGTAAGAAAATGAATACATGCATAAATAATCCTGTGGTTTGTGTTCAGTGTGATTTGAGCTGATGTTTGTTCCTTCACACACGACGACTTCAGTCATTAATAATAATTAACAACTGACACCTTGAACTCGCCTGTGTTCAGTTTCATCTGTTGTCATGGTGATGGATGAAGCAGTCAATCCACCTGTGTTCAGTTTCCCTGAAACACTTTAAGTCTATTTAAGATTTATTTGTTGTTTTATTCTGCAGTTTATTTGTTGTTTTATTGTGTTATTTGTTGTTTTATTCTGCAGTTTTTTTGTTGTTTTATTCTTTTGTTTGCTGTTTTATTTAGTTGTTTATTTGTTGTTTTATTCTGTTGTTTTCTTTGTTTTATTCTGTTGTTTATTTGTTGTTACCTCCACCAGGAGGTATTGTGATTACTTTGCTTTGTGTGTTTGCATGTGTGCGTGCCTGTTTGTTTGTTTATTAGCAAGATAACTCAAAAAGTTATGGACGGATTTTCATGAAATTTTCAGGAAATGTTGATACCGGCTCAAGGAAGAAATGATGAAATTTTGGTGGTGATTGGGGGTGGGGGTGGGGGGGCCATGGGGGCCCACTGATCTACTTTGGTGGAGGTCTGCGCTCTCCGAGTGCTTTTCTTGTTTTATTCTGTAGTTTGTTGTTTTATTCTGTTGTTTATTTGTTGTTTTATTCTGTAGTTTGTTGTTTTATTCTGTTGTTTATTTGTTGTTTTATTCTATAGTTCAGGATCTATCCTGTTCTCACTCAGTGACGCTGCATTCATTAATAATTAATTGACTTAACAGCTTCGCCTTTAACGACCTTTGTTCAAGTTCTTGGTTCTTATCATGTTGATGAAGATAGAACCCAGCAGCTGTTCTATGATCATATGTTCACATGTTCATATGTTCACGTGTTCATACATTCACATGTTCATATGTTCAGGGTGAAGTTTATGAGACTTTACATGTTCATTTGTTTATGTAAAAACACATTAAATTCAGTCAAATAATCCACAAATTTGAACGACAGGAAAAAAAAATGAAGAGGTTCAAAGACATGTAATAAGAGTCACACAGTAAAGATACAAACACTGATCAGATTATGGATCAGACACTGATCAGAGATTATTGATTAGACACCAAGAGGAAGTTGACACATACTGCAGTAAAAGTATTAATACTAGTTTTATTCTAATGTTCAGATGATGAAAACGTTGAAAACACTCTAAAACATCATTCAGACCTTTAGTAAATATCACACTAATGTAAAAGTTTACTACCCTAATTAAATCTGTAAAAAACTCTTAAGTCCTTATTGGAGTTGGACCAAAATAAATGCTTAAAAATCCAACAGTTAAGTTTGTCTTATATTTACATCTATTGTTAAAGTTTATTTCACAAAAAGAAATGAGTATTTGAGTAACAAACTATATTTTTATGATATTCAAAATATTTTCTGTAAATACCAGTGAGAATATTTGAGTCTGGAGCACTTTTATCATCCATCCATCCATCCATCCAAACACATGTGGACCGGTTGGACGAACTCCCATGAACGCTCGAGCACCCAATGGAGACTATAGAGGTGGACCAGTGTTCCATAAGTGGGACGAAAACCGCATTGTTTCTCCTGCATCTGAACCTGAAACCTGTTTGAAAGCTCACTGAAATGAACAGTCAGTTTGTACATGTTGTCCAGCAGCGCCCTCAGATGGACGACAGCTGCACTGACTCATGGGAAATAATCCGACCTCAACGTTCAGTCATTTAATGGATGAAACTGAACAAAAGGGTAAACATTTATACTTTTATTAAACTGTATTTGTTTATTTGGTTAAATATTCACATCATGTTCATAGAATTTAACATTAAAAACAAGGTTTGATTTTATTTATTAAATACCATCCTTTAAATCTCTTCCATCTTCCATCTTTTTTGTTGTTTTCATGCATCTTTTTTATGTTTTACATAGTTTTCATCGTCTTTTTTTCATATGTGGTTTTTTGTCTTTTGTTTCGTTCTATGTCTTTTATTATAACTTCCATGTTTCAACAACAACAACAGCGTCTGTATTTCTTCATTTCTCTTCAGTTTTATTGACCTGAACTTTTTTTTTTTCATGAGTATTTTTTCTGTCTGTTGTACAAACCAGTGGAATCATTAAACTGATCATTGCAGAGGGTGGAGTCAGAAAGGAAGGAAAAACAAATATGAGAATCACAACAAAGAACCTCCTGTTGGATCAGTTAAAGCCCAGGTTTGCAACAACCACCATCTGTGATATTGAACTACAGAGTACAGAGGAAGGAGAGGAAAGGAGAGGAGGAAGGAGAAGAGGGAGAGGAGGAGGAAAGGAAAGACGGAGAAGGAGGAGCGGAAAGAAGAAGGAGAGGAGGAGGAAAGAAGGAGGTGGAGGAGAAGAGGGAGAGGAAGGAGAGGAGGAAAGACGAGGGAGAGGAGGAAGGAGTTTTTGTATATTTAGAGCTTTATATATATATATATATATATATATATATATATTTTTTTTTTTTTTTTTTTTTTTTCTTTTTCTGTTCTATTAATAATTTCTTTCCTACTTTTTCTTGACTGGAACACACAATAATTTCCCCTTGGATTAATGAAGTATTCTGGTTCTGATTTGTGACATTTGGTCTGGTTCCACTGGTCTATAGGTCACATGGCTCCACTGGTCTACAGGTCACATGGTCCCACTGGTCTATAGGTCACATGGTCCCACTGGTCTGCAGGTGAGGTAGTGTCACAGATACAGTCTGGGCTCCAAATGTGAAATTGTAGAATTAATGATAGAATGGGTTTAAGTCCAAAGGAATATTAGTATCAGATCGACCAGATCTACTTCAAACACTGTCTGCACATGACAGTACATGGACTGTACAGGTTCTATCAGTGGAACATTTATACATCTATTGGATAAATGGACACTAACCAACATATATGTGGAAGAACTCACCATTAGATATATTAAAAACATGAACTAAACAACTTTGGTCATTAGTTTAACAATTAATCTGATTAAAATATGGAACATCTAACATGTTTAATCTGAAACAGATCATTTATAAAACACTGCAGACCAGTGGACACCGTTCCACAGCTGTATATGTGTGTGTGTGTGTGTGTGTTTGGTTCTTCTGGTAACATCTGTGATTCAACAGATCATTAAAAACACAGATGCAGACGTTCTTGTTGCAGACGGATCACTTTAATAATGACAGAAGGAAAGTTCTCATCACATCAGCTGTGACATGAGGAGCTGATCTGAGCTTATAAATATGAGGAGGACAGAGGATAGAGGTTTGGACAGCCTGTTGGACGGATTCAGCGTCTCCTGCGTCGTTGTTTGGACGCCGGTGTACAGTCGCTCTGACTGCACTGACACGTCTCCACCACTGTGTACGAGTGTTGGACCGTGGAACCATCAGCGCAGATCAGAACCGCCTCCATCTGACGGGTCCGGACCTCCTGACAACAACCACAGCTGTGCATCATCATGTTGGATGATGCTGAGTACCTGAGGACACAGAGGACAAAAAGGTCAACAGAAGACAAACAGGTCTATTCTATTCTATTCTATTCTATTCTATTCTATTCTATTCTATTCTATTCTATTCTATTCCTGGTTCACTGGTTGTGTTCCACTCACATGGAGGAGCTTCCACAGGTTCCAGAGCAGAAGGTCATGTTGATGGGCTGAGAGCTCCGACATCCATCCACCTCCAGGACAGACACACTGGACTGGACGTCACAGACACTGAGCTTCTGACCTGAGGACACGAAGACAAGACGATTACAGGAGAGTACTGGTAGTACTGAGGTAGTACTGAGAGATAGTACTGAGGTAGTACTCAGAGATAGTACTAAATAAAATATATGTAGTTTAGACACACCCTTTAGCATGTGTACCCTTAGTACTAGCACAGGTACTTTGTAAGGGGTACTTATATACTCTATTACTGTGGTTCACTTACAGTGTCTGCAACAGCCGTTGGCGTCAGTGGTCTCGGTGCCCTGTAGGGGGCGTAGGTCAGCTGTTAGAGGACCAGTGAAAACATGTGGACTTTGAATTTAAAGTGTAATGAACTCACAGGTTCACAGTCTGACGGGTCGAAGGGTGGACACGATGTCTCCGTCTCCTTGGTAACAGGCCGACCCTCAATCATCTCACAAGTGTAAATCGCACACTTGTCGTTAGGAGGCACAAAGGTGTTGTTAACCTGGACCAACAGGAAGAACCAGAGCTAAGTCACATGATCAACTAGATACAAGCCTTAGAACGGTGAAGCCGACGCAGGAACAAAAACAAAGAAAATGAGTCAGAATATAGAAAATAGAATCAGTAGAACCTTTTACAATGACCATCAAATATGGTGAATTAAACTGTTCATATAAATGTGTTTAATGATAAAATGACAGTTTGACCCAAACTCTAGTTTTTCTCTGAATAGTTGTTGTTGTTAGAGGTGTTTGTTCGTAGTTAAATTGGTATATGACACAAAAACTGTAATGGAAAGACCTTTGAGCCCAACTAGAGCCACATGACCAAAACAAACAGATGTTGATGGATGTTGGAACAAGAGAAGAAGAAGAGTTGAACCCAACTGTGTATGTGTGGACACACCAGGAAACCTCATCATTTTAGAATTTAGTAGGAGATAGAGGGGGAACGAGCATTCTAGATTCAAAACAACACAGATTTCTGTTCATGTTTATGGAATGACTTCTACTGACATCTACCAGAAGAAAGAAACTAATCAGCACATTTGGGATTGAATGGAAACACCAACATTACACACTTCTGTTTGAAACACATTTATATAAATATGGGGAAAGTTTAGCTCAGATGGACGATGGAAAAGAGACTAATGAAAATAGTGCATCGTTAAAGGTGGAGATTTGGCTCTTTAAGGGTTAAAGGCAGACATTTGGGTCTTTAAGGGTTAAAGGCAGACGTTTGGGTCTTTAAGGGTTAAAGGGAGATGTTTGGGTCCTTAAGGGTTAAATAATCAATCCTAGCAACAAATACGGAGGCGACTAAACCCATACATTCTGAGACAACCCCCCCCCCCCCCCCCCCCCTAACTAAGTCCATGTTCACATGTTTTTACTATCGAGTCTTTTTTTCACGTTGGTTTCTCCAAAACTTTTTCACTTTTGTTGGATGAATCCATGAGTCTCAACGGTTCCAGGAGCTAAAGTGTGTCCATACGATGGAGTTTGTGAATATTTTCACCTAAAACAGTCTGGTTTGTAGGGAAGATGGACGCCTGGTACTGATGCACCTTTACTGTTAGGTCTGGTTTCAGTACCTGGACCCCACAAACACTGGTATTGGTTCAGAGGTTTTCATCTGTGGTCTTTCTTCTCAGGACCTGGAGACTCTCCTGTAGAGGCTGAAACCTGCAGTACTGACCTTAATGATGACAGTGGAACCATCAACGGTGACGATACAGTCCTTCGGAACACACCTGCCACAGCACTTCCCAGGTTCAGGCTCATATTCATACCCCTGTAGAGAAGAACAGGTCAGAACAAAACCAGTAGAACCATCATTCTTTATATGGACGAGGTCCGGGTTTAGAGACCCACCGAGACCCAAAGAGACCCAACAAGGCCCACCAAAACCCAAAGAAACCCACCGAGACCCAACAAGACCCACCGAGACCCAAAGAGACCCACTGAGACCCAAAGCGACCCACGAAACCCACCGCAACCCAAAGAGACCTAATGAGACCCAACGAGACCCAAAGAGACCCACTGGGACCCAACGAGACCCACTGAGGCCCAAAGAGACCCACTGGGACCCAAAGAGACCCGCGAAGCCCACTGCAACCCAATGAATGTGTTTGGGTTCTTGTCCTGTTCTTACCTCCGTGCAGTTCTTGTCACATTCTATGGGTTTGCAGGTGATGATGTGAGTGTGGGTGATCGGGTTCTTCTTCAGGCTACAGAAACACTCCTGACATGGGTCCAGTGAAGTTCCGTTGGTGGTGGACAGTGGTGATCCTTGTGTTACTGATGGTGCTTCTAACGGTGGTTCTGATGGTGTTACTGGAACTGAGATCCTTTCTCCGGGCTACAGAATCCACATTGACAGGTTAGTTCAGTTTATCAGCGGGTTTTTAACACTTTCATGGTATTTTGTTGTGAAAAAGTAGAGTTTGGACTTTGTTGGTACCTGGTATTCAACCATGTTATAGACACAAACATCTTTAGGAACTGAGAAGACCAAAGAAAGGAGAACAAGGGTTAGTTTGAATCCAGAACCAGGCTGTTCTATCCATTTATGTCCATTGTCTTTGTGACCAAATTAATATTCTTCAAACAAAGAAAAGAGTAATCGTTATATTTCTAACATCCTGAAGATGTAAGTGGAATGGATCAATTCAAAACCATCTGTTCAACGTCCATTTAATAAAGGTTATACATGAGCCTGTTGGATGTGTTGGTGGGGGGTGGGGTGGGGGGTGCTAACAGTGGTGTGTCCTGTACATTCAGTATTTTCAGTGTGATGTTTGGTGTAAAACCATGTGACTGTGTTCCGTACCACACTGGTAGATCTGGCAGCAGATTCCTTCAGTGGCCTTGAGTTGAAAACCCACTGGACATGTGACCACCGCAGGGCACCGGCTGACGTTACATTCTGTTGAACACAAAACAGTCAAGTTGACTTTTACCGCTCACATTCTTTATTTCTCACACTGTTTCCAAAGCTATTTTATCTACGCACAAAACAAAAATAATGTGTCCCCATTTACACGTCGTTGTGTAATTAGCTAAATCATATTTTGGGCCATATTATGATATCTGTGTAACTTTATACGACGGCGTATTAGCGCCACATAGGAAAAATAAAAACACTTGTCACTACGATGACAAAGTCATAGTTTTAAAAACATAACATGCCCACACTTGAAAACCCTCGGCCTTCAGACTGAGGGTCAAAGAGTCAAACCTTTGACCCTGACTGAATCCTAATTCACCCCTTGGCTCCTCTCCTTTAGCCCTACCCCTCTGTTCTATGTGTACATGTGAAGGGGTAGTGTTGTCCCGATTCTCAATTAGTCAGAGTAGAGGGGCTAAGGGGGAGGGGCTGTTTGACCATTTCAGAGGGGAATGTTTACACCACTACCCCTTACAACGGAGTTTCAAGGGGTAGTGCCAAGGGCAAGGGCCAAAGGGGAAGGGGGAGGAGCCTGTGGTGTGTCCTGGTTTTACTGACCACATGACTGGTGTGAGCAGCAGCCGTCTGTCTGGTTGACCAGCTGCTGTCCAGGTTCAGTGCAGCTCAGGCTGGTGTTGGCTGTTGGACACTGGTAAGGCTCACACTGGATGCTCATGGAGTCTTTATCGCAGACGCAGGTGTTACATCCACTGGTCCATGTGTCTCCAGGCTGAGGACAGAACCCGTCCAGATGGTTGGTTAGTGTTCATAAAAGTGTCTGTGTGGAATTGTGTATGTTTGTATATGTGTGTGTTTCCTGTTTGGTTTTGCAGCGTTCTTACCTGTTTGGGTTTTCCATCAGGTCCAACACAATCTGAAATGAAAGAACACACAAGTGTCTGTCAGAAGTACACGTTTGTGAAAACTGTGAATGTGTCTCAGATGTGTCTCAGATGCGTCTCGGATGTGTCTCGGATGTGTCTTAGATGCGTCTCAGATGTGTCTCAGATGTGTCTTACCACAGGAGGTCACACATGTGTGGTACACAGTGTTAAATAGGATGGTTCCACTGGGACAGAAACATCCTTCTCTGGTCTTATTGGAGGAGGATCCGCTGTCACTCTGGAACTTCTGGTTGTATCTGAGGTTAAAGGGAAACTGACAGATTAGTGAAGCTGAAGATGATACGGTGAAGAGCATCATCAGATTATAGCTCCAACCATTCAACCCTTATTTATGGGACTTTTTTGTTCCATAATTCAACACCTTTATTTAGAACATAACAATACAATTTAATAACCCCTGTCATGTGTTTATTTAATGGGTTTAAAGCTGATTCATTCATATTTCCCTGAAATTCAACTCATTACCAAAACACAAACTATTTTCATTTATATTAATAAAACATGTACATATGTTTATTTCAGTTTATATAATAATTATCTCAAATGTAATTCTACATCATAATCTACTACATATGTACAAAAAAACCCCAATATAAATACAATATAAAGTCTGACATAAATTATAATTATATACAACCTTCCTTATAATTTATACTATATATGAATATCTCAGGTATGATTTTCTATAAGACACAAACTGTATTAGTTCATATAAATATAACACAAACATAAATAATGTATGTAGATCACTGCACATTATAGTACTTTCTGCATATTTTAGCTCTTTTTATATATCATATAATATATGAGAGTGGTCTATCTATCTATCTATCTATCTATCTATCTATCTATCTATCTATCTATCTATCTATCTATCTATCTATCTATCTATCTATCTATCTATCGTTCTATCGTTCTATCTATCGTTCTATCTATCGTTCTATCTATCGTTCTATCTATCGTTCTGTCATTCTGTTGTTCTATCGTTCTATCTATTGTTCTATGTATCGTTCTATCGTTCGATCTGTTGTTCTGTTTATTGTTCTATCGTTCTTTCTATTGTTCTATCTATCGATCTATCTATTGTTCTATTTATCATTCTATCTATTGTTCTATTCATCGTTCTATCTATGGTTCTATCTCTGGTTCTCCAGTTCTGTGGTTTTAATGCCTTACCTGTCATTACATGTGGGTTCCACAGCAGGTCCACAGGCCATGTAAACTTTATCTCCTTCACATTTATGCTCTGAAAGAGGGAGACATGTTGAAATTTTCCAGAACGTTCTCCTTTATTTATGACTGGATTCCTGTAATACTGGGACTCACCACAGTGGCCGGCAGTGGCGTTCCTCCAGTCGATGCAGATTCCGGCGTTAGAACACTCAGTGGCGTAGGCCTCCAGACTGGAGCATGTGTTATTACCGCCGCTACAAACATCTGACACACACGACTGAACAAACGGTCTGGGGGGGATGGTTGAGTGGCATGCTCCAAATACACTGGAGGGAACCAAGAATCACACTTACAAACACAAGTACAACAAGCCATCTGAGTCGAATGGGGACTATGAGGAACTATGGAGGAACCATGGAGGAACTATGAGGAACCATGGAGGAACTATGAGGAACCATGGAGGAACTATGGATGAAGAATGAGGAACTATGAGGAACTGTGGAGGAACCATGGAGGAACTATGAGGAACCATGGAGGAACCATGGAGGAACCATGGAGGGACTATGGAGGAAGTATGAGGAACCATGGGGGGACTATGAGGAATTATGAGGAACTACGGAGATACTATGAGGAACCATGAAGGAACCATGGAGGAACTATGGTGGAACTATGAGGAACTATGGAGGAACCGTGGAGGAACTATGAGGAACTATGGAAGAACTATGAAGAACTCTGGAGGAACTATGGTTGATGGGAAAAGATGGATGGACCCAGTTCGAGACATGTTCCATATCCTGAACATCCACCTTGAACCTAAACCAGGGCTGTCAAACTCCCCCCTGTGGATGACTGATAATACTGATAGAAGCTGAAGTCCATAGGTTCTTCCTCTAGGGGTCCACGATGGTGGTTATCAAGAAGAAGAAATCCAACATAATCTGACTGAGTTATCGACAAAACACCAAGGAGATCCAACTGGTGGTGTTCAGGGTAAAACCAGTATATCTAAGAAACTCCATTAGGTCCTGGACTGTACCATCTACTGGGATATTCACTTCCACTCAGTCCTCAGATTCTACTTTTTTTTATTTTTTTTTTTTTATTTTTTATTTTTGGGACACTACCATTCTAAACAGGACGAATATTTGGTTAAATACTGTTAATATGAACAAAAAAAACAAGAACAAGGTACTGGGGGAAGGAACCTGTTCCATTAAAGAACCAGAGGATAAACACCATGGAACAAAAATTAGAAATGAACCCACAGACTGAGACTGGAAGAGACACAACTGGACACAAAATGGACCAAATGGACAGAGTTTACACCAAACCAACAGACTGACTGTGGTGATCTGGCCACATGGTGTCATTTATTCACATTTGTATTTTTTTTTTCTTTCTTTTTTTTGTATGCTTATAATTATTAATAATTATAAAGCGTAATAAAAATTTTTGTGACAAAAAAACTAAAAAAACCTCATCACGGATCGAATCAGTGCCTGAACTCTGACTTTATTGTTTTGTAGAAGTGTGTGTAATAGGTCATAGGTCACTCTATTTATGACATCATCTGAATATGCATCACTTTCAGACATCCAGCAGGAGCGACAGAACTTATTGGTCAAACCTTTCATCTGTAGAACTTTGACACAGGGCGGATTTATCATTAGTTCTATTCTTTAAAAGACTCAATAAAAGGTTACGCACGCAGTCAACGTTAAAAGGGGCGGATATAACGTGCGTGCACGGACACACAGACACACGGGGGAGAGGGGCATCACACACCGAGTTGGAAGCGAGTCCGGGCTGGAGCTAAACTGGAGGACAGAATTCTTTTTCTGGATTCAACTTTTTCACTTTTATCTGGATTACTGTCCTCCGTGGAGCTGCAGGGACCTGAGGTGGACCTGTGGTGGACCTGCTGGGACCTGTGGTGGACCTGAGATGGACCTGTGGTGGTGAGTAGAACCTGCAGCTACAGTCAGGGCTGGCTTGTCGCATCGACCATATATTTGGTTGCCTAGGGCGCCAACTGCCGGATGGGGTGCCACTGGTAGGTAAAATAAATAAATAAATAAATAAATAATAGAATAATAATTATAGTAAATAAAGAAATACTAGTAGTGATAACGTGAGAGTTTCTTACTAACTGTCTTAAAAATAAAGAAATTAGAAAAAAAAAAAAAAAAACAACCCCCATAATTTGCCAGGTGAACTCTCCCTGATCCAGTGCTCACTGTGTGTGTGTGAGTGACAGAGACAGAGTGGAGCTGAATGACAGCGTCATCTGGGTGTAGAACCAAGCATCCAAGTAATACAGGTTGGAGAATTTATCAGTGCGAAACGGCCTTCCAAGCCCTTAGCTGCACAGTTTAGAGGAGGAGAGAAGAGGAGGAAGAAAAGTAATCCAACTATAGAGGGGTGGAACTTTTTATAATGTTAAAAACATTTGACGTTATTAGCAAAAGATACCTTAATGGAAATGAAGCAAAGTTGGCTAATAATGGTACTGTAGATGATTAAGATATGAGATATCTGCTAAGTCGTGTGGTTTACTGATGATGAACTGGTTTCTATATGTTTCTATCTGGTTTCTATATGTTTCTATCTGGTTTCTATATGTTTCTATCTGGTTTCTATATGTTTCTATTTGGTTTCTATATGTTTCTATCTGGTTAATATATGTTTCTATCTGGTTAATATATGTTTCTATATCCAATCCAATCCAACTTTATTTGTAAAGCACTTTAAAACAACTGCAGTGGACCAAAGTGCTGTACAGAAGAAGAATAATTAAAACCAAAATAGAAGAATAAAATACAGAATAGATTTAAAGACAGAAACTGTACAAAAAAGAAAAAAGTGCTATACAGAAAAATAAATAAAACCCAAATAAAAAGAATAAAATACAAGAATATATTAAAAAGCCATACAATTAAAAACAACAAAATAAATAAATAAATAACATAGATAAATAAGAACAATAAACCACTACCAAATAAAAACAATAGAATAAAGATATGGTTTATGTATATTTCTATCTGATTTACTGCTGGCTGTTTCAAGGTTCAAGGTTACTTTATTTATACCTGTGGGTAGATTTATTTTGTGCATCTCCTCTCACGCTTCATGCATCTCCTCTTTATGACCCCCACCTCACCCCCCCCACCGCAGAAAAATTTATATCTCGCCTAGAGCGCCAAAATGGCTGGAACACTGGTGTGCACTGACGTATTTTATTTGGGATTAATTGTGGATGTGCTGGAGCCTGGAGTGTGTGTGAGTTCCACCTGTGCAGATATACAAAGGTCAGTATGGAGCTGCAGATGTTTAACCCACCCCTGTTGTACTGGGACCACTGTGGAGAAGGACGGACCTGTTCCGTCTGTGTCCCTGAACTGAACTGGACTCACTTTAACAGCAGAACATTGACTAGAGGAGGTTTGGTGCCGGTGCTTCAGGTTCTGAAGGTTCTCCTCACCTGCTGCTTAGGACGTCACAGATGGCAGGTTTACAGGGAGGTTCTGTGGTTGGGGTTTCCACAGTGGTGGATGCTGTGGTGGTCGGTGGTGGTGTTGTCGGGACAACACAGGGTGTCCCTGGGACATGCCAATGACCTGCAGACTCTGAGCAGGGTTCCACCTGGCCGTTAGGAGAACGGCAGTCATTGGAGTGGGAGTTGTCACAGGTTCCTGAAAGAGCCGAATACGGTCACCATGGTTACAAGGCCAACCACAACACACCTGAACACACCTGAACACAACACACCTGAACACACCTGAACACAGCACACCTGAACACACCTGAACACAGCACACCTGAACACAACACACCTGAATACAACACACCTGAACACAACACACATGAACACACCTGAATGCACCTGAACACACCTGAACACAGCACACCTGAACACAACACACCTGAACACACCTGAACACAACACACTTGAACACACCTGAATTCACCTGAACACAGTACACCTGAACACACCTGAACACAGTACACCTGAACACAACACACTTGGACACACCTGAACACAGTACACCTGAACACACCTGAACACAGCACACCTGAACACACCTGAACACAGTACACTTGAACACAACACACTTGGACACACCTGAACACAGCACACCTGAACACAGTACACTTGAACACACCTGAACACAGAAGACTCACCGCACTGGCCTTCGGTGTTTCCTCCAAACATGGAATAGGGCAGGTCGATGCTGACTGAGGTCCCTCTGTAGACCACTATGGTGTCGATACCTGGGATCTCCATCGTTATCACCATATCGGTACTAGTCATCTGCAGATCAGAATTTCTGTAGGCGGGATAGACTCGTTTCTGATTCACAAACACCTGTAGAAGAAACCAAGAGAACATGAGAGAGGTGCAGGAAGTCTGAAGCCTAATATGGTGACGTCATGCTCCCGAGGATAAGAATGATAGGATTTACTAAACTGAAAATTAGGCTACGTTTAAAGGCAGCTG
Source organism: Sphaeramia orbicularis (assembly GCF_902148855.1). Lineage (NCBI taxonomy): Eukaryota > Metazoa > Chordata > Actinopteri > Kurtiformes > Apogonidae > Sphaeramia > Sphaeramia orbicularis. Next base: position 15,632,077 of record NC_043959.1, on the reverse strand, counting down.
GTATCTGGCAAAACGGAGATTTTTCTCTGTGCCTGTCGTTTACACAACAATGATGGCCATGCCCACCGAAAACGATGATTTCTAAAAACTCTGGCCAATGTGGAGATTTTGGCAAATGTTCATTTTCACGTTTGCATCTAAACAGAGGGAAACAGAGGTCTGGGATGGACGTCATAGTTTTCGACGGAAAAACATTTGCGTCACATGTGCGAAGTAACATTTTGTTGTGATTCTTTTCGGGATTCTGATGACCACACTGCCATCTACAGGCTCGTGGAAACCAAGATTTTTCTGAAAACAATCACATGTGCAGAAGTTTTAGGTTTTTTTTTTAACAGACAGGGGGAAATATCCATTTTCCAAAACACCTACATGTAAACATAGCCTTAAAAAAATAAAAATAATGTCTTGAAACACCACGTACCTCGTTGGCTGTTTGTCCTTTGGCCTGCTGCTGTTTCAGGACTATTACAAAGGACTTATACTCAATTCTGAGACTGAGGGGACAAGGGACAGTGCTTAGAGGATTACAGGCGTCTCTATTTACTATAATAGTCAAATGGTGTTTTGTGATAATCTCTTTGACCAGGTAGTAGGAGCAGTTCTCATTGAAATCGTATGACGTTCCATCAAATGTCAGGTAGTGGGATCCACCCCAAACATTGCACACACCTGCAACAAGAGGAGAATCAAGTGTAAAACAACAGCACACGACCTCTAACATATACAGACGATGTTTAAAAGTAACAAGATAAAGGGTCGAAAAGAATGAACTCTTCAACAATATTCCTTTTTTTAGCTGCAAATGTATCTAACCTTTGTGTTATTAAACTTTCTAAAGCCAAAACAATAAATAGCAGCATTTTTGTTTCTTTTCAGACTCTACATTTACACTGAGCAAAATAGAACTGCCTCATGTAGTATTTGTGTAACGCCAGCTGCACCACCCCAAAAGAGCTCATGATGTCTTCTAACTATAAAACATGGTTAATTCTCTTGTTTTACAAACAAACTTTTTGTACATGTCTGCAAGTTAGCACTTTAGTTGGTGATCCAGTGATTCCACCCACAACACAGGCCACGGTTACAACCTCGTCAACAGGAAACCAACGGTTGACTCAACATGTTGAGTGATGATGTTTCAGTTGGTCCCCATTGTGTCCACCTGAATGTCCCTGAACACCAGACGCCACTGTCAAGTTCTAATCAACACTAGTCTGTACCACACTGGTCCCTTTTCCATTGTCCATCTGAGCTGAACTTTCCCCATATGTCCTAAATGTGTTCAAAATAGAAGTGTGTAATGTTGGTTTTTCCATTCAATCCCAAATGTGCTGATTAGTTTCTTTCTTCTGGTAGATGTCAGTAGAAGTCATTCCATAAATATGAACAGAAATCTGTGTTGTTTTGAATCTAGAATGCTCATTGCCCCTCTATATCCAACTAAATTCTAAAATGATGTGATTTCCTGGTGTGTCCACACATACCCACACATGTTTGGTTTAAACTCTTCTTCTCTTGTTCTAACATCCATCAACATCTGTTAGTTTTAGTCATGTGACTCTAGTTGGACTCAAAGGTCTTTCCATTACAGTTTTGTGTCATATACCAATTTAACTACAAAAAAACACCTCTAACAACAACAACTATTCAGTTTTGGTGAAATTCTCACTTTTCCATTTGGCAAATTTTTGTGTGCAAGTTATATTCACACAATTTGATGGTCAATTAAAAAGAGATTATTGATCAACTAAATAAATTGTGTTTGATTTAATGGATTGTGCATCACCTACTGCTGTTAAAAATGTAAAGTGTCACATGGGGTGTTTATATTTTTGCTCAGTGTATTGACCTAAACTGCATTTAATCATTGAATTTTTACCCAAAAATTCCAAACCACTGTCAAGCTCTTCAATGTTACAGGCCAAATATGCAAGGGTGACTGCACTAAGAAAGAACGTCACGAGTACAAGTGGCCAAAATTAGTTTCCTTCACAGGGTGGGCTGGTTCAGCCTTAGAGATAGGGGGAGGAGCCTGGACATCCAGGAGGGACTCAGAGTAGAGCCACTGCTCCTCCACGTCCAGAGGAACCAGTTGAGGTGCTTCGGGCATCGAGTGAGAATGCCTCCCAGACGCCTCCCTGGGGAGGTGTTTCGGGCATGTCCAACCGGGAGGAGACCTCAGAGCCTACCTGGGACGCGCTGGAGGAATTACATGTTTGGTCTGGCCTGAGAACACCTCAGGATTCCCCTCGAAGAGCTGGTGGAAGTGGCTGGGGAGGAGGCTGTCTGGGCTCCTCTACTGAGGCTGCTGCCCCCGCTGCCCAGACCCGGATATGAGGAAGACAATGAAGGGACTGTACTAAGATTTTCAACTTACATTCACACTGATAATGGAAGCAGCATCCTGTATCGTCATAGACCTTTACAGCTTGGCGCCCATTAGCGCAGATCGGTTGTTGTACTGTGGGACATGGAGTTGGGGTCTCGATGACAACACCATCGGTACAAGTAGCTGTGGTGCAGTTGTTTACCTTCCAGGATTCTCCATTCTGAATGAGGATAGAGAAACATTAGTGGAGCAGTTGATGCATAAAAACCACTGTAGAAGTTTAAGGTTACACACACAGGCCCAGTGATACTCCTCAACCAAAATGTCTCCAGTAAATCATACCTTTCTTGGAGGAGAAACATGAGTGCAGTCAAGGGTGTTTGCAGAAGGGGTCGTTGAGAAAGACGTAGGAGTGGTTGTGGTGGGAGGAGCCGAGGTTGAAGTCTCAGATTTTGTAGTGATGACAACTGAAACCGTTGAACTCTGGGTAGTGCTGGGTATTGGTGTTGTTGGACATGGGACAAAGCGTGTCTCAACTTTGCAAGATAAGTTGCAGTAAGCATAGACACACCACCCTAAGCCATCAGTGACATTATAAACCTGGTCCCCTGTGAAATGAAGAGTTGACTTAGTTCAAATACAGAAGAGCGAGATGTACGACACTAATGGTATCACAATCCAGAGGACAGTTGTTATTCTGTAAATCACATGACAAGCACAAGTACTCGCTGTCACTGATGTAGACAATGGTTGGTTTCACTATACCATGATACAGAATTGTGTCATGTTAATATATTGTTTATATGGCCAATATTTGCATGTAATGTGTTAATGGAAATAATACAATTTTCTGTTACTAGGGTTCATGATAATAAACATAATAAATAAATATGAAACATGTTGAGGCTCAAAAATTAGAACAAAATCACTCATTTATTATTGGATTAGATTACCATAAAATTATTTCTACATGAGAAAATGTTGAAATGAAGAAAACTTACCAGGGAGATATGAGGTTCCGTTAACAACACATTTGCATATTGTTGTGGTGGTGGAGAGCAGTGAAGAAGTTGAAGCCACTGTGGTCCTGGTTGATCCAGTAGTGTAGAAGCTACTTGTGTAAAAACCAGTGGTACCTGGAAGTGTCTGTGTTATTGGACCAATAGACGTGGTAGCTGTGGGTGGTAATTCGGTTGAAGTCAATATAGTGGTTGTGTTCACGATTTGAGGCCTTGTAATGACAGTTGTTGTCGTCTGTGGCGTTTCTGTAACAACAACAGGTGTTTCTGCACTTGTTGTTGTGACCCCAAGTACTGCAGTTGTAGTTTCCACCACAGGTGTGGTAGAGGTTGTGACAGGCCCAGTGGTAACTACCTTGGGTGGTTTTGTTGTGGAGACCTGGACTGTTGTTTCTTCCAGTGTAGTTGTTTCAAAATGTTTGGTTGTAGTTTCCTGTGTTGTTGGTCCTTTGGTTGATGTGGTTGAGACAGAAGGTTTCGATGTTACAACAGGTGTTTCTACACTTGTTGTTGTGACCCCAGGTACTTCAGTTGTAGTTTCAACAACAGCTGTGGTAGAGGTTGTGACAGGCCCAGTGGTCACTACCTTAGGTGGTTTTGTTGTGGAGACCTGGACTGTTGTTTCTTCCAAAGTGGTTGTTTCAACATGTTTGGTTGTAGTTTCCTGTGTTATTGGTCCTTTGGTTGATGTGGTTGAGACAGAAGGTTTCGATGTTACAACAGGTGTTTCTGCACTTGTTGTTGTGACCCCAGGTACTGTAGTTGTAGTTTCAACAACAACTGTGGTAGAGGTTGTGACAGGCCCAGTGGTCACTACCTTGGGTGGTTTTGTTGTGGAGACCTGGACTGTTGTTTCTTCCAGTGTAGATGTTTCAACATGTTTGGTTGTAGTTTCCTGTGTTGTTGGTCCTTTGGTTGATGTGGTTGAGACTGAAGGTTTTGAGGTTACAACAGGTGTTTCTGCACTTGTTGTGACCCCAGGTACTGTAGTTGTAGTTTCAACAACAACTGTGGTAGAGGTTGTGACAGGCCCAGTGGTAACTACCTTGGGTGGTTTTGTTGTGGAGACCTGGACTGTTGTTTCTTCCAGTGTTGTTGTTTCAACATGTTTGGTTGTAGTTTCCTGTGTTGTTGGTCCTTTGGTTGATGTGGTTGAGAAAGAAGGTTTCGATGTTACAACAGGTGTTTCTGCACTTGTTGTTGTGACCCCAGGTACTGCAGTTGTAGTTTCAACAACAACTGTGGTAGAGGTGGTGACAGGCCCAGTGGTCACTACCTTGGGTGGTTTTGTTGTGGAGACCTGGACTGTTGTTTCTTCCAAAGTGGTTGTTTCAACATGTTTGGTTGTAGTTTCCTGTGTTGTTGGTCCTTTGGTTGATGTGGTTGAGACAGAAGGTTTCGATGTTACAACAGGTGTTTCTGCACTTGTTGTTGTGACCCCAGGTACTGTAGTTGTAGTTTCAACAACAGCTGTGGTAGAGGTTGTGACAGGCCCAGTGGTAACTACCTTGGGTGGTTTTGTTGTGGAGACCTGGACTGTTGTTTCTTCCAGTGTAGATGTTTCAACATGTTTGGTTGTAGTTTCCTGTGTTGTTGGTCCTTTGGTTGATGTGGTTGAGACTGAAGGTTTTGAGGTTACAACAGGGGTTTCTGCACTTGTTGTTGTGACCCCAGGTACTGTAGTTGTAGTTTCAAAAACAGCTGTGGTAGAGGTTGTGACAGGCCCAGTGGTCACTACCTTGGGTGGTTTTGTTGTGGAGACCTGGACTGTTGTTTCTTCCAGTGTAGATGTTTCAACATGTTTGGTTGTAGTTTCCTGTGTTGTTGGTCCTTTGGTTGATGTGGTTGAGACAGAAGGTTTTGAGGTTACAACAGGTGTTTCTGCACTTGTTGTTGTGACCCCAGGTACTGTAGTTGTAGTTTCAAAAACAACTGTGGTAGAGGTTGTGACAGGCCCAGTGGTAACTACCTTGGGTGGTTTTGTTGTGGAGACCTGGACTGTTGTTTCTTCCAGTGTTGTTGTTTCAACATGTTTGGTTGTAGTTTCCTGTGTTGTTGGTCCTTTGGTTGATGTGGTTGAGACAGAAGGTTTCGATGTTACAACAGGTGTTTCTGCACTTGTTGTTGTGACCCCAGGTACTGCAGTTGTAGTTTCAACAACAACTGTGGTAGAGGTGGTGACAGGCCCAGTGGTCACTACTTTAGGTGGTTTTGTTGTGGAGACCTGGACTGTTGTTTCTTCCAAAGTGGTTGTTTCAACATGTTTGGTTGTAGTTTCCTGTGTTGTTGGTCCTTTGGTTGATGTGGTTGAGACAGAAGGTTTTGAGGTTACAACAGGTGTTTCTGCACTTGTGGTTGTGACCCCAGGTACTGCAGTTGTAGTTTCAACAACAACTGTGGTAGAGGTGGTGACAGGCCCAGTGGTCACTACCTTAGGTGGTTTTGTTGTGGAGACCTGGACTGTTGTTTCTTCCAGTGTAGTTGTTTCAACATGTTTGGTTGTAGTTTCCTGTGTTGTTGGTCCTTTGGTTGATGTGGTTGAGACAGAAGGTTTCGATGTTACAACAGGTGTTTCTGCACTTGTTGTTGTGACCCCAGGTACTGTAGTTGTAGTTTCAACAACAGCTGTGGTAGAGGTTGTGACAGGCCCAGTGGTAACTACCTTAGGTGGTTTTGTTGTGGAGACCTGGACTGTTGTTTCTTCCAGTGTAGTTGTTTCAACATGTTTGGTTGTAGTTTCCTGTGTTGTTGGTCCTTTGGTTGATGTGGTTGAGACAGAAGGTTTCGATGTTACAACAGGTGTTTCTGCACTTGTTGTTGTGACCCCAGGTACTGTAGTTGTAGTTTCAACAACAACTGTGGTAGAGGTTGTGACAGGCCCAGTGGTAACTACCTTGGGTGGTTTTGTTGTGGAGACCTGGACTGTTGTTTCTTCCAGTGTTGTTGTTTCAACATGTTTGGTTGTAGTTTCCTGTGTTGTTGGTCCTTTGGTTGATGTGGTTGAGACAGAAGGTTTCGATGTTACAACAGGTGTTTCTGCACTTGTTGTTGTGACCCCAGGTACTGTAGTTGTAGTTTCAACAACAGCTGTGGTAGAGGTTGTGACAGGCCCAGTGGTAACTACCTTGGGTGGTTTTGTTGTGGAGACCTGGACTGTTGTTTCTTCCAGTGTAGATGTTTCAACATGTTTGGTTGTAGTTTCCTGTGTTGTTGGTCCTTTGGTTGATGTGGTTGAGACTGAAGGTTTTGAGGTTACAACAGGGGTTTCTGCACTTGTTGTTGTGACCCCAGGTACTGTAGTTGTAGTTTCAACAACAGCTGTGGTAGAGGTTGTGACAGGCCCAGTGGTAACTACCTTAGGTGGTTTTGTTGTGGAGACCTGGACTGTTGTTTCTTCCAGTGTTGTTGTTTCAACATGTTTGGTTGTAGTTTCCTGTGTTGTTGGTCCTTTGGTTGATGTGGTTGAGAAAGAAGGTTTCGATGTTACAACAGGTGTTTCTGCACTTGTTGTTGTGACCCCAGGTACTGTAGTTGTAGTTTCAACAACAGCTGTGGTAGAGGTTGTGACAGGCCCAGTGGTAACTACCTTGGGTGGTTTTGTTGTGGAGACCTGGACTGTTGTTTCTTCCAGTGTAGATGTTTCAACATGTTTGGTTGTAGTTTCCTGTGTTGTTGGTCCTTTGGTTGATGTGGTTGAGACTGAAGGTTTTGAGGTTACAACAGGGGTTTCTGCACTTGTTGTTGTGACCCCAGGTACTGTAGTTGTAGTTTCAACAACAGCTGTGGTAGAGGTTGTGACAGGCCCAGTGGTAACTACCTTAGGTGGTTTTGTTGTGGAGACCTGGACTGTTGTTTCTTCCAGTGTAGTTGTTTCAACATGTTTGGTTGTAGTTTCCTGTGTTGTTGGTCCTTTGGTTGATGTGGTTGAGACAGAAGGTTTCGATGTTATGACAGGTGTTTCTGCACTTGTTGTTGTGACCCCAGGTACTGTAGTTGTAGTTTCAACAACAACTGTGGTAGAGGTTGTGACAGGCCCAGTGGTAACTACCTTGGGTGGTTTTGTTGTGGAGACCTGGACTGTTGTTTCTTCCAGTGTTGTTGTTTCAACATGTTTGGTTGTAGTTTCCTGTGTTGTTGGTCCTTTGGTTGATGTGGTTGAGAAAGAAGGTTTCGATGTTACAACAGGTGTTTCTGCACTTGTTGTTGTGACCCCAGGTACTGCAGTTGTAGTTTCAACAACAACTGTGGTAGAGGTGGTGACAGGCCCAGTGGTCACTACCTTAGGTGGTTTTGTTGTGGAGACCTGGACTGTTGTTTCTTCCAGTGTAGTTGTTTCAACATGTTTGGTTGTAGTTTCCTGTGTTGTTGGTCCTTTGGTTGATGTGGTTGAGACTGAAGGTTTCGATGTTACAACAGGTGTTTCTGCACTTGTTGTTGTGACCCCAGGTACTGTAGTTGTAGTTTCAACAACAGCTGTGGTAGAGGTTGTGACAGGCCCAGTGGTAACTACCTTGGGTGGTTTTGTTGTGGAGACCTGGACTGTTGTTTCTTCCAGTGTAGATGTTTCAACATGTTTGGTTGTAGTTTCCTGTGTTGTTGGTCCTTTGGTTGATGTGGTTGAGACTGAAGGTTTTGAGGTTACAACAGGGGTTTCTGCACTTGTTGTTGTGACCCCAGGTACTGTAGTTGTAGTTTCAACAACAGCTGTGGTAGAGGTTGTGACAGGCCCAGTGGTAACTACCTTAGGTGGTTTTGTTGTGGAGACCTGGACTGTTGTTTCTTCCAGTGTAGTTGTTTCAACATGTTTGGTTGTAGTTTCCTGTGTTGTTGGTCCTTTGGTTGATGTGGTTGAGACAGAAGGTTTCGATGTTACAACAGGTGTTTCTGCACTTGTTGTTGTGACCCCAGGTACTGCAGTTGTAGTTTCAACAACAACTGTGGTAGAGGTGGTGACAGGCCCAGTGGTCACTACCTTAGGTGGTTTTGTTGTGGAGACCTGGACTGTTGTTTCTTCCAGTGTAGTTGTTTCAACATGTTTGGTTGTAGTTTCCTGTGTTGTTGGTCCTTTGGTTGATGTGGTTGAGACAGAAGGTTTCGATGTTACAACAGGTGTTTCTGCACTTGTGGTTGTGACCCCAGGTACTGCAGTTGTAGTTTCCACCACAGGTGTGGTAGAGGTTGTGAAAGGCCCAGTGGTCACTACCTTAGGTGGTTTTGTTGTGGAGACCTGGACTGTTGTTTCTTCCAGTGTAGTTGTTTCAACATGTTTGGTTGTAGTTTCCTGTGTTGTTGGTCCTTTGGTTGATGTGGTTGAGACAGAAGGTTTCGATGTTACAAAAGGTGTTTCTGCACTTGTTGTTGTGACCCCAGGTACTGCAGTTGTAGTTTCAACAACAACTGTGGTAGAGGTGGTGACAGGCCCAGTGGTCACTACCTTAGGTGGTTTTGTTGTGGAGACCTGGACTGTTGTTTCTTCCAGTGTAGTTGTTTCAACATGTTTGGTTGTAGTTTCCTGTGTTGTTGGTCCTTTGGTTGATGTGGTTGAGACAGAAGGTTTCGATGTTACAACAGGTGTTTCTGCACTTGTGGTTGTGACCCCAGGTACTGTAGTTGTAGTTTCCACCACAGGTGTGGTAGAGGTTGTGAAAGGCCCAGTGGTAACTACCTTGGGTGGTTTTGTTGTGGAGACCTGGACTGTTGTTTCTTCCAGTGTAGTTGTTTCAACATGTTTGGTTGTAGTTTCCTGTGTTGTTGGTCCTTTGGTTGATGTGGTTGAGACAGAAGGTTTCGATGTTATGACAGGTGTTTCTGCACTTGTTGTTGTGACCCCAGGTACTGTAGTTGTAGTTTCAACAAAAGCTGTGGTAGAGGTTGTGACAGGCCCAGTGGTAACTACTTTAGGTGGTTTTGTTGTGGAGACCTGGACTGTTGTTTCTTCCAAAGTGGTTGTTTCAACATGTTTGGTTGTAGTTTCCTGTGTTGTTGGTCCTTTGGTTGATGTGGTTGAGACAGAAGGTTTCGATGTTACAACAGGTGTTTCTGCACTTGTTGTTGTGACCCCAGGTACTGCAGTTGTAGTTTCAACAACAACTGTGGTAGAGGTGGTGACAGGCCCAGTGGTCACTACCTTAGGTGGTTTTGTTGTGGAGACCTGGACTGTTGTTTCTTCCAGTGTAGTTGTTTCAACATGTTTGGTTGTAGTTTCCTGTGTTGTTGGTCCTTTGGTTGATGTGGTTGAGACAGAAGGTTTCGATGTTACAACAGGTGTTTCTGCACTTGTTGTTGTGACCCCAGGTACTGTAGTTGTAGTTTCAACAACAGCTGTGGTAGAGGTTGTGAAAGGCCCAGTGGTAACTACCTTAGGTGGTTTTGTTGTGGAGACCTGGACTGTTGTTTCTTCCAGTGTAGTTGTTTCAACATGTTTGGTTGTAGTTTCCTGTGTTGTTGGTCCTTTGGTTGATGTGGTTGAGACAGAAGGTTTTGAGGTTACAACAGGTGTTTCTGCACTTGTGGTTGTGACCCCAGGTACTGTAGTTGTAGTTTCCACCACAGGTGTGGTAGAGGTTGTGACAGGCCCAGTGGTAACTACCTTGGGTGGTTTTGTTGTGGAGACCTGGACTGTTGTTTCTTCCAGTGTAGTTGTTTCAACATGTTTGGTTGTAGTTTCCTGTGTTGTTGGTCCTTTGGTTGATGTGGTTGAGACAGAAGGTTTCGATGTTACAACAGGTGTTTCTGCACTTGTTGTTGTGACCCCAGGTACTGCAGTTGTAGTTTCAACAACAACTGTGGTAGAGGTGGTGACAGGCCCAGTGGTCACTACCTTAGGTGGTTTTGTTGTGGAGACCTGGACTGTTGTTTCTTCCAAAGTGGTTGTTTCAACATGTTTGGTTGTAGTTTCCTGTGTTGTTGGTCCTTTGGTTGATGTGGTTGAGACAGAAGGTTTCGATGTTACAACAGGTGTTTCTGCACTTGTGGTTGTGACCCCAGGTACTGTAGTTGTAGTTTCAACAACAGCTGTGGTAGAGGTTGTGACAGGCCCAGTGGTCACTACCTTGGGTGGTTTTGTTGTGGAGACCTGGACTGTTGTTTCTTCCAGTGTAGATGTTTCAACATGTTTGGTTGTAGTTTCCTGTGTTGTTGGTCCTTTGGTTGATGTGGTTGAGACTGAAGGTTTTGAGGTTACAACAGGTGTTTCTGCACTTGTTGTTGTGACCCCAGGTACTGTAGTTGTAGTTTCAACAACAACTGTGGTAGAGGTTGTGACAGGCCCAGTGGTAACTACCTTGGGTGGTTTTGTTGTGGAGACCTGGACTGTTGTTTCTTCCAGTGTTGTTGTTTCAACATGTTTGGTTGTAGTTTCCTGTGTTGTTGGTCCTTTGGTTGATGTGGTTGAGAAAGAAGGTTTCGATGTTACAACAGGTGTTTCTGCACTTGTTGTTGTGACCCCAGGTACTGCAGTTGTAGTTTCAACAACAACTGTGGTAGAGGTGGTGACAGGCCCAGTGGTCACTACTTTAGGTGGTTTTGTTGTGGAGACCTGGACTGTTGTTTCTTCCAAAGTGGTTGTTTCAACATGTTTGGTTGTAGTTTCCTGTGTTGTTGGTCCTTTGGTTGATGTGGTTGAGACAGAAGGTTTCGATGTTACAACAGGTGTTTCTGCACTTGTTGTTGTGACCCCAGGTACTGCAGTTGTAGTTTCAACAACAACTGTGGTAGAGGTTGTGACAGGCCCAGTGGTAACTACTTTGGGTGGTTGTGTTGTGGAGACCTGGACTGTTGTTTCTTCCAAAGTGGTTGTTTCAACATGTTTGGTTGTAGTTTCCTGTGTTGTTGGTCCTTTGGTTGATGTGGTTGAGACAGAAGGTTTTGATGTTACAACAGGTGTTTCTGCACTTGTGGTTGTGACCCCAGGTACTGTAGTTGTAGTTTCCACCACAGGTGTGGTAGAGGTTGTGACAGGCCCAGTGGTAACTACTTTGGGTGGTTGTGTTGTGGAGACCTGGACTGTTGTTTTTTCCAAAGTGGTTGTTTCAACATGTTTGGTTGTAGTTTCCTGTGTTGTTGGTCCTTTCGTTGATGTGGTTGAGACAGAAGGTTTCGATGTTACAACAGGTGTTTCTGCACTTGTTGTTGTGACCCCAGGTACTGCAGTTGTAGTTTCAACAACAACTGTGGTAGAGGTGGTGACAGGCCCAGAGGTCACTACCTTAGGTGGTTTTGTTGTGGAGACCTGGACTGTTGTTTCTTCCAGTGTAGTTGTTTCAACATGTTTGGTTGTAGTTTCCTGTGTTGTTGGTCCTTTGGTTGATGTGGTTGAGACAGAAGGTTTCGATGTTACAACAGGTGTTTCTTCACTTGTTGTTGTGACCCCAGGTACTGTAGTTGTAGTTTCAACAACAGCTGTGGTAGAGGTTGTGAAAGGCCCAGTGGTAACTACCTTTGGTGGTTTTGTTGTGGAGACCTGGACTGTTGTTTCTTCCAGTGTAGTTGTTTCAACATGTTTGGTTGTAGTTTCCTGTGTTGTTGGTCCTTTGGTTGATGTGGTTGAGACAGAAGGTTTCGATGTTACAACAGGTGTTTCTGCACTTGTTGTTGTGACCCCAGGTACTGTAGTTGTAGTTTCCACCACAGGTGTGGTAGAGGTTGTGACAGGCCCAGTGGTAACTACCTTGGGTGGTTTTGTTGTGGAGACCTGGACTGTTGTTTCTTCCAGTGTAGTTGTTTCAACATGTTTGGTTGTAGTTTCCTGTGTTGTTGGTCCTTTGGTTGATGTGGTTGAGACAGAAGGTTTCGATGTTACAACAGGTGTTTCTGCACTTGTTGTTGTGACCCCAGGTACTGCAGTTGTAGTTTCAACAACAACTGTGGTAGAGGTGGTGACAGGCCCAGTGGTCACTACCTTAGGTGGTTTTGTTGTGGAGACCTGGACTGTTGTTTCTTCCAAAGTGGTTGTTTCAACATGTTTGGTTGTAGTTTCCTGTGTTGTTGGTCCTTTGGTTGATGTGGTTGAGACAGAAGGTTTCGATGTTACAACAGGTGTTTCTGCACTTGTGGTTGTGACCCCAGGTACTGTAGTTGTAGTTTCAACAACAGCTGTGGTAGAGGTTGTGACAGGCCCAGTGGTCACTACCTTGGGTGGTTTTGTTGTGGAGACCTGGACTGTTGTTTCTTCCAGTGTAGATGTTTCAACATGTTTGGTTGTAGTTTCCTGTGTTGTTGGTCCTTTGGTTGATGTGGTTGAGACTGAAGGTTTTGAGGTTACAACAGGTGTTTCTGCACTTGTTGTTGTGACCCCAGGTACTGTAGTTGTAGTTTCAACAACAACTGTGGTAGAGGTTGTGACAGGCCCAGTGGTAACTACCTTGGGTGGTTTTGTTGTGGAGACCTGGACTGTTGTTTCTTCCAGTGTTGTTGTTTCAACATGTTTGGTTGTAGTTTCCTGTGTTGTTGGTCCTTTGGTTGATGTGGTTGAGAAAGAAGGTTTCGATGTTACAACAGGTGTTTCTGCACTTGTTGTTGTGACCCCAGGTACTGCAGTTGTAGTTTCAACAACAACTGTGGTAGAGGTGGTGACAGGCCCAGTGGTCACTACTTTAGGTGGTTTTGTTGTGGAGACCTGGACTGTTGTTTCTTCCAAAGTGGTTGTTTCAACATGTTTGGTTGTAGTTTCCTGTGTTGTTGGTCCTTTGGTTGATGTGGTTGAGACAGAAGGTTTCGATGTTACAACAGGTGTTTCTGCACTTGTTGTTGTGACCCCAGGTACTGCAGTTGTAGTTTCAACAACAACTGTGGTAGAGGTGGTGACAGGCCCAGTGGTCACTACCTTAGGTGGTTTTGTTGTGGAGACCTGGACTGTTGTTTCTTCCAAAGTGGTTGTTTCAACATGTTTGGTTGTAGTTTCCTGTGTTGTTGGTCCTTTGGTTGATGTGGTTGAGACAGAAGGTTTTGATGTTACAACAGGTGTTTCTGCACTTGTGGTTGTGACCCCAGGTACTGTAGTTGTAGTTTCCACCACAGGTGTGGTAGAGGTTGTGACAGGCCCAGTGGTAACTACTTTGGGTGGTTGTGTTGTGGAGACCTGGACTGTTGTTTTTTCCAAAGTGGTTGTTTCAACATGTTTGGTTGTAGTTTCCTGTGTTGTTGGTCCTTTCGTTGATGTGGTTGAGACAGAAGGTTTCGATGTTACAACAGGTGTTTCTGCACTTGTTGTTGTGACCCCAGGTACTGCAGTTGTAGTTTCAACAACAACTGTGGTAGAGGTGGTGACAGGCCCAGAGGTCACTACCTTAGGTGGTTTTGTTGTGGAGACCTGGACTGTTGTTTCTTCCAGTGTAGTTGTTTCAACATGTTTGGTTGTAGTTTCCTGTGTTGTTGGTCCTTTGGTTGATGTGGTTGAGACAGAAGGTTTCGATGTTACAACAGGTGTTTCTTCACTTGTTGTTGTGACCCCAGGTACTGTAGTTGTAGTTTCAACAACAGCTGTGGTAGAGGTTGTGAAAGGCCCAGTGGTAACTACCTTGGGTGGTTTTGTTGTGGAGACCTGTACTGTTGTTTCTTCCAGTGTAGTTGTTTCAACATGTTTGGTTGTAGTTTCCTGTGTTGTTGGTCCTTTGGTTGATGTGGTTGAGACAGAAGGTTTCGATGTTATGACAGGTGTTTCTGCACTTGTTGTTGTGACCCCAGGTACTGCAGTTGTAGTTTCAACAAAAGCTGTGGTAGAGGTTGTGACAGGCCCAGTGGTCACTACTTTAGGTGGTTTTGTTGTGGAGACCTGGACTGTTGTTTCTTCCAAAGTGGTTGTTTCAACATGTTTGGTTGTAGTTTCCTGTGTTGTTGGTCCTTTGGTTGATGTGGTTGAGACAGAAGGTTTCGATGTTACAACAGGTGTTTCTGCACTTGTTGTTGTGACCCCAGGTACTGTAGTTGTAGTTTCAACAACAGCTGTGGTAGAGGTTGTGACAGGCCCAGTGGTCACTACCTTGGGTGGTTTTGTTGTGGAGACCTGGACTGTTGTTTCTTCCAAAGTGGTTGTTTCAACATGTTTGGTTGTAGTTTCCTGTGTTGTTGGTCCTTTGGTTGATGTGGTTGAGACTGAAGGTTTTGAGGTTACAACAGGGGTTTCTGCACTTGTTGTTGTGACCCCAGGTACTGTAGTTGTAGTTTCCACCACAGCTGTGGTAGAGGTTGTGACAGGCCCAGTGGTAACTACCTTGGGTGGTTTTGTTGTGGAGACCTGGACTGTTGTTTCTTCCAGTGTAGTTGTTTCAACATGTTTGGTTGTAGTTTCCTGTGTTGTTGGTCCTTTGGTTGATGTGGTTGAGACCGAAGGTTTCGACGTAACGACAGGTGTTTCTGCACTTGTTGTTGTGACCCCAGGTACTGTAGTTGTAGTTTCAACAACAGCTGTGGTAGAGGTTGTGACAGGCCCAGTGGTAACTACCTTTGGTGGTTTTGTTGTGGAGACCTGGACTGTTGTTTCTTCTAGTGTAGTTGTTTCAACATGTTTGGTTGTAGTTTCCTGTGTTGTTGGTCCTTTGGTTGATGTGGTTGAGACAGAAGGTTTCGATGTTACAACAGGTGTTTCTGCACTTGTTGTTGTGACCCCAGGTACTGTAGTTGTAGTTTCAACAATAACTGTGGTAGAGGTTGTGACAGGCCCAGTGGTAACTACCTTGGGTGGTTTTGTTGTGGAGACCTGGACTGTTGTTTCTTCCAGTTTAGTTGTTTCAACATGTTTGGTTGTAGTTTCCTGTGTTGTTGGTCCTTTGGTTGATGTGGTTGAGACAGAAGGTTTCGATGTTATGACAGGTGTTTCTGCTCTTGTTGTTGTGACCCCAGGTACTGTAGTTGTAGTTTCAACAACAGCTGTGGTAGAGGTTGTGACAGGCCCAGTGGTAACTACCTTAGGTGGTTTTGTTGTGGAGACCTGGACTGTTGTTTCTTCCAGTGTAGATGTTTCAACATGTTTGGTTGTAGTTTCCTGTGTTGTTGGTCCTTTGGTTGATGTGGTTGAGACAGAAGGTTTCGATGTTATGACAGGTGTTTCTGCACTTGTTGTTGTGACCCCAGGTAGTGTAGTTGTAGTTTCAACAACAGCTGTGGTAGAGGTTGTGACAGGCCCAGTGGTAACTACCTTAGGTGGTTTTGTTGTGGAGACCTGGACTGTTGTTTCTTCCAGTGTAGATGTTTCAACATGTTTGGTTGTAGTTTCCTGTGTTGTTGGTCCTTTGGTTGATGTGGTTGAGACAGAAGGTTTCGATGTTATGACAGGTGTTTCTGCACTTGTTGTTGTGACCCCAGGTACTGTAGTTGTAGTTTCAACAACAGCTGTGGTAGAGGTGGTGACAGGCCCAGAGGTCACTACCTTAGGTGGTTTTGTTGTGGAGACCTGGACTGTTGTTTCTTCCAGTGTAGTTGTTTCAACATGTTTCGTTGTAGTTTCCTGTGTTTTTGGTCCTTTGGTTGATGTGGTTGAGACAGAAGGTTTCGATGTTACAACAGGTGTTTCTGCTCTTATTGTTGTGACCCCAGGTACTGCAGTTGTAGTTTCCACCACAGCTGTGGTAGAGGTTGTGACAGGCCCAGTGGTAACTACCTTAGGTGGTTTTGTTGTGGAGACCTGGACTGTTGTTTCTTCCAAAGTGGTTGTTTCAACGTGTTTGGTTGTAGTTTCCTGTGTTGTTGGTCCTTTGGTTGATGTGGTTGAGACAGAAGGTTTCGATGTTACAACAGGTGTTTCTGCACTTGTTGTTGTGACCCCAGGTAGTGTAGTTGTAGTTTCAACAACAACTGTGGTAGAGGTTGTGACAGGCCCAGTGGTCACTACCTTGGGTGGTTTTGTTGTGGAGACCTGGACTGTTGTTTCTTCTAGTGTAGTTGTTTCAACATGTTTGGTTGTAGTTTCCTGTGTTGTTGGTCCTTTGGTTGATATGGTTGAGACAGAAGGTTTCGATGTTATGACAGATGTTTCTGCACTTGTTGTTGTGACCCCAGGTCCTGTAGTTGTAGTTTCCACCACAGCTGTGGTAGAGGTTGTGACAGGCCCAGTGGTAACTACCTTGGGTGGTTTTGTTGTGGAGACCTGGACTGTTGTTTCTTCCAAAGTGGTTGTTTCAACGTGTTTGGTTGTAGTTTCCTGTGTTGTTGGTTCTTTGGTTGATGTGGTTGACACAGAAGGTTTTGAGGTTACAACAGGGGTTTCTGAACTTGTTGTTGTGACCCCAGGTACTGTAGTTGTAGTTTCTACTCTCGGTGGTATTTCAGTTGTAGTTAACATAGTGGTTGTGTTCAGGATTTGAGGCCTTGTAGTTAGAGTTGTTGTCTTTGTCATTTCTGTGATCACAACAGGTGTAGTTGTAGTTTCACCCACAGGTCTGGTAGAGGTTGTGACAGGTCCAGTGGTAACCACCTTTGGTGGTTTTGTTGTGGAGATCTGGACTGTTGTTTCTTCCAATGTAGTTGTTTCAACATGTTGAGTTGTTGTGACCTCAGGTACTGTAGTTGTAGTTTCAAACACTGTTGTTATCTTTGATGTTGTTCCTCCTACAGTCGTTGTTCTAAGTGGTGCTGTAGTGGTTTCTTTTGTTGTTGTGTTTGGTTCTGGTACATTAGTTGTACCTGTCAGAACATTACATATTCATTGACCATTTGGTTATTCAATAACACACCTAATTTCAAAATGTACTAATCATATAAACACAAGTGTCACTAATTAAGTTATATGTCTTTAAATTTTTACTCTGTGCACTGTTTTACCTGAAGTTGTGCTAACAGTAGTGGTGAAAATGAACGGTGTTGTCGTTGGTCCAGGAGTGGTTGTTGATACACAAGGGTACATGTATCTTGTTATTGTTCCATTGGCTCCACATTCAGCTGAGATGCAGTTTCCTAGTCCATCGGTGGTGTTGTAAATGGGTTCTCCATATTTGTAGATTCTTCCGTTAATGAAACACGTACAAGCTGCCAACCAGGAGTATAAATATATACATATTTAGTATTTGTACCTCAGAAATGACAAGCATGCATACACCCTACAGTAGGTTGGTAGGTAGGTAGGTAGATGGATGGATATGTACAAGGGAGTAGGTTTGATTCTGACATTGGTGGGGACACAAAAGTGCTCCAAGGCAGCACTCCTGAAAGTTGATTTATTTTTGCATTTGCGATCATAATTTCACGTCATGTAGAGCTGATCAAATAATCAAACAATCATAGTCAGTCGGTTCTAGCCATTTTGGCACCCTAGGCGAGGTATGAATTTGGTGCCCCATACCCCTTAAAAAACATACATGCAAACAAACACACACACACACACACACACACACACACACATACATGGGCGGCATGAAGAGGAGATACATGAAACATGAAAGGAGATGCACAAAGCAGCAAGCTGTAAACCACATAGAAACATAAATAAATCAGATAGAAACATATATAAACCACACAGAAACATAAACAACTAGCAGTAAACCATATAGAAACATAAATAAATCAGATAGAAGCATATATAAACTACATAGAAACATATATCAACCAGCCAACTAGCAGTAAACCATACAGAAATATATGGAAACCACAAAGAAACATATATAAACCATGTAGAAACATATATAACCCAGTTCCTCATCAGTAAACCACACACCTTAGCAGATATCTCATATCTTAATCATCTACAGTTCCATTATTAGCCAACTTTTCTTCATTTCAGTTCAGCTAGCTGTTGCTAGTAACATCAAAGGTTTTTTAATATTATAAAAGGTTGCATCCCTCTATAATTGGATTATTTTTTTATGCCTCCTCTTCTCTCCTCTTCTAAACTGTGCAGCTAAGGCCTTGGAAGACCTTTTCATGGTGATAAACTCTCCAACCTTTACCTGGATGCTATTTCAACACCTGTCTCTGCCACTCTCACACACACAGTGAGCACCAGTCTGGGAGAGCTCACCTGAGAAATTACAGGGGGGGTTATTGTTTTTTGTTTTTTTTTTTAAAGACAATTAATGAGAAATTATCATGTTATCAGTTATCAGCCTATGCCACGAACCAGACCTGCACACACGGACGAATGTACGCAAATAGACACATGTACAAATGTAAATGTAAATGACACCTCTGATATTCAAATCCGTCTAGCTGATGTGACCCAGGCAGAACAAATGAATACATGTTGACAACTTATGCTAAGCGGTTGGAGATTCGAACTGTCTCCTGTCCTGTCCAACTTTTTTTTTTTTTTCCTGTCCAACTAGCGAGTAACTAGCTTTTACAACTAGATGGAGTAACAGCAGGGACGGCCAATCACATGTACGATAGCAATACCGCAGAGCCAATCGGACAGTGATAATTAGGTTAGAGGCGGGACTACTAGCAGAGGCCGACAATTAACTCTTTGTGTGCCATAATCATTGACTAAACACTACGGACAGCGGTTGTATTGGTAGGGACAACACAGTAGCGGCTGGATATTGGTAGGGACATGTCCCTAGCATCCCTATGCAATTCTACGCCCCTGGATATGTACTTACAGTTCACTTGGTAGCTGCAGTTGATTCCAGAATTTGTACAGGAGCTTTGAAAAAGAATAATAAATTAATTTAAACAAAAAAACTTTTAGTGGTTTCTTGTATTATAGACAAAAAAAAATTGCTTATGTCATTATTTCAGTCTTTTTGCTGAATAACGAACTCCTCGGTGTTAAAGTTGAGCTTTGACATTAATGTTAATATGAATGCTCAGCAGACGTACCAGTTGTAACAATTTTTTGATGGAACTTCTTGTCCAACTTTGTAGTGGGTTCCTTTGTCATCATAACAGCCACACTGGTTCCAGGGAACACATTTCATGGTGTCTTCATCAAAGTATGGTTGGTCAGGGGGGCACTGTGGGTAACAGCCTGCAACAACATTTACATGTCCATTCACACTGTAAAAATGCACAACATTAAGGTGAAGCCCATGTAAGGCCCAGGTAAGGCCCAGGGAAGGCCCAGATAAGGTCCAGGTAAGGCCCAGGTAAGGTCCAGGTAAGGTCTAGGTAAGGTCCAGATAAGGCCCAAGTCAGGCCCAGA
The DNA here is from genome assembly GCF_902148855.1 of Sphaeramia orbicularis. Taxonomy (NCBI): domain Eukaryota; kingdom Metazoa; phylum Chordata; class Actinopteri; order Kurtiformes; family Apogonidae; genus Sphaeramia; species Sphaeramia orbicularis. The sequence goes on along the minus strand of NC_043959.1, from coordinate 15,612,657 downwards.
TAAGGTCTTGGTAAGGCCAGGTAAGGCCCAGACAATCCCCAGGTTGGACCTGTTGGTCACTTTCATACTTGAGTCCTCCAATCACGGGTGAACAGGACTGATGCAGAGCATCCACACCTAAAACACACTGGGGGTGGATTGAATAGACTGAAGGATGACTTAATCAGACCACCTCAAGGGAAAGTTTGCGCACCAGCCACATCTTTTTAAAGTGTTTTTAAAGAAGCATGAGAAATATTAGGGCATTTCCCTGAAAACTAAGGTTGCACCTTTCTGATGTAAGGATCAGATACTGGCCCCGATATCAGTATTTTAGCTGGATCGGGGATCTGTAAAAGCAACCAATCTGTAAGGCCCATCCTTCCCCTTTAAATTTTTGCGACACAGACTATGTCATGCATGCTGAGAGTTGAGTGGAGTTGTTGCAAACACAGACAGGAACACAGACCGACCTAAGGGTCTGTAATTCTGAGGTATTCCAGTCGTATCACGTCAACCAGCTCCACAGCAGTTTGGAATGCTTATAAAGTGAATGTTACCAGGGGAGTGGCAGCACTGACCAATACAGCACCACACTCTTAATGCAACACCTGCAGAAGCACCTGCAGAAGCTCCACGCAGCTCAGCAGATCAGAGGGAAGTGCTGCTGCTGGAGGTAGAACACAGATAACATTGGTAGATGCTCTACAGAGATGGGAAAAATTTCAGTGGTATAAGATCATTATCGAGTGTCGACAAATACAAAAGGCCGCAGTATCGTAATTGGCATTGGAACTGAAAAAGTCAGATCGGTGCATCCCCACTGAACGCCCTGGAACAGTCACTACAACTGTTAGGTTATTGTCCAAATATTCATGTCTATCAGACAGATTTGGACAGTAGTCACGTTGGTGAATTCGTATTCGTGATGGAGAAAGAACAATCGTACATTTGGATTTCCTTTTTGTAGTTCTGGACTAAACATATTCATTAATATTCTGATCAGATACACACAATACATTTAACATATGACTGAACTCATTCAACAGTTTACACAGATTTATTTATGTCCAACTACAGACTAATATGAACACAGATCTGTCTGATGGACAGGAATATTTGGACACTAACCCAATCCCATAGTTTCCTGTGATTCTTTCTTTATTCTTGAATCACATTAGTCACTAGTGCCAATAATAAAAGTGTCACCTTCGACTGCAGTGATGAGGTTGGAGCAGTTCCCAGATGGATTCCTGCAGGTCTTCATGCAGTCAGCTCCACAGGGCTTGTAGTGCCACTCACAGCCACCAGGAGAGTTATAGTAGTCGCAGAAAATCGCTGTGAAACATAGAATAATGTAACATGCAGAATAGACCGTTTGGATTGAAGGTACAGTTACTCCTGAGATTCACTATGAGTCATCTGCCCCCTGATTTTTACCCCTGGGCCACTGGTACATGTTTGGTATTTAGGTTCAACTCAGACCTTGACCTTCGTTCATGGTCAGTTCTAGGCTGATGCATCAAATTTGTTCGTTGACAGCGGTGTCAGTGTGATTACTCTTCTAGACAGTTTGTCTAGTCTCCGTAATGTGTGTTGTTAAGGAGCAACTTTGTAAGATTTTGGACGATTTCTTTGAGTGTCGACCCTGACCTTCAGTTTCAAGGTCAAATTGGGGTTGATGCATCAAATTTGTACGGCAGTGTTGACCTTCATGTTTCAAGGTCGGTGCATGGTCAAGGGGGCAGATGGGAGAGGGTAACACAGATGAGGGGAGGAAATAATGATATCTGTAGAACAGCAGTGGGCAACAGGGGTGTGGGGCAATGGGGGTATAGGTGCGGGGCAACAGAGATATAGGTATGGGGCAACAGGGGTATAGGTGTGGGGCAACGGGGATATAGGTATGGGGCAACAGGGGTATATGTATGGGGCAAAGGTGTGGGACAACAGGGATAAAGGTGCGGGGCAACAGGGGTATAGGTGTAGGGCAATGGGGGCACAGGTGTGGGGCAACAGGGGTATAGGTGTAGGGCAACAGGGGCACAGGTGTGGGGCAACAGGGGTATAGGTGCTGGCCAGCCCTCATCATCAGAAGGGGCAGAGGGATCATTAGGACACGCAACATTGGTCTTGTTTTGAGTGTGAACTTACGACACAGCTTGGGTTTCCTCCATTTGACACAGGCTCCGGCTTCGTTACAGGCTTTGGCATAGGCGGCCACAGCGGTGCACAGACACTCACAGTCCCCACCGGTGTCACATGCACAAGAGTCTCGTACACAGTTATCAAAGTGTGGACCAGGGTCGACCTTAAACACACAGGGGCACAGCTGACTCAAAACACAACCACATGTCTGTCATTCCACTGTAAATGGGGCAACACAAGCAACTTTTACATTGACCCTGAAACTGCATGAATATAATTTGCACAAAAGATTTTTGTTTAACTGAAAAACCGCAGTTTGACCCAAACTCTAGTTTTTCCCTGAATAGTTGTTGTTGTTCAAGGTGTTTTTTCGTAGTTAAATTGGTATATGACACAAAACTGTAATGGAAAGACCTTTGAGTCCAACTAGAGTCACATGACCAAAACAAACAGATGTTGATGGATGTTAGAACAAGAGAAGAAGAAGAGTTGAACCCAAACATGTGTGTGTATGTGTGGACACACCAGGAAACCACATCATTTTAGAATTTAGTAGGAGATAGAGGGGGAACAAGCATTCTAGATTCAAAACAACACAGATTTCTGTTCATGTTTATGGAATGACTTCTACTGACATCTACCAGAAGAACGAAAATAATCATCTGTGTTTTCACCTTTGAGTGGCAGCTCTGGAAGGTGACACTGGTGATGATGCTGCACTGTTTCTGGGCCCAGGATGCCCGGTATGGGTTGGAGGTGCAGGGGTTACTGATGAGCTCGGCGTTGGGGCAGCTGGGGGAAATCTTCCAGCTGTTTCCGAACTCTAACACGTCTGAAACCTGCTCATGGGAACGGGTGGTGAAGTCGTTCCTACTGTTACCATCATAGTTTCCACACAGACCGCAGACTTGACCCTGAACGAAGGAAAACAGAAGCAGGGTTTTGTGTGAAAGAACTAAACCCAAGGGGGTCAGACTCATGTTGGTCCAGGTCCACATTCAGCCCAGTCTGATCTGGACTGGACCAGACCAGGAACAGAATACCAGAACAACTGGTGCCAGGCTAAACAAACCCTGCCCCTCGCACGTATTACAGCTTATTTTGACGTCGATCAACTCTTTGATCTATATTCAATATTTTTTAGCATATGTGCCAAGTCTGAAGTAAATTGAAACAAAATTGATGTTTTTGTTGACAATTGAAATTTCACCCATTATAACTAAATGGGGAAAAAAAATTTAAAAATGCAACAAAAAATTCAAAAACAATCTATGACTTAGATATTGTTGCGGTGATGTCTAAAATTAATCTCCAAGTAAATCGAGTTAAAATTGATGTTTTTATAGCGATTTCAAATTTTGTCCATAAAAGTAAATGGGGAAAAAAGATTTTAAAAAAAGAATCATAAAAAATTTGGAATTTGGCCTACTTTTCCCAAAATATAACGACATCTATTCTAGGTCAGTGGTAATCTATAAACACAATTAGGTATGAATTCAACCAATAGTTTTGCTGCTAAAGTGTAAACAAACAAACAAACCAAAAATAATAGCCCTTGCCTTCCCTTTGGAGGGCGGGGCAATAACCTATAAACAATTCCAGGAGTCAGTTCAATGTTTGCAGTTATTTGGTGAATCTGAAAGGATCCGGACTAAGATTCTGAGTCATCAAGATAATAATTGGACAAGAAGGTCAGACCACATTCCACTGGTTTTAGTCCAACGGCCCAAAGGTCTGATGGACTGTTGGGATCAGCTGTCCGTCCGTCCATCCAAAAACAGTTTTTTATTAATCTTCTCTGAAACTGTGAGTCAGAATGATTTGATATTTGTTGTGGAATATCTTTGTGGTAAGGTCTACCAAGTTTATTCAAGGAATTGGGAAATATTGATTTTTAATTATTTTATGAATGTTTTAAATCTCATAAATCTTCATTGGTTTATAATGGGACACATTTCAAAGTGTTATAAGTTGAAAACAGTTGAAGATATTGATCTAATTACTATTGCTAATAGATAGGAAGACACATATGGGCTTTCATTTGGTGCCATGCCCTTTGACCTTCAGTGACCTTGACATTGCCATTGGACTCCAGGAGCCGTGGTCCTATAGTTTTATTCCTGCTGAGTCCAAAGCCTGTGTTTGTAAAGTTAATTTGTAAAGGTTTACCTGGAACTGTGGACTGAGTTTAATAAAAAGGCTGGTCTTTTGGTCCCACATCAGCACCACTCCTGTTTTGATCTGCACCACCAGGTAGATCCCCATCTTGTGCACCTGAGAAGGTAACACCTGGTTGGTGCCCCTCACCACCTGAAAGCTGTCGTCCTTCAACTGGAACTCATTTTCCTGTATTGTCAAAAAAAAGTACTTTATCTCTGCACCAGTGAAGAACCTTCTGGACAGTTCTAATACGATGAACAGTGAAGATGTGTTTTTTACCCCTAGGAAGATTTTGATGGATCTGGAGCATGTGGTTCCTGTGGTTCCGCATGGAATATTCTCAGTAATAATTCTGAAGGTTCCCTGACCGGCATCACAGTAGTCCTGAGTAGAGTCCACACACAGACAGAGGACGTTTGGTTAAAGGACAGGATGAGTTAAAACTTAGGTTTAGACCCAAGGCGTGTGTGTGTGTGTGTAGTACCTGTAGTAGTGTGTATTACGTGTGTATTATGTGTGAAGTACCTGTAGGAGTGTGTTATATGTGTGTATTATGTGTGTAGTACCTGTAGGAGTGTGTATTATGTGTGTATTATGTGTGTAGTACCTGTAGGAGTGTGTATTATGTGTGTATATGTATGTAATGTATGTAGAACCTGTAGTAGTGTGTATTATGTGTGTATATGTATGTAGTACCTGTAGGAGTGTGTATTATGTGTGTATATGTATATAATTATGTAGAACCTGTAGTAGTGTGTATTATGTGTGTAGTACCTGTGGGAGTGTGTAATATGTGTATGTATGTAGTACCTGTTGTGATGTGTATTATGTGTGTATATGTGTGTAGTACCTGTAGTAATGTGTATTATGTGTGTATATGTATATAATTATGTAGAACCTGTAGTAGTGTGTATTATGTGTGTAGTACCTGTGGGAGTGTGTAATATGTGTATGTATGTAGTACCTGTTGTGATGTGTATTATGTGTGTATACGTGTGTAGTACCTGTAGTAGTGTGTATTATGTGTGTATATGTGTGTAGTACCTGTAGGAGTGTGTATTATATATATATGTATGTAATACCTGTAGTAGTGTGTATATGTATGTAGTACCTGTAGTAGTTTGTATTATGTGTGTAGTACCTGTAGTAGTGTGTATTCACACTGTCCGTTGAAGTCGAATCTTTTATCGTCAAATGTGACATAGTGTCCGTCTCCGTAGATTCCACAGACGGCGTCACATACGTTGGTGGTGCAGGTGAAGGTTCTGCCGCTGCAGGAGCTGAAACAGAACCCAGTCTGAGCGTTTGGACTGTGGATGAGGTCCAGCATCTACAGGGTCCACAAACATCTACAGGGTCCACAAACATCTACAGGGTCCACAAACATCTACACAGGTCCACAAACATCTACAGGGTCCACAAACATCTACGTGGGTCCACAAACATCTACGTGGGTCCACAAACATCTACAGGGTCCACAAACATCTACAGGGTCCACAAACATCCACACAGGTCCACAAACATCTACAGGGTCCACAAACATCCACATGGGTCCACAAACATCTACAGGGTCCACAAACATCCACATGGGTCCACAAACATTGACAGGTCCACAAACATCCACACAGGTCCACAAACATCTACAGGGTCCACAAACATCCACACAGGTCCACAAACATCTACAGGGTCCACAAACATCCACATGGGTCCACAAACATTGACAGGTCCACAAACATCCACACAGGTCCACAAACATCTACACGGGTCCACAAAAATCTACAGGGTCCACAAACATCCACACAGGTCCACAAACATCTACAGGGTCCACAAACGTCCACAGTCTTTTCATCCTGTTTGTCTTGTTATGTCTTTAACATGTCCGTCTCATATTTACCAAAGTTCAAAGCTAATACCTGAGGAACCGCCAGGACCACATGAACCCAGATGTTTGGAGTAAAAGTACTGTGATATGAAACATGTCCTGCAGTACAGGTGCCTGCTGAAGTACTGGGTCAGAAGACTAGCTAGTAGTTGGAGACAGGTCATGGTCAGTGTGTGGTGAACTAACCAGGTGTTGCAGTCCACGGTCAGAGTCTGTCCAGGTTGGTAGACCTGTCCGTTATGGACACATGGACATCTGGACTCAGGGATGCAGCCTCCGGCCCCGTCGGACACCAGGTTATCTGGACATCTGCACCCAGACGTACAGCCAGTACTGACCTGAAGACAGAAAGGACAGAGAAGACAGATGGAGACAGAGAGGACAGAGGGACACACAAGGACCTGAGCAGACAGACTCATGTAGTCCAGACCTGAACCCAGGACCCATATGACCAGACCATATGGACCCATGTAATCCAGACCTGAGCCCACATGTCCAGACCATATGGACTGGACTGTTGTGGTCTTGGTGTGAACCCTGTCAGGTTAAAGGTACCGTACACAGGCCATGTCCAAAGTACTGCAGCTCTTCTGACATTCAGTCCCAGTGGCTCCAGGGGGCGCAGTGGAGCATTCAAAGTACACCATAGGGGACGAGCAGGTCAGTGTGTCTGCACAAGACAGAAGGACAGACAGAAGGACAACACAGATGGACAACACAGAAGGACAGACAGAAGGACAACACAGAAGGACAGACAGAAGGACAACACAGAAGGACAACACAGATGGACAACACAGAAGGACAGACAGAAGGACAACACAGATGGACAACACAGATGATACCAGGTGTTTGATGGTAAACAGGATGAACTCAAATATCAGCTGTTTTTATGGTTGATTTAATTCTATTTTTAAATCCACATCCAGTGAAACTCAAATCGAAGCACATTTTAATGTCAGTTAATATCACTAATATCAGCGAACTATGACGGCGTATTAGGCCACATCGGATAAATAAAAACACATATCACTACGAGAATAAAGTCATAATATTTCAAGAATAAAGCCAGAATTTTATGACAATAAAGTTGTAGTTAAAAAAAACCTAATAATTTAACTAAAATAATGACGTACTTTTATGACATTAAAGTTGTAATAAGTCATAATTTAGAAATTGCTAGCCTTAAGTTCAGTCATTTACTCCAAATCCGTTCAGTTCTTACAACAAACTCAAACATATACGAACTGTCTTCAAATTCCTTCGACTAATGCAAATGTTTTTATGGTGGGCGGGGCTAATATTCTCAGTATTTGGCCTTTATGCGTAAACCCCAAATGAAAGTAGAACCTCACAGAATGTTTTCAGTTCTATATTGTGGAACCAGTGGGTATGACTTGTTTCTCATAAATTATATTTTTCCACCTGTTTTTAAATTACGACTTTGTTCTAATAAAATTACGGGTTTTATTTAAATATTTTCTGACTTTATTCTCGTAGTGACAGTGTTTGTATTTTCTTTCGTGGCCTGTATACGCCGTCGTAGTCAACTGTTCTAACTCTTCTTGTCTTATATTTGGTTGTAACTGTAGTCTGATCGTACATTAACTCCACCTACCCAGTATTTGTGACCCCCCAGAGCAGATGAGTGCCCCCTGTCTGCAGACACTGGAAAAACAAAAAGAAAAGGACATGAGAAAAACAGCTCACATCATCGTCTGATATCTGCAACTACTTCAGTTCTATCAGTTCTGTTTCCATGGAAACAAACCAGGGGCAGATACAGACGAGTGTGTGTTTCCATCCACTGGAACCTGAGGAAGGATACCGGTGCACACCTGGGATATTTGGGCAACGCCGGTGTCATGTGACCAAAGGCCCAAACCATATTAAACTGTAGCGTATTGACATAGTTTGGCTGTGGTGTGTATGGGACTTATACTCCATATGTGTCCACAGGACTGTGGACACATGAGTTCGTGGAAAGGGACTCCTATGTTTGGGTCATTTCGCCTGGGGTTGGGGTTATGTTCTATGGTTTAGGTTTAGGGTTTAACCAGGTTATGGCGCCGCGCCGACTCAAGAACCCGTATCAAACACAACATATTAGTGACACAGGACGTAACCCCGGCCCTGGATGAAATGCCCCAAAAATAGGAGCCAATCATGGACAGTGTCATGTACATATCCTTACTGCTTTTTGTCACAGTACAAATGCTAACATTTGATTGGCTCTGTATAGACACACCCATATTTGGTTCTTCAGTACTGTGGCAGTACACATAACCTAATTTTTATTAGTTTCATATCGTATTTTTATCTATATCCTTGTCGAGCACTTTGCGTTGTTGTAATCTTTTGAAAATTGAATCAAGGCGTTGGAGTAAATAAATAATAATTATCATAATCATAAATATATTCTCCTAAATTGAAGGAGTCCCATTTTTTTCCAGTACGTCCATGAAACAGACATTGAATTCTGTTCTACATCATCTTAAAAAGCTCTTAAATGTGTGTAAACCTGTCAGACCCAGACTTACCAGTTGACGCCATCTTTGTTGTGCGTCTGTCCAGCAGGTATTATGGTGTCTTTATCGTAACAGGGACAGTTTGCACTGGGGACACACTGTCCCTCGTCGTTCATGTAGGTTCCGTCTGCACACCCACATCCGTCCACTGCGGGGAATGTCTCCTGACAGGAGTAGTCGACCTGGCTGAGGGAGCGGCAGGTCCGACTGCAGCTGGTCATGTTGTAGTCGTACACAGTTTCTGCTGGACACGACGCACTGAATTTACCTGGAAGGAGAACCGGAGTCAGACATTCAACATGTTAAGGACATGTCTGGGTGGTGCTCAGGTTGGACTGTCAATAGTTTCAGTCCTGCTGCCTATGGTCCCACCTCCGCAGTCCACCATGACCTTTGGTTTATAATCGCAGACCTTTGACAGTCCAGTTATCTGGGATGGTCCATGTGTGTTTTAATCCACAGGGACCAGGTTTACTGTGGTTTGGGGTTGGGTTCCCTCTGGTCAGTTCTGGTGCTTTGACCACACCTATAAGTCCATGTGTCAGTAGAACTTGAACTTCTGTTTTTGTCCTTTTCCCATCTGTTCTTTTCACTCACTGACTCCATTTTCACGCCCATTGAAATCCAATAACTGTTCTTCATCAGATCATCGTATTAACCACATGTGATGCATTTACAGTCTTCAGAAACATGATCCTCCATAAACCCTGGTTCAGTCGTTTCAGTCCATTATTAGATTTATTTGACAGTTCGTACGTACTGATGTAGAATCCAACTTCCTGTTCTTGTCTTCCGTCCACCTTTGACTACATAACCTCTATTTTCTATGATTTATTTTTAGTCCAACAGTCCAAACATCTGATGGACTATTGGATCAGCTGTTTGTCTGTAAAAGATTTTTCCTGAATCTTCTCCTAAACCTTCCGTCAAAATGACTTGGTATTTGTTGTGGAAATTCTTTGGGGTAAGGTCTTCCAAGTTTGTTTAAAGACTTGGGAAATACTGATTTTTGAATAATTAAAAATCCTCATTGGTTTATAATGGGACACATTTCAAAGTGGTATAAGTTGAAAACAGTTGAAGATGTTGACCTAATTACTATTGGTTATAGATAGGGAGTCACATATGGGCTTTTATTTGGTGCCATGACCTTTGACCTTGAGTGACCTTGAAAAGTCAAACAAATACAGGATCCTCGGTCCTATTTTTTACACATGTACAGATGTAAACGTATACTATCTTTGTGAATGTATGCATGTTGATCTTGATGACCTCTAACGACCCCTAATGACCCCTGATGACTTCTGATGACCTCTGTGACCCCAGGGTTCGTGCAGATTGTTCTTACCACAGATGGTCGTCCTCCATCCACGCATCACCACCCCTGCAGCTGAACAGGCGTAAACGTAAGCCGACACCGCCGTGCACATGCACTCCTCACTTTTGTCGCAGTTACAGCTGTCGTAGATGCAGTTCTGTCAAGTAACACCATCAACATGGACACGTTGTTGAGCCGTTTGAAGTTTTGTTGAGTTTCCATGTGCTGTTTTCTGTGAACTTACCTTCTCGTACTGGTCGGGACTAATGAGGGCGTGACAAGAGGCAAAAACCCCCTGTGGATCTGACAGTTTGGAACACCAGTACTGAGCATACCGTTCTAAAAGGAAGCAGAAGGAAACAGTTAACCCTCTGGAGTCTAGGTGAACATATTAAACACACTTTAACCCTCTGGTGCCCGGGTGTGTATATTAAACACATTTTAACCCTCTGGTGTCCAGGTGAGTATATTAAACACATTTTAACCCTCTGGTGTCCAGGTGAGTATATTAAACACACTTGAACCCTCTGGTGTCCAGGTGAGTATATTAAACACATTTTAACCCTCTGGTGTCCAGGTGAGTATATTAAACACACTTGAACCCTCTGGTGTCCAGGTGAGTATATTAAACACACTTGAACCCACTGGTGTCCAGGTGAGTATATTAAACACGCTTTCCACTTCCTGTTATTAAAGCTCAGATTATTTTAATTCAACAGTTGTTCATTTGTGTCTGATTGTTTAAATTCTTATCATCCACTAAATCCATCCCATAACAAACAGTGTTAAATTCCTACACTAACACCCTTCTACCAAGTGAGTAAAAATACACACTGACAAATTTAACATTTGACCTAGAACCAAAAATAATAATATGAACCAGTGTTGGTGTGAATCACTGACAGATGACAGAAGGAACTAATAAAAAAAAAAAAAAAAAAAAAAAAAAATATATATATATATATATATATATATATATATATATATATATATATATATATATAATTTATTTGTAGAATACTGAGGAAAAAAATTGTGCTTTTTTGCATCAAAAATATGGTTTGTTTACATTATAAACATGTCATTTAAAGGGTTAAAATATGACAGTTATTGAGTATTTGGTATTTATTTTATGACTCAAGTTGATGAAATACACACAAAAAAGGTTAAAAACCAACTGTATAAGAACCTTCTGACATCGGTACCGTTCTGAACCGTTCTGTGGTTAAAGAATGTTTGTGGAACCGGAGGGTGGATGGACCCAGTGGTAAAGCTCATATGTGTAACTGTAGATAATGGGAGGTGTGTTCTAGTTGTGGTTCTGGTGTGTTCTGGTTGTGGTTCTAGTTGTGGTTCTGGTTGTGGTTCTGCTGTGTTCTGGTTGTGGTTGTAGTTGTGGTTCTGGTTCAAGTTGTGCTTCTGGTATGTTCTGGTTGTGGTTCTAGTTGTGGTTCTGGTTGTGGTTCTGGTGTGTTCTGGTTGTGGTTCTGGTGGGTTCTGTGTACCTTTGCTGATGCCCTGGGTACATGGATGTTCAAATCTCCTGCTGACGTCAGGACAGCTGGCTCTGGTTTTCCATGTGTTGGCGAACGCTGCCGCCGTTCCCTCCACCAAACCACTCATGACCCGGAAGTCATCACTCATGATACTGTTGAAGTTTCCACATAAACCTGGAGATATGTTCATGACATGAAGAACCTTAAAGAACACTGACATTTACATCATGACAAACAGATGAAGGGAACATGTATAGGAACAAGTATAGGAATGTGTATAAGAACGTGTATAAGAACATGTATAGGAACATGTAAAGGAGCAAGTATAAGAACGTGTATAGGAACCACATCAGACAGACAGACAAGATGGATGGATCAATGGAGGGACAGACTGAGACACAGACGGACAGAAGACAAAAAAAAGAAAACCACGTTCATCTGGGTTTAATATGTATAAGACACAAGTGTGTGTGTGTGTGTGTGTTAAATGTATATGTGTGTGCGCGTGTGTGTGTGAGAGACGTACCAGCTGTGGTTCCTTTGAGTGTGTTCTTGGCTGAAATAAACACCTGCATCATGGGTAAAAGCTGAACCATCACCTGGACCCCCACCCGGGTACCGATGACCACGTAGAAGGACGAGGGTTTGAAGACCTTCAGGTCAGCTGAAGGACACACACAAACACACAACAGTAACACACATGATCATTAACACAACAGACCAATCCCCCTTTAGTATCAGGCAGAATACTGTTCAGAGTTTGGACCGTCCTCTGTGCACCAGCTCTGATGTTCTTCTGATCTGATGGAACCTTCTTTCACTGTTCTAGTCTAATTCTGTCCATTTCTACTGTTATGCCTGGAACAGGAAGTTAACGGAATGGACTGAACGAACACTGTGGAGATCAGAAGAATGTCACACAGCTGGTGCTCAGGGGCTGTAGGAGTGGACCCTCTGGTGGACTGGGGTGGACCCATTGGGGGTTGAATTGGACTCTTTGATGGACCTGATCGGACCCTCTTTGGGTTTGATTGGACCCTCTGGGGGGCAGGATCAGACCCTTGGGTGGGCCAGTTTAGTCCCATGGACCTTATGTTTGACCCGTCTGTTGTCTAGTGTATTGGTGGTGCCTTACATGTGTGAAGTGGAAGCTGAGAGAGGATCTGGTTGACGTAGATCTGTCCTGAGGACTGGACTTTAACGACCTGTTATTGGGCAGAAGAAAGAGAACCTGTAGTTTAAACAGAATCCATGGGTCACATACATGTGTGTGTTTTAGTGTGTATGTTTGTGTGTCTGTTTATGGACGTGTGTGTGTGTGTGTTCATGGGTGTGTGTTTGTGGAGTGTACCCACATCCACACTGGTTTGATTGGTCAGTATTGCGTATTGGCGCCTGTGATTGGTCAGTGTTGCGTATTGGGGCCTGTGATTGGACATTACCACTGAGTTGCTGTACAGAGCCACAGTCACAGCTCTGAGGCAGGTCCGGCTCTCAGATAGACCACACTTGACCAGGTCCACCAGAACTGTGTACGCAGAACCATTACTTTGCTGCAACACACGAGGACAAAAGTTTAATGGATGTGATGTCGAGTCCATGTCAAATGCTGTCTCAGATGCTGCGTCCCCACCTTGGCCAGTACATAGGAACAGTCTCCATGGAAGGTGTAGACTTTCCCGTCAAATGTGTTGACGTGGGCTCCGCCCTCCACCGAGCAGGTTCCTGGACAGTTCTGTTCTGTACACCTCCACTGTCCACCGTCACAGACACTGTCAGGACATGAACAGGACAACTGTTCATTATGGTCTGTTTAACCCCTAAAGACCCAAAACCACCTGCTGATGGAACTGTTTAGGACCTGCTGATAAAAGGGGAACCAGCGTTCTAGATTCAAAACAACACAGATTTGTGTTCATGTTTATGGAATGACTTCTACTGACATCTACCAGAAGAAAAAAACTAATCAGCACATTTGGGATTGAATGGAAAAACCAGCATTACACACTTCTGTTTTAAACACATTTAGGAAATCTGGGGAAAGTTTAGCTCAGATGGATGATGGAAAAGGGACTAATGTGTTGTTGAACAAAGTCTTGTTTAAATCTGTTGAAAAATAATTGGATAAAGAGGATAAATAACCAATGGATGCAACTTTTTTCAGATGCATTTTTATGGAATGTCCTTTGTGGTGGACAGTTGGTTTTATTTATTTATTTACTTATTTTTGTCTAAACCTGTGAGCCTCTTGTCCAATCGTGGCCAGTAAACCCATGTCTGGGTCTGAGGAGGTTCACTTTAGTAGATCCCAGATCAGTCCACATTCTCCAACTCAGATGATCCGTTAGTTCATTGTATGTCTGATGGTCTATACAGACTGAACCCATGTGGTTTGGACTATATTACATTTAGAACCCTTTGGAACGTCAGTTCAACTATGGGTCCACATGTGGATGTCAGGCATGAAAGGGTTAAAAGAGCGTGTGATGACTGAGTTAATGACCCTTATAATGAAGGTCTTCATACATGTAGGCGTCCCCTCCTTTGGTTTTCTACCCATAATCCCTCAGTTGCATCCTCTGAGTCCTCACCAGGATCTGCAGTTGTAGGAGTACCCCTCCCCAGACTGGTACACCTTACTGTTGTGGACACATGGACACTGATCCACTGTCACACAGCCGCTGTGGCCGATGTCATCGAAGACCGAACCTGAACAACAAACCAGTACCAGTTACTGTCACCTCTCAAGTATCTGGGAATGTGGGCAGAGGCAGCAGCGGCGTGGGTGTTACCGGCGGGGCAGCTGCAGCGGTCCAGACAGTGGTCATCACAGGTGTGACTGGCCTGAGGGTTGGAACAGCTGTCCGGACACGAGCTGGTGCACTCCTGGAACTCCATGTTGGACGGACACTGTTTATCTGTGGAGACACATGGATATAAAGGTCCAATCCCAATTCACTCCTTGGCCCCTCCCCCTTAGCCCTACCCCTCCATATAGTGCGTTCATGTGAAGGGGTAGGGGTGTCCCGATTCTCGATGAGTCTAAGGGGGAGGGGCTGTTTGACCCTCCAAACGGAGGTTTTCCAAGACCACACTCCAAACACAGAGGTCAGATAAATCTGCCATAATTCAGTTCCAGTCATCAGTCAGATGGAGGTAAACACAGCAAAAAAGAGCAGCAGTGACCAAAGAAACACACAAATGGGCAGATTTACTTCAGAAACAACTGAATCATGTGATCGTCTGTTTCATGTCGTTTCAATGTATTATAGATCGCATTTCTCCAGTTTGTGGTAGATAGTGGTAAACAGATGTCCAAAGCCCATGGAACAGAGATGGTTCCAGCTGCTGACGACATGGAAAATTCTGTCACAAACAACGTTAGAACATCTGTTTATAGTGATATCGATGACTGATGATGATGAAACAGGTCTGGAAGGGTTGGACCATTTCAGAGAGGAATGATTCAACCCCCTGCCAAGTGCAAGGGGCAGGGGGAGGGGCCAAGGGGTAGGAGTAAGGGGGAGGACCAAGGGGTGAATTGGGATTGGGCCAAAGGCTGGGTCTTTGTCCACCCAGATGGAAGACATGTTGGACAAACCTGTGAACTTGTGTAGATTGACTTTTGTTGAGTACTTACAGCAGAAGGTGGCGTTCCTCCACTTCTGTGGAACGCCGCCTGCGTGGACACATTGTCTGGAGAACTCTGAGATGGTTTTGCAGAGGAAGGAGTTGGTGTTGTTTTTGGAGTTGCACATGTCGGTCATACAGGTTCTGCTGAAGGCGTCCACGTCCAGGAGGTTCTGACAGCTGCTAAATGGAGCGCTGGAGAAGACGTCCTGGCAGAACGCCTGAGAATGCCACCACCAAGAACACAGAACCCGTCAGGTCAACCACTGGTTCATACGCTCCTTTAACACAACACAACAGTGTTCCAACCATGATGGAGCAGAACGTTACATATGAACAGCTGATGTTCATACCAGACTTTACAGAGAACCCTAAGGGACATGGGTGAGAAAAAAAAGATGAACTTCTGCGAGATCTTGCAAAAGTTCATCATCACTGATAGAAGTCATATATGGACTGTGATTGGATGAGTTGAGTTCTCTTCCAGTGAAAGTCCTGCTCACTTCGATAGTTAGACTGATCTGCATCCAAACCACAGGACTGGAACATAGAACAGAACCTCACAACCTCACACATCCAACTGGTTCTGATCCACATAGAACAGGGACACTGGAGACTAGTTTAAATGAGTGGGTTTGGGTTTTACTCTCGGTGTTCTACTGTGGATGTGGAACCCTGGAAACCTGGCGTCATCAGTTTAATCTGTAGAATGAAGTGGAACCCTGTGGACTCCAGGACAACCCCCCTCTCTTTGACACTTTAACGCTCTCCATCCTCTTCCACCCACAATACAACAGACACACAAATATCAAATGTGTGAATATGATAAACCCAGGACTGACCTGATCTCCACAGCTGACCACAGGGCTGACCTCCGGTTCCTCACATTCCTCTGTCGGACCGTTCACCTTGTAGATTTCACCAAATTCTGTCGCTGACAATGAAACTCCTGCAATAGAACAGGTGGTCAGTCCACAGAGACCTTTACTGACCACTTCCTTTGGCCCCGTTTATGATTCAGTGTTCCAAAAACCCTCCATGAATCCAAGGACGTGGTTGGACGTGGTTTACTAAATATATGTTGGTTCAAATTAGATGAGCCTACCCGGTCTACCTGGGGTCGAAAACAATTTTTCGGCGGGGTATTTGTTCAAAAAAGATTGAGAACCACTGCTTTAGACAGTGAACCCTTAAAAAAGTCCAGAGGGTGATGCATGTTTAGGTAGATTTGAAGTTAAAATGCAGATAAACAGATTCGACCCTCAGAGAACAGATATGAGTCCAGTTCAGACTATTTTAAAAGTCATAAACTCCTCTATACAGCTGCACGTTTCGTCACAAAGACCTCAACAAAGTGTTTCTACAATTATTCGGCAGTTTCTTCCCTTTACATCCCAAAATGTTTGTGTTTTTGGTCTATTTCTAAGTATTTTCCAGCTCCTTCTACATGTGGAGGAAGTCCTCTGAACTCTACATCAGATTTCAACAGATTCTATGTCTATAGTCGACACTAAAACAACCATATTCACAAGGATCTGGTCCTTGTCTGAAGTCCTGGATCAGGTCTCACCGTCTTTCACGATGTCATTGGATTCACCGTCGAAGTTTCCACAGAGTCCACAAATCTGACTCTGATATTTGTTGTCGATTTCAATCTGAAACACAAAGACAAACTGATGTTGCGTTTGTGGTTTAGTGTCAACATGGAAATTAGATGGAAAATATAAGTCTGAGGTCATTTCTGATATGTGTATGTATATGTATATGTGTTCCATCCAGTAAGTAGAGTTGTAATATTAACATAAAAATATCTGTGCTTTTCCTTTTTCCATTTTAAATTAGTGTTCTAGTTTTTCAGGCTAAGTGGATGAAACAATAATCAATAACAAAGATGAACAAGAATAAAATTATGTAAAAGATGGAATGAGATGAAAATGAAATGAGAGACATGAGCTGATCTAGGAAAACCACAGTTTGCGATGGAATGGTTTTATGCATCGTACATCCAGGGAGTCATCCAGGTTCCAGATCGCTCTGATGCCAAGTTTGGCGTCGACGGTGATACTTGACATCGTCCCTTTGACCGTCACCCCGTTGATGACCACCGGCAGAGTCACACTGCACAAAAGACCGACAAAAGAACGTAAAACAGCAGCAGATGCAGCAGTCCAACACCAGAACCAACACCAGGGCCAACACTAGGTCCGACACAAGGACCAACACCAGGTCCAACACCAGCGCCAACACCAGGTCCAACACCAGGTCCAACACCAGAACCAACACCAGGGCCAACACTAGGTCCGACACAAGGACCAACACCAGGACCAACACCAGGTCCAACACCAGTACCAACACCGGGGCTAACATCAGATCGGGCGTTCATCTTCTGTTTCATTGGTCCGTGTTCTCGGTGGACTTACGTCTTTCCGTTGATGACGACCATGCCGTCAGACAGTTCCACCACAGATCCGTCCAGTTTCATGGTGATGGATTCGATGGTGGGGACGCCGTCCGTCTCCTTGCGTCTCATTTGGATGTTGAAGTTCTCATAGCTGCCCTGACACTGCGACGCCAACACGTGGTTACAGGTGGAGGGCAGTTGGTAGAAGAGTCCGTCGAAGGTCTTCCAGTGGTAGTGACCCCAGGTGGTGCAGACCCGGCCGATGTGGGACGCATTACCTACAACACACGACATTTATTAACCCTTTAACCCCTGAGACAGGATGGACATGGAACTGGTCTACCAGACAAACACTTCCAGAACCAAAGGAGTTCAACTTGACCTAAACAGACTAAAGCAGTCCAAAGTGACGGTAGAAGACAGAAGATACAGGAAGAAGACAAATGTTAGAACTCTACAGAAGTAATGACACAGTGATTCTGAATTAAAGGAAATGTTTGTGTCTGAGCAACGGGTTCAGACTCCAAGCATTAATGGAACGTAGAACAGATTCATCTGTGCTCAAGTTCTGATAAAACATGTCCTCTGACATATTAGACACTCTGGAACATTTTATAAACCACCACCAGCACCGATCTGAGTCACATGGAACAGCTTTGATCAGTGTCAGTGTGAGATACTTGGATCCAATGGTTTCATATTTATGACAGGAGGAACCACAGATGGAACCAAACTGTGGAACCAACGCAGACCAGAGCTAAACCCAAACAAGTCCATGTACAGACTGAAAAACTGTGGTTTAAGCAACGGTTCAGTTTGTATTTTCTAATCCATTTAGTTCCTTTATTTTATTTTTACTTTACGCCTTTAAGTCATGTGACCTCTTTAGTTGAACTGGTACCAGGGTAGAACTAGACACTTCACACAGAAGGATTCTGTCAAACACAACATTTACGTCCATGTACTTACAGAGTAAAACTGTCATTAAATATGTTGGAAACATCAGCTGATCATCAGTTTGATCCTTTGTTTCCAGTTCATCTGATCAAAGTACGGTTTAGACAATTTACAAAAATGTCGACCAGTTTTACTGAACAAATGGTAGAATTTATATGAATATTTACAGTAAATCGTACATTCAGAGCACTCTCCACAGACACGTCAGGGGTTAAAGGGTTAATGATATGTGTTTGCATTGGTTTGTTACCTGAACTGAGGCTCAGAGAGTTTTCATTTGGACTGATGGTCACTGGAAGAAAGAAGAACTAATCAGAAATAGACACTGACCTGTGGACGGAAACTATGAACACAGCAGCAACCTGTCCTGTACTATCAAAGAACATCAAATGAAATAAAATAACATCAAATAAAATAACATCAAATGAAACAAAATGAAACAAAAGAAAATAAAATAACATCAAATGAAAGAAAATAACATCAAATACAATAAAATAACACTACAGAAAAGAAAAGAAAAAATGAAAGAAAACAAAAGAAAACAAAAGAAAATGAAAAAAATTGCATGAAATAAAATAACATGAAATGAAACAAAATGAAATTAAACAAAACAAAATAGCAAAATTAAACAAAACACAATTAAATAAAAGATTAAATAAAATGAAATAAATGACTGACTCCTTAAATAATCCGCTAATCGTGTGTGCATATGTTTTTGTGCAGCTGTTCCTTCGTTCGTCCACTCACCAATCTGATAGGCCGATGCCAGCGCCAGCGTCAGGAACAGCAGGAATGTGGACTGGACTATCCTGGTCCCCATGGTCTACCCTGGTCCTGAGGACTGACCCACTATGAAAGGACTCACCTGGAGGAGGCATTTATTTATCAGATACCAGCTGATGAGGAGGTGGAGCCAACAACACCTCCACCAGGTGAGAGAGAGGGGGGGGGGGGGGGGGGGGGCGGCATTTTCCAAACAGGTTTAAGTTTTAATACATTTCATATGAATTATACATTATTTTTATTTCACATCTACACTGAATTAACTCTTAAAATTGATCATAATTTATTCTAATATCTTCTGTATTTAATGTTTTCAGTGTAAATCCTGTATTTTTTATATTTAATTCACTGATTATGTAGATGTTCATTAAAACTCAGAGTCAATTCAAAGGTTATTTTATCAAAAACAGAGAAAAACTGAAGAAAAAGTGTCTTTTTCAGTCAAATCTTTTGTTAATTAAACATAAAACAAGTATCTTCATCTTATTTTGGTTTTTTTATTCATTTTGTTCATTTTTATTCATTTTATTTATTATTTTATTTGTTTTTGTTAAATTTTTTGCCTATTTCATTATTTTTTCTTAAATCTAAACTCATTTTGTTCATGTTTTCATAATTTCAGTTCATTATTTTGTCGATGTATTATATTATTATTGTTTATTGTATTGATCACTTTGACTGTTTTTGTTCATTTTGTTGCTTAACCTAGTTTTTTTTTGTTTTTACTTTATTTTGTACATTTTTGGCTTTTTTTTGTATTGTTTTTAATTTTGTACTTTTTAAATTTGTTTTGGTTCATTTTCTTTCTTATTGATCATAACCCCAGAGTGTCCGTCCACTGTCATTGATCCAACTCCATGGGTTTTACTAGTGAATCAATGTTGGAGAAGATGAGGGTGTTTCCGTGGTAACTACGGAGCCTCTGAATGTCCAAATGTGAATTTCCTGAGCACAATGTTGACTTTTTTGGAGTTTGTTGGATTATTGGATACTAATCACACCTATTGATTGTTGAATATTGATAATGGTCTCCTCAGGCTGAAACACCTGGACACCTCTTGGACTCCGTTGTTCTTTATTAAATTGCTGAAATCTTACCGGTCCATCCTGGTTCTATCAGAACCTGAACCTGGTTCCAGTCCACCTCAGACTCTCCTCAGGCCTTTGGATGAACTCTGGTCCACATTCATTCATCAGGTCTTCTTCATCAGGGTTCAGTTCGGCTCTACGTTGAAGACAGATACAGATGGATACAGACGCAGCGTCCTGTCCGTCCTCTGTCTACGTTGCGTCTGTCATTCTGTCCATTTTCTTGGAGCTCCATACCCAGATGGAGAATACGGAGCAGTACCACCAGGAACCACAGGGGGCAGTGTTGAGATTTGAACAGAATAATTTCCATCAATAGTAGAACTTTTCAAAGGGGACTCCCAGTACTTGGGCCATTTGACCCAGGGAGCAGGGTTACGTCCTGCATCACTAATGTTTTTAATGCAGGTTAACCCCGCCCCTGGGCAGAATACATACAACGAAATGTCCCAAAAAATAGGAGTGGACTTTTCAAAGAGCAACTATGAGTTAGTGAAAAACTACTGACAAATTTACGACAAATACCCTCTGAATATGAACATCAGGAAAACCTCCTCTGTCTGCACCAGGTTAGGTAGTAGGGACTTTCTTCTTCTTAGCCCTTGTCTTCTTTGTCTTCTTCTTCGTTGTCGTCGTCATCATCATCTTCTTCTTTGTTGTTGTCTTCTTCTTCTTCCTCTTCTTCCTCTTCTTCTTTTTCTTCGTGGTATTTGTCCAGTTGGTTAATTCAGAGCAGCGCCCTCTGGTGGATTAATTGAAGCTCTCATTCCATCGTACAGAGCACATGGAAGTATGAAGGCAGTGTCACATGACAGCGTTAGAAACAGACAAACATATTTACGTCCATGAACGTAAATTAACATTAAGTCCATTGAACTACTGATGAACACGTGTCCTCAGGTGATTTTGTAATGAATGTTTTGAATCATACACAGACTTTGTAGACACCGTGTAGAAGGAACAGAAACATCTGAGCTCCACTTCAAACTGGTTCCTGTGTTTGTGTCTTGAATTTGGCTCGAACTCACGATAAAAAAGTCTATCTCACCATCTTTTCCTCTGTGAATTAAAGGGGAATTCTTTTCCTTCATTGGACAACGTGTCCTGTTTTTTGGGGAGTCTTCATTCGTCCTCATTTAACGTTAAACATCTGTAACCCAAGAAGAAAACATGATAACGGTCCAACATGCACCACCGCTGAGGTTCACACGTCCATTCTGGAGGTTTTTATGTGTTTCTTGTCGTCCATGTGTTTGATCGAAGCCTGAACACAGGAATGGACCTCCATGGATCTGGGGTTTCCATGGATTTGGGGTTTCCATGGATCTGAGGTTTCTATGGATCTGGGGTGTCCATGGATCTGAGGTTTCTATGGATCTGGGGTGTCCATGGATCTGGGGTGTTCATGGATCCGGGGTTTCTATGGATCTGGGGTGTCCATGGATCTGGGTTGTCCATGGATCTGGGGTTTCCATGGATCTTGGGTTTCCATGGATCCTTGGTTTCCAGTGTCCATGTTGCATTTGACACCGTATGACCCTGGTTCTTGGAGTCTGGATCTGGTTCCACAGGTTCTGGTCTGTTTTTTCAGTGTCTGCAGTTGTTTTTCTTGACATGGTTTAGTCTTTGTTCTTATGTTCAAATAAAATCTGCATATTTACTACTTTTGTGCTGGTAGCCCGCCCCCTTCTATAGTTAGATTGATCTGCATCCAGACCACAGGACGTGGACAGGCTGTCTTCATCTGGACAGGCTGTCTTCATCTGGACAGTCCTTTGTCCTGTTCCACTTATTTTATTTGGAACGAATGTGGACTTTATTCTTTTCCTTTGGTTCAATCTCATTCTCATTACACTTTTTTCTAATGGACCAAACTGTGTAAACAGATGAAGCATGTGACAAACTGCACTGGCATTGGACAGAAAAGTCGGGGGTGGGGTCATTCAGAGACAGTGGGTGTTGATGAAAACAAATATGGAGGTCCTCCATCCAGTTACGGTTTTCGGAATCTGTTTTCTATTTTTAGACAAATGTATGAAAATACTGTGAAGTGTCCAGAACAGCTGATTGGAGACAGTTTGGTCAAATGGGCATCTGACCACATGTCCATGAGACATTCAGTGTCCTCATTGGTCCATGTCTGTCCACGGCTCATGGCTGCTGCTGCTGCTAGCTCTGACTACCCATGAGGCTTGGCTACTTCCAGAGGCTACGGGGCAGGGTCAAAGGTCACAGATGGACTGCCCACTACTGTTTGGTTCATAACCGTTGAACCAGACAAATATTCCACATAAGTATAAAGGTCTCAATTCCATCTGAAACAGACTCAAAGGACAACATTTAGTTTCATATTTTTAAATGAAAAATATCCAAACTACTGCGTCACAGATGAAAAAAAAAATTAACGTCTATTTTTTTTCCACAATTCCAATGTTCTCCAAAGTGAAGTTCCTCAGACATTTTCATCCTCAAATGTATTCTGTGTAAACCTTAAGCCCTCTATTTTACAACCCAATAGTTGGTTATAGAGGAAAAAAATATTGGATCAAACCTAAATAGAGTTTAGACAAATGTCAGCGTCACAGATGGACAACAAAAGGAAATATCAAATTAAACATTTTTATTTCAGTTATCAATATTATTTACATTTATTTGCAATATTTACAACAAACAAATAATATTAACATTATATTCAAATGTATTTTGCATATATATATATATGTATACACACACACACACATATATATATATATATATATATATATATATATATATATATATACATATATATACACATATATATGTGTGTGTGTATGTATATATATATATATATATATATATACACACACACACACACACACACATATATATATTTATACACACACACACACACACACACATATATATATATATATATATATATATATATATATATATATATATATGCATTTATTAATTTTTAAACACTGTGTGTTTAAAATATGACACTAAATAATATAATAGTCAATACCAGTGTATTTGGAATAAATGTAGTTTATTTATAGAGTTTATCAAATGAATCCAGAATGATGGCACTAAACTGGGTCACTTTACAAACATTCACACTCACAAAACTACTCACACTTTTTTTTCCACACATTTTTTCTCATTTCCAAATGCATTTTCCTGAAAATATCATTAATTACCTACAAAAATATCCATTTGGTGCAGATGATGGTAGTTTAATGTTTTGGACCAGATGTGAACCTTCCTTTGACTTGGTTCTACAGTGGCTCATCTAGAACATAAAGGCTCATGGTTCCACGGTTTGTTTGGGCTGGAGGACGGTTCTGTTCACACCAGAACTGAACCGGACCAGAGTCCATTTGGAGCGGACCCAGAACCACCTCCTCCAGGTGGTTCTGGGTCTCGTTTTGGTTCCAATCAGAGTTCACGTTTGTGTTCACACCTAAAAAAAGTCTGGACATTCAGAGAAACGAACTGTTTTAAAAGAACCAAAGGAAGTAGGTGTGAACCCAGAACCTGATGACCTCACACATTGACCTGGGGGTTGATCCAAACAGAATCTGATGACCTCACACACTGACCTGAGGGTTGATCCAAACAGAACCTGATGACCTAACACATTGACCTGGGAGCTGATCCAAACAGAAGCTGACGCTGACCTACTGGGACACTGGAACTGCTTTATGGATGTTATTTCCATCCTCAGTTCAAGCAAAGGTTCCAAACCAGATGGTTACTGTTTCAAACTCTCCAAATGGTTCTGAATGAACCAACCCAAACAGAACCAGGTCCACGTTGGTGAAAAGGCCAATGACAGACTCCGGTTGAGGTTTCACATCTGTTTCATACTGTGGTTTCTTCAGTGGTTTCCCTGAGCCTTCGGAGGCTCAAACATGCAGATGTAATAAACACAGACTGAAGTTCAGAGTTAATCCATCAGTGCAGTCCAACCCGGTCTGTGGCGGTCCCACACCCATCACTTAGTCCTTAATGGATCATAATGCAGGGCTTTGTTCTTCTGTTTCTCTAAGGAGGAGAGGAACCTGCTTAATGGACTTGTGTTGATGTTGGAAGTGACTCAGCTCATCTGGTCCAGGATACGGATCCTGTGGACCATCTAAAGGAGAACCACAGAGAGTCTGGAGGCGATAAAGACGTGTTCTGAAGCAGTGATGGTACAATCATTTGGATTTGACACTGAGATCTGTTAACAGGGGTTTCAGGTTCTAAACCCTACGATCTAAAGTGGATCAGAACCAGTGAAATAAGAACAGAATCGACTATAAACAATGTCAAATACATGTTTAATCTTCGTTTAGGTGCAAAAAACCCCCCATTAAATTATGAAAGTATTTACATATACAAACTATAAAAAACAAAAAGGAAGTGAATAACCTGAAAAAAGTGAATTTTCTTCAGAAAAATCAGTGTAATTTTACCAATATTCTGCCTCAGTTGATCATTTCTACATGTTTATTACAGATCAGATACAAACACATGTAATAACAGACAGAACATTGGTCCAATTAGACTGAATGTTCATTTCCTGTTGTTCATATTTGTTCAAGTTATTTATGTTTTATTGTTAAAGGATAGTTTGTAAAGTAAATATTTTCATAATTTAATACTATTTTTTGGTGTTATTGTTTATGGTTATTATGATAATATTTTACTACAGATTACATTGCCCTTTTTTTTTTTCGACTTCCCAGAAATATATAATTGTTTTGGGAAAAGGACCTCCTGCGGAGCATCAACACAACCTGGACACAACCTGTCTGAGCCATTTGACAAATATTACATTTACAGATGTTTGGAAGGTTCATTGAATAAACCTCCGTAACCAAAAAGAACAAAATAAATAAAGGTACAGATGTTTCCACAAGAAATTTGTCCATAATATTAAAGTAAGTAGAGAGTGATCAGATGGGTTAGGGTTGTCCAGGTGGACGTCTTCTATGTAGCCACTGTAATGTTAGCCCAATGCTAGCATCAGTTTGGTCTGTTTCGGGTTGTCCAAGGGGATGTCTTCTGTGTAGCATCAGTAATGTTAGCCCAAAGTTCGCATCAGTTGACCTTTTTTTCAGGTATTGTTTGTGTTAATGTCCGGTTGTGTCTGAATCCATTTGGACCTAAGCTCACTGTCCACAGGAAAAGAATGAAAGACAGATATGGCTCAACCAGAGGAAGAACCAGAGGAACCTGGAACCAAACTAAGACCGTTTTTGTTCACTTGCACCACATTTGCCCCGATAGGCCAGGAAGTAGAGCTCTGTTTATTCCATTATTTTGTTCACTTTTGTTCTTTTTGTTGGTTATTTTGTTCATTTATATTCATTTTGTTGATATTTTGTTCTTTTTGGGTTTGGTTTTATTTTGTTCATTTTTGCTTCATGTTTAATTATTTTTTTCAGTTTGTGGTCATTTTGCTTACGATTCTTCTTTCTTCTTTAAAAGTGTGTTCCTGGTATAAAACCTCAGTAAAATTACTGCCATAAATCTAATTTTCCTCTAAATTACAGGGTGGTAAAGGTCATGTAAACGTCAAAGGTCAGGTAAATGGGACCACCTCCCCTGTGTTTGTTTATCCAAGCATGCTGCGTTCACTGATGTCTCCACTCTGGTAAATGTGAGGGATGTCAGCATCCGTTGTTGCGTTCACTGACTATGGGCTTGTGTCTTTAAGGGTTAAATCAAGATGTTAAAAACCCAACGGTGTTAAAGTGAGTCTTTAATTGTGTGCTTTGGTTTTGTGGGTTGTTTGGATAGTGGGAATGTGAGGACCTGCTGGTGGACGTTGTGGTGACAGTAGGCGGAGGGTGTTGGCGGTGCTGACCTGGGAACAGGAGTCAAACGCTGTTAGAGGCGTTTCAACCTGCGCTCACATCCTGCTCTGAGTTTACTTCCCAGCTTCCAGTATTTACCCAGGATATGTGACACAAAGGACTCTGACGGAGGTTGGAACAGCTGTGATGACAGAGCAGCCAACACCGCTGACCAGTGCCTTTGGGCAAGGCGGACTGCACCGCACACAAGCCCACGTCACAGCCGTCAACCTGCATTCAGTGTGTGGGTAAATGTTTGAAGAAACTGCAAATGAAGATGAAAACGATGGCACTGGACACAGCACCTAAAAACCACCCAAAAACCAACTGAAAACCACCTGAAAACCAACTGAAAACCACCTAAAAACCACCCAAAAACCAACTGAAAACCACCTGAAAACCAACTGAAAACCACCTAAAAACCAACTTAAAACCACCTGAAAACCACCTAAAAAACCAACTAAAAACCACTTAAAAACCACCTAAAAATCACCCAAAACCAACTGAAAACCACCTAAAAACCACTGAAAACCACCCAAAAACCAACTAAAAACCACCCAAAAACCAACTGAAAACCACCTAAAAACCAACTGAAACCACCTAAAAACCAAATGAAAACCACCTAAAAATTGTCCAAAAACCAACTGAAAACCACCCAACAACCAATTGAAAACCACCTAAAAACCAACTGAAAACCACCTAAAAAACACCCAAAAACCAACTGAAAACCACCTAAAAAACACCCAAAAAACAACTGAAAACCACCTAAAAAACACCCAAAAACCACCTAAAAACCACCCAAAAACCAACGGTCAGGGTGGATATAAAGACCCCAACATGATGTCTGATGGTTGGTCTAGGATGGATACAAAGACCCAAACATGAGGTCTGGTGGTCAGTCTGGGGTGGATGAGGTGAAGAAAAGCCACACAGGTTGAATGTGCAGAACAGACTTTTATTACAGAATGTTGGTTTGGTCTCACTGAGCTAAAACCAAGACATCAGACATAATACACCACAAAGCACTGAATGGAAATGGAAATGTTTGTCCTCGGTGGTGGTCGTCCTGTCCTCATCAGTCTGTCGTTTTCTGGGTTGTCCCCTCGCCGTCAAACGCCGACACTGTGTCTTCAAACATCCGCAGGTGTCCACTCGAGTGATGGTGTGAGTGATTTTGGAGCCGTCGGGACAGTCCAGTTCAATGTCTTGTTTGGACGTGGCCAGTTCCTGACAACAGGAACAGGAGTGCTGCATGGACTCCAGTTTGGTGGAGTATCTGACAGAAACAGACAGAGGGGGGGGGTTAGGGGTGTTGGTGCGGGGCATTCACACCGAGGCTGGAAAACTGGTCTGTTTTGACACCGCTGATGGGTTTTATCCAAACGCTACATTTCAAGACTGAAACAGAAACAATGTCCTGCATCTGAACCACAACCAGAACCCAAACCAAAGGAACCAACACCTGAACAAACTTTAGATAAGTGAACAGATGCACAATAACAGAACCATTGTTCCTGTACGTCAGGTTCTGTTCTATGTGGATCAGAACCAGTTGAATGTGTTTTGTGTCAGGTTCTGTGTCTATGTTCCAGTCCTGGTTCTGTCTCTGTGTTCCAGACCTGGTTCTGTGCTATATTCCAGTCCTGGTTCTGTTCTATGTTCCAGTCCTGTGGTCTGGATGCAGATCTATCTATAGAAGTGGTCGGGACTTTCACTGGAGGAGAACTGAACTCATCCAATCACATTCCATATATGACTTCTATCAGTGATCACTAGGAACTAGACGGATATCTGGAACATTTACTATGCTCTAAACAATCAACATATGGACTCAGTAGAAGGAAAGGAACCATTAGAATATTTAAAAGTTCGTCAAAAAAATCTAAATTTCTCCTGCTTTAGTTTAGCGTCCGACATGAAAGCCTGATTGGTTGGGTTTGACATAGACACTGGTGGTTCTGCTAGCGTTCTACCGTTGTTGTACTGGTGGTTCTACTGGTGTTCTACTGGTGTTGTACTGGTGGTTCTACTGGTGTTTACTGGTGGTTCTACTGGTGGTTCTACTGGTGTTCTACTGGTGTTTTACTGGTGGGTCAACTGGCGTTCTACTGGTGTTCTATGGGTGTTGTACTGGTGGTTCTACTGGTGTTCTACCGCTCTGATTCATGGTCATCAAACACAAACACGTGTGAGTTTATCTTTAGACATTTCCGTATCATGAACCTTTGTTTGTGGTTCTGTCTTCCTCTGTTTGGTCCATTTCAGTTTAGAACCACCCACTAATTGGACTAAGAACTCTAGGATCATTCTGTCTTTATCACATAACTATGGTCCTGTTCTACCATGGTACTGGTATTAATCCATACAGTTTAGTGGAGGTGTGATTGGTTGATTGATTGATTGATTGTCCTTACATGCTGAATGTCCCACAGGCTCCGATGCAGGACGTCAGGTTGACCAGCTCTGATGATTGGCAGCCCTTTATCTCCAGGGTTTTGGCGGAGGTAGTACTCTGCACGGCTGGTCCTTCTTAACACCTGAAGGAAAACACAGGAAGGAGTTAAAAACACATTCTATTTGACATCGTCTAAATGTTTGTGCAAAGGAAGAACAGGCTCTGATGGCTATGTATTACCATTTAACACTGTTATAAATATATGCTCTTCATGATCACCATTAAACTACCCATAAACCACCCAAAAACCACCAATAAACTACCCCAAAACCACCCAAAACCCACCTAAAAACCACCCATAAACCACCAAGAAACTACCCCAAAACCACCAATAAACTACCCATAAACCATCCAAAAACCACCATAAACCACCCAAGAACACCCAAAACTAGCAAAAAAACACCACTTAACTACCCATAAACCACCTAAAAACTACCCATAAACTACCCAAAAAACACCCATAAACTAGCAAAGAACCTCCAATAAACTACCCATAAACCACCCAAAAAACACCCATAAACCACCCAAGAAACACCCAAAAACTAGCAAAAAAACACCAATTAACTACCCATAAACCACCTAAAAAAACTACCCATAAACTACCCAAAAAACACCCATAAACTAGCAAAGAACCTCCAATAAACTACCCATAACCACCCAAAAAACACTCATAAACTAGCAAAAAACCACCCATTAACCACCCAAAAAACACCCATGAACTACCCAAAAACCACAAATAAACTACCCATAAACTACCCAAAAATACCCATAAACTAACAAAGAACCTCCAATAAACTACCCATAAACCACCCAAAAAACACCCATAAACTAGCAAAAAATCTCCAATAAACTACCCATAAACCACCAATAAACTACCCATAAACTACCCAAAAACCACTAATAAACCCCCCATAAATCACCAATGAACTACCCATAAATCACCAATGAACTGCCCATAAACCACCCATAAACCACCAATAAACTACCCATAAACCACCCATAAACCACCAATAAACTACCCACAAACCACTCATAAACCACCCATAAACCACCCATAAACCACCAATAAACTACCCATAAACCACCCATAAATTGCCCATAAACCACCCATAAACCACCCATAGACTACCCATAAACCACCAGTAAACTACCCATAAACCACCAATAAACTACCCATAAATCACCAATGAACTACCCATAAACCACCCATAAGCCACCAATAAACTACCCACAAACCACCCATAAGCCACCAATAAACTACCCATAAACCACCCATAAACCACCAATAAACTACCCATAAACCACCCATAAATCACCAATAAACTACCCATAAACCACCCATAAATCACCAATAAACTACCCATAAACCACCCATAAATCACCAATAAACTACCCATAAACCATCCATAAATCACCAATAAACTACCCATAAACCACCCACAACTCACCCATACACCACCAATAAACTACCCATAAACCACCAATAAACTACCCATAAACCACCCATGAATCACCAATAAAATACCCATAAATCACCCATAAACTACCCATAAACGACCCAAAAACCACCAATATACTACCCATAAACCACCCATAAACTACCCATAAACCACTCATAAACCACCCAGAATCCACCCATAAATATAAATATAAATATAAAAAAAAAAAAAAAAAAAAAAAAAAAAAAAATATATATATATATATATATATATATATATATATATATATTATATATATATATATATATATATATATGGGGTGGGGAAGCAAAATTTACAATATTTTGAGGCAGGGATTGAAAGACAGTGTATGACCAATTAGTTTATTGAAAGTCATGAGAATTTATTTGCCACAAGAAATTTACATAATAGAAAATGTTTTTATTCTATGTGTCCTCCTTCTTTCTCAATAACTGCCTTCACACGCTTCCTGAAACTTGCGCAAGTGTTCTTCACATATTCGGGTGACAACTTCTCCCATTCTTCTTTAATAGTATCTTCCAGACTTTCTCATAATAGTTTTGCTCATAGTCATTCTCTTCTTACATTATAAACAGTCTTTATGGAAATCTCCTTTGGTGTGACAAGTGCATTCAGCAAATCACACACTCTTTGACGTTTGCTTTCCTGATTACTCATATGGGCAAAAGTTTCTGAAAAGGTATGTATAATAGTGTTAGGTATGATTATGACATCAATATATGTTTGGTTTCAAAACAGTTGACGTAGTGCCTGCTGAGAAAAAACAACTAAATGTTCATTGTAAATTTTGCTTCCCCACCCTGTATATACATACATACATATATATATATATATATATATATATATATATATATATATATATATATATATATATATATATATATATATGTATGTATGTATGTATGTATGTGTGTGTGTGTGTGTGTGTGTGTGTGTGTGTGATACGTACAGACTTGACAGCATCCATCTGGTGCTAAACTCTCTGTTCCCTGGAGGAAAAAACATACATCAGCGTCCAATCTGAGTCCAGAAGTGGATTTTATATATTATATGGGTGTGAGATAAGGGTTCAGGGTTAAGATGAGGGTTAAGGGTTAAGATAAGGGAGGGAAGTGTGGTCCAAGTACTCACATCGGCTTTGGTTTTATTTATTGTTATATATATATATATTCATACCTGTACAGAAAATACTGTATATATGTGTGTATGTGTACAAGTACACTTGTGTGTGTGTGTGTGTGTGTGTTACCTGGATACATTCCTCTGGGTTGAAGGGAGGACAGATGATCTTGGTTTCCACAGTGACGAACTGGTTTCCGATCTGCACACACTCGAACCTCACACAGGGCAGTTGGACCGGAGCCCAGGTGTCCCCAGACTGAAACACACACACACACACACACACACACACACACAGACACACACACACACACAATATCAACACAAATACACAACATCAAGATCAGGCCCAGATCAGGCAGGATCACTGTCCAAGATGGATGACCAAGTCTGAGAACCAAACCAGGTCCAATCCAACCATGATCTGGATTTGATTTGGACCTGATCTGGACCTGAACTCATGGTCAGTCTGTGAATCCATGGATCCTCTGCTCCAGAAATAATGTCTGGAGTGGGGACGGATTTTGTTGAATTTGTATTCATGATGGAGGAAGAATAATCATACAGTTGAATTTCCTGTTTGTAATTCTTGTCTAAACTTATTCATTCATATTCTGATCAAATACACACAATACATTTAATGTAGGACTGAACTCATTCAACAGTTTACACAGATTTATTTATGTCCAACTACAGACTAATATGAACACAGATCTGTCTGATGGACAGGAATATTTGGACATTAACCTAACCCCGTACATGTGAACCTGCTATAGCGTCTGAAATGGGGGCGGGCTCTAAACTAACCTCTAGAACATGGGTGATGTTGGGCGGCACAGATACTATACACTTCTTCTGGACACAGCGTCCACAGCACTGGGTGGGGACGACGTGGTACTCATAACCCTGAAAAGACAAAAACAACAGAATGTCAAAGCACTTACAGAGGACAGGAGGGGGAGTCAAGCAGAGTTATGGTATTTATTGAATAAGTGGGTAGAGCCAAATATGAAGAAACAGGAAAAACACACATGCTGAAGCTAATGCTAATGCTAGAACCTTCAAACATGGCCTAGACCAGAACCATCTATTGATCTGAACTGTTTAATACCTGTTAATACCTGATCCACTAATCCTATCAATCCATGTCAATAATTGGTGTAAAATACAGTTCTTCATCTTTTCATGGTCATCAGATATGACCCATTTGGACGTTCAGAGGCTCCGAAGTTACTGTGGAAACACCATCATCTTCTACAACATTGATCCACCAGTAAAACCCATGGAGTTGGATCAATGACAGCGGATGGACAGGTGTATTAAATAATAAATAAAATGTACAAAAATGAATCGGATTTGAATTTAGAAAATAATAAATAACTTGAAAACAGATCCCAAACTACTGTTGGGTACTGTTAATACTGTTGGGTTCTGTTGGGTACTGTTGGATTCTGTTGATACTGTTGGGTTCTGTTGAATTCTGTTGGGTACTGTTGAGTACTGTTGATACTGTTGGGCTCTGTTGGATTCTGTTGGGTACTGTTGACACTGTTGGGTTCTGTTGGGTACTGTTGTATTCTGTTGATACTGTTGGGTTCTGTTGGGTACTGTTGGGTACTCTTGATACTGTTGGATTCTGTTGAGTACTGTTGGGTACCGTTGAAACTGTTGGGTAGTGTTGATACTGTTGATACTGGTGGGTACTGTTGGATACTGTTGGGTACTGTTGAGTACTGCTGATACTGGTGGATACTATTGGGTGCTGTTGATAGTGTTGTGCACTGTTGGGTACTATTGGGCACTGTTGATACTATTGGGTACTGTTGGGTACTGTTGAGTACTGTTGGGTACTGTTGATACCATTGGGTACTATTGGGTACTGTTAGGTTCTGTTGGGTACTGTTGGGTTCTGTTAGATATTGTTGGGTACTGCTGGGTACTGTTGGATACTGTGGGGTACTGTTGGGTACTGTTGGACACTTTATTGTCCTGCAGTAGGTGTATGTGGTGGACATGTGGAGTACAGTGTGTGTTGGGTACTTACCGGCTCACAGTTTTGGTCACATTCCATTGGGTTACATTCCACGATGTGCAGGCCTGTCTGAGGGTCCACCTTCTCATACAGGTGCAGTTTTCACATGCCCTATAGGCACCGCCTCTCCACCTGGACCACAGGGACATACAGCTCAGTACAGGTACCTGGTACACATGGAAGCCTCAGGGCAGGGGTGTCCAACATATGGCCCATGGGCCAACAGGGGTTCCGACCCCCCAGTCGGGAGACTGTCAATTTATGTACAGGTGGGTTTATATACAGTCTGTTTATACAGTCTGTTTATATACAGTCAACAGTAGGTCGTATATAACTGGCTCTAACTTTAACCTAGGTCTGTGTGTCCACAGTTGAACTTCATACTCACATCATACTCATGTTTCTTGAAAACACACACGCCTTTCGGTACTGTGGATACAAACACAAACAGCGGTCAGTGGACATGTCCACTGGGGACACTAGGACCAGAGTCTGATGGAAACACACTGACCACAGGAGTATTGAGGACAGCAGACTCCAACACTGGTGTTCAGAGCAGAAACCGAGGGGAACACGAAGGGACGTCACTGCACCGCCTGGTATCACATACTGCAGGACACGCCCACAACACAGGTTATACATATGTATGCACAATTCAGGCTATAAATATATACACACAAACACAGGTTTTATATATATATATTGTACATACACACACCTATATATATATATACACACACCCAAACAACAGGTATATATATATATACTATAATATATATATTATATATATATATATGTATGCATATGCCTAGCAAGCAAACAGGTTATACACAGAATACACATGACACGTTATGTGTAGGTTTGTAGTATGTATATATATATATATATATAATATATATATATATATATTATATGTGTGTGTGTGTGTGTGTGCGCGTCTCCTCTGTCTGTCCCTTTGCCGTCTGTCCTTTTAAAATTATAGTCTGTCTTCCCTTCTCTCCCTTTGCTGTCTGTCCTCCGTCGTCCCTTTGGTTTGTCTTACCACACGTTCTATCAGGCAGCAGCTGACGTCTGGTTGACCTTGACCTGTCCGTCCTGTCACAGCTGAGCGGCGGTTGGGACAGGACATGTCCTGCGTTGACAGGAGATCTCCAAGGCGTCGTCGTCACAGATCACTCGTCACAGCCCTGGATCCACGTTTCATTGGCCTGATGTGACAGTATTAAACCAATTAGAAGGCAGGGTTACTGGGTGTGTCTGTGTCAGAACATGGACTCAGACTCGTTTTACCTTTCTCCATTTTCCGTTCGGCAGTCGACAGATATCTGAAAATCAGAGGTACTTTAGATGATTTACAAAGATTTCCAGTAAATAGTCTCAGCCTTAACCCTCTGGGGTAGCCACCTACAGCCCATAATATGCACAGTGTCATAGTAATGGTCCAAATGTTTTTCATACAGTTTTGTTAACAACTTTTTTTTCTAAATTTCTTGTATTTCATCAATTTGAGTCATAAACAAAAATACTGAATACTCATATTTTAACCTTTTAAATATTTGTAATGTAAACAAACCATATTTGTTGATACAAAGATTTTTTTAATATTCTTCAAATAAATTGTGTTTTGTTAATAACAGGAAGTGTAACGTGTGTTTAATATGTTCACCAGATGGTTACAGACTAAAATCTAAATACGGCACTGATGAAACCATTTTATTGTTACCAGGTTATTGATAATATCAGCAGATTATCAGTCAATAGTTTCCCTCCACTCTTTAAATGTGCTCCTCCATCACTAACTACCCTGTGTCAGTGAACTTGAACCCAGTTACAGCCACTGTTGGTACCCATCTAGTACCTGGATCTTTCATTAGATTACCTGCTCTGTTAGTTCAGGGTTTCCATTTGCTGTGTTACTCAGTGTTAGTGCATATTATTATGGTCTGTTTTCATTCCTTTGTAGATGTGCATGATGGGTACAGTCGTCGTTGTTCTCACCACATGTCGGAACACATTCTTTGGAGTTGGACGACAAAAGGATGGTTCCATTTGGACAGAAACATCCCTCCATTGGGTCCTCCTTCTCATTACTGCTGATGAACCTTCAGGTTGTACCTTTCAAACCCAAAGGCTGCTTGTTAGTATTTGCTGGTGTACTTTGATGGATACTGTAGTATTTTAGTGTATTACTGTACCGGGTATCGCAGGTCACTTCCACTGGCGGTCCACAGGCCTTGTACACTTTAGGACTGGGACATGTGTAATCTGTTCACACACCAAAACACACTTCAGATCACATGGTTCAGTGGGTAAAATACTAAAAATAAACGCTCAGTTTCAACCCGTAAACACCTGTTTTTATGAATACTTCAAAGGAATTTACTCTATATTTAACCTTTTACAACTGAATTAGTACTATATATTCTAATCTTATCCTCTGTATTTTATAATCAGTGTAAATCCTGTATTTCTATATTTAATTCACTGGATCATGTAGATGTTCATTAAAACTCTGAGTAAATTCAAATGTTTTTATATGAAAACAGAGAAAAACTGAAGGAAAAAGGGACTTTCAGTCAAATCTATCATTAATGAATAAAACTACCCTTTTTTATACTGATGATCCTGTCATTTATGTTCCATTCCATTATCATGATTTATGTCTGTTTCCTTTTGTATTTGTCACATATTTAATGTATTCATCTGTTGTTTGGACATTTTCCAAACAGGTTCAAGTTTTAATACATTTCAGGTGAATTATTACCTCCGCCAAGGAGGTTATGTTTTTGCCAGGGTTGTTTGTTTGTTTGTTTGTCTGTTTGTTTGTTTGTCTGTCCGTTAGTGTGCAACATAACTCAAAAGTTATGGACAGATTTGGATGAAATTTTCCGGTTTGTTGGAATGGGATAAGGAAGAAATGATTTAAATTGGTGGTGATCGGGGTGGGGGGCCCACACAGGGGGGGCACTGATTCAGCCTTGGCGGAGGTCTGCGCTCTCCGAGTGCTTCTAGTTCATATTTATATTTTTTCATCTTTGTTCATCTCAAAACAGGAAACTGAAGAAAAAGTGACTTTTTTACTCAAATCCTATCATGAACGACTATAAACCAGTATCTACAACCTGATTTATTTGTTTTTATTTGTTTTTTGTTCATTTTTTTTCCATCTTTATTTAATTTTTTCTTCAGTTTTTTTTATTCATTTTGTTCACTTTATTTTTTGGAAGTTTTGTTATGTTGTTGGTGTTTTAAATATTTTTCCCCTCAGTTCTGTTCATTCTCTTTTCCTTATTTTCTTTTTTATTATTATTTGGTAAACCTTCTTTTCATAATTGTTCATTTATTTTATGTATTTATTTATTTATTTATTCATTGTTTATTTTATTTAGTTCATTTTGTTGCCTATTTTATTATTTCTTTCTTCAGGTTTTGTTTAGTTTGTGCCTTTTTTTTTTTTTTTTAACCTCATCATGAAAAGATGACAGCTTCTGAAACGTGCATTTTTTTCCCCACTGTGACGTAAACCAATCATTTTTCTAAATTAACTGTCAACTGTTTGATGATTGATAACTACAGTTTTTTTTCTTTTCACCTCTTGCTCTTAAGTGGAGGGTTTATTTTTTTTAACTCGTATTTTATTCGTCTCTAATCTAAACAGGTGTATGGCTGTAGTCATGGTGCATTTGAGGAGGATTCTATCTGATTAGTTTTTATTATGTTTGATATTTTTCATTGTGTAGCCTTTCCCACATTCATATCATACATGACAAATACATGTGATGAAAAACATTCCAACACAGGATGGAGTGGATGAGGTCATGGCCTTTGTCCTGTGCATCTCAATAACATGTGTGTATGTTTTCATTGCGGTGCAGATGTTGGATCAGTACTTGAACCCCTCCATGTACTCGTGGTGGAGTATGTTGAACCTGTGGCGTACCGCAGAGCCCGTGGGTGGAGCTTCTCCAGTCAACGCAGAGGCCGGCGTCGGCGCAGGCGTCGGCGTACATCTCTATGCTGGTGCAACCCACGTGGTCATCGTGCATGTTGCAGACGTCGAACTCACAGCCCAGGATGAACGGATCATAAGGGATGAGCTTATGGCATTCTGTAAACACACTGGAGGAGGCGGGGCTTACAGTTACAAACACCCAATCACATCGCACGATTCAAACAAGTCAGTTATTAGTAAGAGATGGTCACATGGTAATGGAGGACGAGGAGGGAGAGGAGGAGAAGGAAGAGAGAGGAGGAGAGAGAGGCAGGAGCAGGAACATGGGAGTGAGGAGGAACAGGAGAGAGCTGTTATGTCACAACAAAAAAAATGTCCGATGATAAACTGTGGAAATGACGAAACTCAAGAACACGTACTTATTGACTGCTATAGAGCGCGAAGCTGTTTGGACTTTTTTTAAAAAACATTGGCCTGAGCTGCCCTATAAACTATCGCTCAGCTCAGTACGGACTTCTAGAGGAATCAACATCAACAAACAAACATAGACTCTTCCAGTTAATCATCTACATTGTAACAGTCAAGCTCTGGAAAACAAGATGTTTAACAGTCATTAATCAGAATCTCATAGATAGTAAAACAGTGATTAAACAAACATTGACTGAACTACGCAGAAGAAGAACCCTGGACAAACAGCACTCCTTTCCATGGAACATAATAGACTTGTAAGTCAGTCTTCACATTGAAGAAAAAAAAAAAAAAAAAAAAAAAAAAGACAAAAAAAAAAAAAAAAACATGTATGCATGTTTTAAGATGTGTGCCTTGTTAACATGTATATGTATGTATGTTTTGTTTTTTCTTTTTTTTTTTTTTTTTTTTTTTTTTTTTTTTTTTTTTTTTTTTTTTTTTTTTTTTTTAAGGTGTTAATGTGTATAAAAAAGGCTTTTTTTTTTTTTTTTTTTTTTTTTTTTTTTTTTTTATATAGATAAAGAGCAGTTTTATAAGTGAACGTATTTGTGGGTGGCTAATCAACTGTGTTAAGTGTGGGGACATATGTCTGTGCCTGTATTCTTTTGAAAATTTCAATAAAGAATTTAAAAAAAAAAAAAGAACAGGAGAGAGAGGAAGAGGAGAAGGAGGAGAGAGAGGAGGAGGAAGAGGAGAGAGGGGAGAGGAGGAGGGAGAGAAGGAAGAGGAGATGGAGGAGGAGGAGGAGGAAGAAGAGGAGATAGGAGGAGAGAGAGGAGGAGGAAGAGGAGAGAAGGAGGAGGAGGAACAGGGGGAGGAGGAGGAGAGAAGGAGGGAGGAGGAACAGGGGGAGGAGGAGGAAGAGGAGGAGGAGGGAGAGGAGGAGGAGGAGGAGGAGATGGAGGAGGAGAGAGAGGATGAAGAAGAGGAGAGAGATGAAGAGGAGGAGGGAGAAGGAGGAGGAAAGGAGGAGGAGGATCAGTCTGTTCTTGGTTCAGTATTATCTGTCATTCCTCCTCCAGGTTTAATGTTGTACGTGGTCATGTTTTAAATTATTCAATAATCTGTTCACTTATTCTGTAATCTTTTCTCAGGTTTAGGTTGTGTGTGTGTTTTGTCCAATCCCATTTTCATTGTCATGTGTTACCGGGTAAATTAAATCTGCCTTGAGGCTCAGACTCAACAGCGTTGCCTCTGCAGTGAACCTGTTGAATTAACCAGATTTCATATTGGCCACACGGGGGCGGTCTAACAGGTGTACGATAATGGAGGCATTTGATTGGACAGTCAAAGAGCATAGCAGCTACAAACCACATCTGTAGAGACTTCAATAAGATCTAACTTATTGGTTTAGATTTAATACCTGTTTTCAACAGACAGAAATTGCTAAACTTGCTCAATAGCTAACAGGCACCTATTTCCATGGTGACCGTCACATGGCCTACACCATTCTGCACCATGTCCTACTGATAATGGTAGCTGGTATCCTAGTATCAGTACAGGTGTGTAGCATCCAGCCTTCGTGTGCTGTGTTCTGCTCCTACCTGCTCTTGATGACATCACAGATGCTTGTATTGCATGGAGTAGGTGACGGTCCCGGTGTGGGCATAACCGGAGG
Source organism: Sphaeramia orbicularis (assembly GCF_902148855.1). NCBI lineage: Eukaryota > Metazoa > Chordata > Actinopteri > Kurtiformes > Apogonidae > Sphaeramia > Sphaeramia orbicularis. The sequence continues at coordinate 15,573,333 of NC_043959.1, read as the reverse complement.
CTCGCAGTGGGTGTGGTTAACGTGCCACTCGTGCGCCATATTTGGACATGAAGGATCAATTTTACCACCAGGTAACCTGCAGTCGTTTTTCTGGTTGTTGTCACATGTGCCTGGGGAAACCGAGCTCATTAGTAAATCTATGAAAGTAGGGACTGGAACTGAATTTACTAGTTCTGTTTCCAAGATCGACATCAGTTATCGACATGATTCCCGAATGGGTTCTCCCTGTACACATGGTTTTGTTTGCATTAACTGGACGAACGTCCTAAAGGGCTGTAAGGTGGAGTTTAGGAGAGTCTGATCCACTGCTGCTCCTCAGCCTCGTCATCACCATGGAGATCATTCATAAACAATAGTAAAAGAGGTCGACACAGTGAAATGACGCTAACATTACTCCCTTTTCCATCATCCATCTGAGCAAAACTTTCCCCATATTTCCTAATGTGTTCAAAACAGAAGTGTGTAATGTTGGTTTTTTCTATTCAATCCCAAATGTGATGATTAGATTGTTTTTTCTGGTAGATGTCAGTAGAAGTCATTCCATAAACATGAACATAACTCTGTGTTGTTTGAGTCTAGAACTGATCATTCCCCCTCTATCTCCTACTAAATTCTAAACTGATGTGGTTTTCTGGTGTGTCCCACACATACACACACGTTTGGGTTCAACTCTTCTTCTTCTCTTGTTCTAACACCCATCAACATCTGTTTGTTTTGGTCATGTGACTCTAGTTGGACTCAAAGGTCTTTCCATTACAGTTTTTTTGTCATATTCAAATTTCGCTACGCCCGAAAAACCACATCTTGCAAGCACAAAACCTTTTCATCGAAAAATGTGAGTTTTTTGAAATTGTCCTTCTGCCATGAGGCAAATTTTTTTGTGAAAGTTACATTCATGCCATTTGAGGGTCAATAAAAAAGTGACCATTGACAGTATCAAAAGAACCCAGAAGAGTTGAATGTTAGCAGGTGCAGCAGAGAAAGTGTCGCTGTTGGCTGCACTTCCAGAGTCACCGCCCCCATCCCTAAGCAGCCAATCAGAGACTTACCATCGGTGCAGGTTAACTGGATGCTGTGGTTGAGTGTGTGTGCATTTTGGAGGTGTTTAACCCTCTTGTAACTGTTGTAAACGATTCTAGTGTCATCTTTACTGGTCAAATAGAACCAGACTTTAGAGCAGGGCTGTCAAACTCATTTTAGTTCAGGGCCCACATTCAGCCTAATATGATCTGAAGTGGGCCAGACCAGTAAAATAACAACAGTGAAAAAAATAAAATTGTTGTGAAATTGTTATTATGAAAATGTTTACAGCTATAAAGTTCCATTAAAAATGTGAATAACATGAACAATGTGAAATTTCTGAAGAAAAATACGTGTATTTTGACAATATTGTGCCTCAATTTATCATTTACACATGTGCATTACAACTTACAGATCACAGTGGATCTACAAATACACAAAACATTTAGTAAAAGGCAGAATATTAAAATTAGACTTACTGCTCATAAGACATTTCGCGTTCATATTTGTTCAGGTTATTCATATTTTGTGTGAAATGATTGTAAATTTAAACATTTTTATAGAATTTTACCCAATTTTTTTAATATTACACTTTTTTACATTAAAACAAAGATAAAAAATTATAGGTCATTATTTATAGATTGTTATAATAGTATCTAACTGGTTGGATCTAATTTAGATCATATTTGTCTGTATATGGAACCTGAACTAAAAAGGTCTAAATACCGTTAATTGTTAATATCTCAGTGTAATTTTTACATTAACAAATTCAGCCCATGGGCCGAACTGGACCCATTGGTGGGCCAGTTTTGACCCACGGGCCATATGTTTGACACCTGTACTTTAGAGGCTTCACAACCAAAATACAGAGATGATCTGATGAAGTGGAATCGTTAAGCAAACAGACTTACGATTCCAAGGGATACAGCTAATAGGAACCGGTTCTTGATTACCATCCCTACTCTTAAGATACTGTCGAAAATTAATCAACTTATTTGATTAATGACCTCATTTATCAGTTTCTTATTTTGTTCAAGTAGTAAAGGTGCTTTTCTAGACTTACCACACTGGCCCTCAGTGTTTCCGCTGAATTTGTTATAGGGTAGTTTTATGCTGAATATAAGTCCTGCAAAGGTGATCTTGGCGTTGATTTTTGGGATTGTGACCACCGTCTTAATACCAACAGTGGTGATGCGGAAGTCAGTGGTTTTGTAGGCGGGACTTAATATGGCCTTGTTATTGACAGTAATCTGGAACAAATGTATAAGCATCTTATGAGGTTCATTTTCTTTGTCATGTAAACTTGTAAAGTATGGGACTGATATAAATGCATACAGCTGACACTGCTCCTTACCTTGTTACGGACAGCGCCGTTGTTTTGCGTTTGGATAATGTAGATTGTTAAACCCTTGTAGATGATGGTAATGGACTCAGGACAGGACAAGCCATGACCACAGTAGTAGTTGTGGATCATAACATTGAAGTTGTATTTGGGTATAATTTCTTTCACCAGCCAGTAGGTACAGTTGCCTTGAAAACCGTAGTATTTTCCATCGAAGGTCACATAGTGAGGATCTCCCCAACCATAGCAGAGACCTTCATACAATAAACAAGCAGGTTTTACACTCATATTGGACCATTTTCAGAGAGAAAATTCAGTGTTAATTTTTGTATACTTTTTTTTGTAAACACAACACATTCAGCATTTGTACATTTCACATAAAAATGCTTCATATAGGTTCGATAGATCAGACTTACACTGGCACTCATAATGAAAGCAGCATCCATCTTCATCGTACACTTTGACAGGCGGGAATTTATTTTCACACACAAGACGAGCCACGGGTGGACACTCTCTGGGTTTTACGATTATATCACCATCTCTGCATGTTGCAATGCTGCAGTCGTCTATGTTCCAACTTTCACCATCCTATGAGAAGATTCAGAGATTTATGAAAAAATACTACTAGGATGAATGATATTGTGTTGCTCAGTCAGAAGATTGCTCATGCCCGCCGGAAGTTCAAGACACTCCAGGATAAAGCTGCTAAAGTTGGGCTGAAGGTGAATAACACCAAAACCAAAGAGATGAGGATCGGTGCCCCAAGTAATACAGGAAACATCATGTAGAAGGACCAACCACTAGAAAGAGTAACAACCTTCACCTGTCTAGGTAGTATCTTTATCACCACTGGAGGATCAGGGGAAGATGTAGAGGCTAGGTGCAGAAAAGCACAAGGGCTTTTTTACATGCTGAGATCTGTTTGGAAATCAAAGTACATCTCCTTGTGAATGAAGCTGATAATCTTCAACTCAAATGTGAAATCCATTCTCCTATATGGTTCAGACATGTGGCGGCTGACCTCAAACATCATCAAGAAGTTCAAGGCATTTGTCAATCAAAGGCTCTGATATATCCTTGGAATATTCTGGCCAAATAGAATAACCAACGACAATCTGTGGCATTGCACAGACCAGGAGTGGATTGACGTCACTATCAGATGGCGGAAACGGTTATGAGTCAGGCACAACCTAAGGAACCCAGCGAACAACATCAAGTGGCAGTCATTAGAGTGGAACCCACAAGGTAAAAGAAAGAGGGGGCGACCCAAGAAATCTTGGAGAAGGACTGTCACGGAGGAACATCAGGAGATAGATTTGTCGTGGGAACAGTTAGGTGGACAGAGTTCGCTGGAGAACCCTTGTGGAGGCCTTATGCCCTAGTAGGAGTGAAGAGGATTAAGTAAGTAAGAACTACAAGGATTTATATACACAATTATATATACATGTTCTAGGAATGATGACTGTACCTTTCGTGGGGGTTTTACATAAAGACACGGTTTCTTTGGAGGTGAAGTAACACACGGGTACATTATCAAATCTACATGACAGGTGTCATTGCAGTACCCTGTGAAACACTGGCCTTCATGGTCCGTCACATTATAGACAATGGAGCCTGACAAAAGAACCCAAGAAAAATATGTTAAAAAGGTTATATGTCCCATTGCGACTTCTACCATCATATGGTACTGTCACATCATATCATATCTTGACATTTTTATAGCATGTAATGGTGATGTGAAGCCATGGTCAATTATGGTTTCAAGTATGTCTGAGAACTATTGTCAGTTGTCGAATACTCTCTGGTGGGCTTACTGACCATCAGACTGTACTTCACTATATGGATATTGCCATGTTCTATCATTCATTCATCTGGAACCAAGTTTTACAGGTAAAATAATTTTTTTTATGAGTGCAGATCTTTGAATTAATAAATGTGTAGACTTACCTGGTGGGAATTTTGTGGAGTTATGCATGCAATAGCAACTGGTGACCTGTTTTCCAGTAGCTGGTGAAGTTGTTCCTTCCGTGACAACATGTAACTCAGTTGTAGAGCTTGTTGGACATGCACAACATTTGACTCTTATCTCATAATCAAAACATTTCATCATCAACCCTTGTTTGTTGTTGTGACATATGAGGCCAACGTCTTTATTACAAATCACGTCTTGTCCTAGGTCTGAAATGGACACACCTGGGTAGGGAGCAGCTCTACACTGGACTTCTACTGGAGCTGAACAGATCTTGTAACCCGCAGCAATTATGCTATGAATAGATTCATCATCTCCCCCATCATGTCCAAAAGTGGGCTTGCCGAGATTGATCCATGGAGACCAAATACATACCATATCTTGGCCATTGGGACAAGATGGAGTGGTAGGTGCCGGCGTGGTAGGACCTTTACTTGTAGTAGTTGTGGTTGTTGGCAGAGTTGTGGTTGGTTTTGGAGAGATTGTTGTAGGTCTAGTTGTGGTGGTAGTACGTTTAGTTGTAGTGGTTGTTATAGAAGGAGTTGAAGGTGTTGGACATGCACAACATTTGACTCTTATCTCATAATCAAAACATTTCATCATCAACCCTTGTTTGTTGTTGTGACATATGAGGCCAACGTCTTTATTACAAATCAAGTCCTGTCCTAGGTCTGAAATGGACACCCCTGGGTAGGGAGCAGCTCTACACTGGACTTCTACTGGAGCTGAACAGATCTTGTAACCAGCAGCAATTATGCTCTGAATAGATTCATCATCTCCCCCATCATGTCCAAATGTGGGCTTGCCAAGATTGATCCATGGGGACCAGTAACATTCCATATCTTGCCCATCAGGACAAGATGGAGTGGTAGGTGCCGGTGTGGTAGTACCTTTACTTGTAGTAGTTGTGGTTGTTGGCAGAGTTGTGGTTGTTTTTGGAGATGTTGTTGTAGATCTAGTTGTGGTGGTAGTACGTTCAGTTGTAGTGGTTGTTGTAGGAGTTGAAGGTGTTGGACATGCACAACATTTGACTCTTATCTCATAATCAAGACATCTTTGACTAAGCCCTTGGTTTTTGTTTTTGCATATGAGACCAATGTTTTTACTGCAAACTACATCTTGTCCAATTTCTGAAATGGAACGTCTTGGGAGACGCGCAGCTCTACATTGGACTTCTACTGGGTCTGAACAAATGTCATGACCTGCAGCGATTATGCTCTGAATGGTTTCAGTATCTCCACCATTAGGTCCTGGTGTGGGCTGACCAAGATTGATCCATGGGGACCAATAACATTCCATAACTTGCCCATCAGGACAAGGTGGAATGGTAGGTGCTGGCGTGGTAGTACATTCAGTTGTAGTAGTTTTAGAAGGAGTTGTAGGCGTAGTTGTGGTGTTAGTACATTCAGTTGTAGTAGTTGTAGAAGTAGTTGTGGTGGTAGTACATTCAGTTGTAGTGGTTGTTGTTGAAGGTGTTGGACATGAGCAACATTTGACTCTTATCTCATAATCAAAACATCTTTTCTTAGGCACTTGGTTTTGGTTTTTGCATATGAGACCAAGGTTTTTACTGCAAACCACATTTTGTCCAACTTCTGACAAAGTGAGACCTGGGTAAAGAGCTGCTCTACATTGGACTTCTACGGGATCTGAACAAATGTTGTGACCTGCATCGATGATGCTCTGAATGGTTTCAATATCTCCTCCACTAGGTCCTGGTGTAGGCTGACCAAGATTGATCCATGGGGACCAATAACATTCCATAACTTGCCCATCAGGACAAAGTGGAGTGGTAGGTGCCGGCGTGGTAGTACATTCAGTTGTAGTAGTTGTAGAAGGAGTTGTAGGCGTAGTTGTGGTGGTAGTACATTCAGTTGTAGTAGTTGTAGGTGTAGTTGTGGTGGTAGTACATTCAGTTGTAGTAGCTGTAGGCGTGGTTGTGGAAGTAGTACATTCAGTTGTAGTAGTTGTAGCTGTGGTGGTAGTACATTCAGTTGTAGTAGTTGTAGAAGGAGTTGTAGGCGTAGTTGTGGAAGTACATTCAGTTGTAGTAGTTGTAGGCGTAGTTGTGGTGGTAGTACATTCAGTTGTAGTAGTTATAGAAGTAGTTGTAGGCGTAGTTGTGGTGGAAGTACATTCAGTTGTAGTAGTTGTAGAAGGAGTTGTAGGCGCAGTTGTGGTGGTACTACATTCAGTTGTAGAGTTGTTGTGAAGGTGTTGGACATGAGCAACATTTGACTCTATTTCATAATCAAACATCTTTTCTTAGGCACTTGGTTTTGGTTTTGCATATGAGACCAAGGTTTTTACTGCAAACCACATTTTGGTCCAACTTCTGACAAAGTGAGACCTGGGTAAAGAGCAGCTCTACATTGGACTTCTACGGGATCTGAACAATGTTGTGGACCTGCATCGATGATGTCGGAATGGTTTCAATATCTCCTCCACTAGGTCCTGGTGCAGGCTGGACCAAGATTGATCCATGGGGACCAATAACAGTCCATAAACTTGCCCATCAGGACAAAGTGGAGTGGTAGGTGCTGGTGTTGTAGTACATCAGTTGTAGTAGTTGTAGAAGGAGTTGTAGGTGTAGTTGTGGTGGTAGTACACTCAGTTGTATGGTTGTGTTGAAGGTGTTGGACATGAGCAACATTTGATTCTTATCTCATAATCAAAAATCTTGTCTTATGCACTGGTTTTGGTTTTTGCATATGAGACCAAGGTTTTTACTGCAACCACATTTTGTCCAACTTCTGACAAAGTGAGACCTGGGTAAAGAGCAGCTCTACATTGGACTTCTACGGGATCTGAACAAATGTCGTGACCTGCATCAATGATGCTCTGATGGTTTCATATCTCCTCCATCAGGTCCTGGTGTATGCTGACCAAGATTGATCCACTGGGCCAATAACATTCCATAACTTGGCCCATCAAGACAAAGTGGAGTGGTAGGTGCCGGCGTGGTAGTACATTCAGTTGTAGTAGTTGTAGAAGGAGTTGTAGGCGCAGTTGTGGTGGTACTACATTCAGTTGTAGTAGTTGTTGTTGAAGGTGTTGGACATGAGCAACATTTGACTCTTATTTCCATAATCACAAACATCTGTTTCTTAGGCACTGGTTTGGTTTTTGCATATGAGACCAAGGTTTTTACTGCAAACCACATTTTGTCCAACTTCTGACAAAGTGAGACCTGGGTAAAGAGCAGCTCTACATTGGACTTCTACGGGATGCTGAACAAATGTTGTGACCTCATCGATGATGCTCTGAATGGTTTTCAATATCTCCTCCACTAGGTCCTGGTGTAGGCTGACCAAGATTGATCCATGGGGACCAATAACAGTCCATAACTTGCCCATCAGGACAAAGTGGAGTGGTAGGTGCTGGTGTTGTAGTACATTCAGTTGTAGTAGTTGTAGAAGGAGTTGTAGGTGTAGTTGTGGGTGGTTAGTACACTCAGTTGTTAGTGGTTGTTTTGAAGGTGTTGGACATGAGCAACATTTGATTCTTATCTCTAATCAAAACATCTTTCTTATGCACTTGGTTTTGGTTTTTGCATATGAGACCAAGGTTTTTACTGCAAACCACATTTTGGTCCAACTTCTGACAAAGTGAGACCTGGGTAAAGAGCAGCTCTACATTGGACTTCTACGGGATCTGAACAAATGTCGTGACCTGCATCAATGATGCTCTGAATGGTTTCAATATCTCCTCCATCAGGCCCTGGTGTAGGCTGACCAAGATGATCCACTGGGACCAATAACATTCCATAACTTGCCCATCAGGACAAAGTGGAGTGGTAGGTGCCGGCGTGGTAGTACATTCAGTTGTAGTAGTTGTAGAAGGAGTTGTAGGCGTAGTTGTGGTGGTAGTACATTCAGTTGTAGTAGTTGTAGGCGTAGTTGTGGTGGTAGTACATTCAGTTGTAGTAGTTGTAGAAGTAGTTGTAGGCGTAGTTGTGGTGGTAGTACATTCAGTTGTAGTAGTTGTTTGTAGAAGGAGTTGAAGGTGTTGGACATGAACAACATTTGACTCTTATCGCATAATCAAAACATCTTTCTTAGGCACTTGGTTTTGGTTTTTTGCATATGAGACCAAGGTTTTTACTGCAAACCACATTTTGTCCAACTTCTGACAAAGTGAGACCTGGGTAAAGAGCAGCTCTACATTGGACTTCTACGGGATCTGAACAAATGTTGTGACCTGCATCGATGATGCTCTGAATGGTTTCAAAATCTCCTCCACTAGGTCCTGGTGTAGGCTGACCAAGATTGATCCATGGGGACCAATAACAGTCCATAACTTGCCCATCAGGACAAAGTGGAGTGGTAGGTGCTGGTGTTGTAGTACATTCAGTTGTAGTAGTTGTAGAAGGAGTTGTAGGTGTAGTTGTGGTGGTAGTACACTCAGTTGTAGTGGTTGTTGTTGAAGGTGTTGGACATGAGCAACATTTGATTCTTATCTCATAATCAAAACATCTTTTCTTATGCACTTGGTTTTGGTTTTTGCATATGAGACCAAGGTTTTTACTGCAAACCACATTTTGTCCAACTTCTGACAAAGTGAGACCTGGGTAAAGAGCAGCTCTACATTGGACTTCTACGGGATCTGAACAAATGTTGTGACCTGCATCGATGATGCTCTGAATGGTTTCAATATCTCCTCCACTAGGTCCTGGTGTAGGCTGACCAAGATTGATCCATGGGGACCAATAACATTCCATAACTTGCCCATCAGGACAAAGTGGAGTGGTAAGTGCCGGCGTGGTAGTACATTCAGTTGTAGTAGTTGTAGAAGGAGTTGTAGGCGCAGTTGTGGTGGTACTACATTCAGTTGTAGTAGTTGTTGTTGAAGGTGTTGGACATGAGCAACATTTGACTCTTATTTCATAATCAAAACATCTTTTCTTAGGCACTTGGTTTTGGTTTTTGCATATGAGACCAAGGTTTTTACTGCAAACCACATTTTGTCCAACTTCTGACAAAGTGAGACCTGGGTAAAGAGCAGCTCTACATGGACTTCTACGGGATCTGAACAAATGTTGGACCTGCATCGATGATGCTCTGAATGGTTTCAATATCTCCTCCACTAGGTCCTGGTGTAGGCTGACCAAGATTGATCCATGGGGACCAATAACAGTCCATAACTTGCCCATCAGGACAAAGTGGAGTGGTAGGTGCTGGTGTTGTAGTACATTCAGTTGTAGTAGTTGTAGAAGGAGTTGTAGGTGTAGTTGTGGTGGTAGTACACTCAGTTGTAGTGGTTGTTGTTGAAGGTGTTGGACATGAGCAACATTTGATTCTTATCTCATAATCAAAACATCTTTTCTTATGCACTTGGTTTTGGTTTTTGCATATGAAACCAAGGTTTTTACTGCAAACCACATTTTGTCCAACTTCTGACAAAGTGAGACCTGGGTAAAGAGCAGCTCTACATTGGACTTCTACGGGATCTGAACAAATGTCGTGACCTGCATCAATGATGCTCTGAATGGTTCAATATCTCCTCCATCAGGCCCTGGTGTAGGCTGACCAAGATTGATCCACTGGGACCAATAACATTCCATAACTTGCCCATCAGGACAAAGTGGAGTGGTAGGTGCCGGCGTGGTAGTACATTCAGTTGTAGTAGTTGTAGAAGGAGTTGTAGGCGTAGTTGTGGTGGTAGTACATTCAGTTGTAGTAGTTGTAGGCGTAGTTGTGGTGGTAGTACATTCAGTTGTAGTAGTTGTAGGCGTAGTTGTGGTGGTAGTACATTCAGTTGTAGTAGTTGTAGAAGTAGTTGTAGGCGTAGTTGTGGTGGTAGTACATTCAGTTGTAGTAGTTGTTGTAGAAGGAGTTGAAGGTGTTGGACATGAACAACATTTGACTCTTATCTCATAATCAAAACATCTTTTCTTAGGCACTTGGTTTTGGTTTTTGCATATGAGACCAAGGTTTTTACTGCAAACCACATTTTGTCCAACTTCTGACAAAGTGAGACCTGGGTAAAGAGCAGCTCTACATTGGACTTCTACGGGATCTGAACAAATGTTGTGACCTGCATCGATGATGCTCTGAATGGTTTCAATATCTCCTCCACTAGGTCCTGGTGCAGGCTGACCAAGATTGATCCATGGGGACCAATAACAGTCCATAACTTGCCCATCAGGACAAAGTGGAGTGGTAGGTGCTGGTGTTGTAGTACATTCAGTTGTAGTAGTTGTAGAAGGAGTTGTAGGTGTAGTTGTGGTGGTAGTACACTCAGTTGTAGTGGTTGTTGTTGAAGGTGTTGGACATGAGCAACATTTGATTCTTATCTCATAATCAAAACATCTTTTCTTATGCACTTGGTTTTGGTTTTTGCATATGAGACCAAGGTTTTTACTGCAAACCACATTTTGTCCAACTTCTGACAAAGTGAGACCTGGGTAAAGAGCAGCTCTACATTGGACTTCTACGGGATCTGAACAAATGTTGTGACCTGCATCGATGATGCTCTGAATGGTTTCAATATCTCCTCCACTAGGTCCTGGTGTAGGCTGACCAAGATTGATCCATGGGGACCAATAACAGTCCATAACTTGCCCATCAGGACAAAGTGGAGTGGTAGGTGCTGGTGTTGTAGTACATTCAGTTGTAGTAGTTGTAGAAGGAGTTGTAGGTGTAGTTGTGGTGGTAGTACACTCAGTTGTAGTGGTTGTTGTTGAAGGTGTTGGACATGAGCAACATTTGATTCTTATCTCATAATCAAACATCTTTTCTTATGCACTTGGTTTTGGTTTTTGCATATGAGACCAAGGTTTTCACTGCAAACCACATTTTGTCCAACTTCTGACAAAGTGAGACCTGGGTAAAGAGCAGCTCTACATTGGACTTCTACGGGATCTGAACAAATGTCGTGACCTGCATCAATGATGCTCTGAATGGTTTCAATATCTCCTCCATCAGGCCCTGGTGTAGGCTGACCAAGATTGATCCACTGGGACCAATAACATTCCATAACTTGCCCATCAGGACAAAGTGGAGTGGTAGGTGCCGGCGTGGTAGTACATTCAGTTGTAGTAGTTGTAGAAGAGTTGTAGGCGTAGTTGTGGTGGTAGTACATTCAGTTGTAGTAGTTGTAGGCGTAGTTGTGGTGGTAGTACATTCAGTTGTAGTAGTTGTAGAAGTAGTTGTAGGCGTAGTTGTGGTGGTAGTACATTCAGTTGTAGTAGTTGTTGTAGAAGGAGTTGAAGGTGTTGGACATGAACAACATTTGACTCTTATCTCATAATCAAAACATCTTTTCTTAGGCACTTGGTTTTGGTTTTTGCATATGAGACCAAGGTTTTTACTGCAAACCACATTTTGTCCAACTTCTGACAAAGTGAGACCTGGGTAAAGAGCAGCTCTACATTGGACTTCTACGGGATCTGAACAAATGTTGTGACCTGCATCGATGATGCTCTGAATGGTTTCAAAATCTCCTCCACTAGGTCCTGGTGTAGGCTGACCAAGATTGATCCATGGGGACCAATAACAGTCCATAACTTGCCCATCAGGACAAAGTGGAGTGGTAGGTGCTGGTGTTGTAGTACATTCAGTTGTAGTAGTTGTAGAAGGAGTTGTAGGTGTAGTTGTGGTGGTAGTACACTCAGTTGTAGTGGTTGTTGTTGAAGGTGTTGGACATGAGCAACATTTGATTCTTATCTCATAATCAAAACATCTTTTCTTATGCACTTGGTTTTGGTTTTTGCATATGAGACCAAGGTTTTTACTGCAAACCACATTTTGTCCAACTTCTGACAAAGTGAGACCTGGGTAAAGAGCAGCTCTACATTCAACTTCGAAGGGATCTGAACAAATGTTGTGACCTGCATCGATGATGCTCTCAATGGTTTCAATATCTCCTCCACTAGGTCCTGGTGTAGGCTGACCAAGATTGATCCACTGGGACCAATAACATTCCATAACTTGCCCATCAGGACAAAGTGGAGTGGTAGGTGCTGGTGTTGTAGGAGATTCAGTTGTAGTAGTTGTAGAAGTAGTTGTAGGTGTAGTTGTGGTGGTAGTACGTTTAGTTGTAGTAGTTGTAGAAGGAGTTGTAAGTGTAGTTGTGGTAGTAGTGCGTTCAGTTGTAGTGGTTGTTGTAGGAGTTGAAGGTGTTGGACATGAACAACATTTGACTCTTATCTCATAATCAAAACATCTTTGACTAAGCCCTTGGTTTTTGTTTTTGCATATGAGACCAAGGTTTTTACTGCAAACCACATTTTGTCCAACTTCTGACAAAGTGAGACCTGGGTAAAGAGCAGCTCTACATTGGACTTCTACGGGATCTGAACAAATGCCGTGACCTGCATCAATGATGCTCTGAATGGTTTCAATATCTCCTCCATCAGGTCCTGGTGTAGGCTGACCAAGATTGATCCATGGGGACCAATAACATTCCATAACTTGCCCATCAGGACAAAGTGGAGTGGTAGGTGCTGATGTGGTAGTACGTTCAGTTGTAGTGGTTGTTGTAGAAGGAGTTGAAGGTGTTGGACATGAACAACATTTGACTCTTATCTCATAATCAAAACATCTTTTCTTATGCACTTGGTTTTGGTTTTTGCATATGAGACCAAGGTTTTTACTGCAAACCACATTTTGTCCAACTTCTGACAAAGTGAGACCCGGGTAAAGAGCAGCTCTACATTGGACTTCTACGGGATCTGAACAAATGTTGTGACCTGCAGCGATTATGCTGTGAATGGTTTCAATATCTCCTCCATCAGGTCCTGGTGTGGGCTGACCAATATTGATCCACTGGGACCAATAACATTCCATAACTTGCCCATCAGGACAAAGTGGAGTGGTAGGTGCTGGCGTGGTAGTAGATTCAGTTGTAGTAGTTGTAGAAGTAGTTGTAGGTGTAGTTGTGGTGGTAGTACGTTTTGTTGTAGTAGTTGTAGAAGGAGTTGTAGGTGTAGTTGTGGTAGTAGTGCGTTCAGTTGTAGTGGTTGTTGCAGGAGTTGAAGGTGTTGGACATGAACAACATTTGACTCTGATCTCATAATCAAAACATCTTTTCTTATGCACTTGGTTTTGGTTTTTGCATATGAGACCAAGGTTTTTACTGCAAACCACATTTTGTCCAACCTCTGACAAAGTGAGACCTGGGTAAAGAACAGCTCTACATTCAACTTCGACGGGATCTGAACAAATGTCGTGACCTGCAGCGATTATGCTGTGAATGGTTTCAATATCTCCTCCATTAGGTCCTGGTGTGGGCTGACCAAGATTGATCCACTGGGACCAATAACATTCCATAACTTGCCCATCAGGACAAAGTGGAGTGGTAGGTGCTGGCGTGGTAGTAGATTCAGTTGTAGTAGTTGTAGAAGTAGTTGTAGGTGTAGTTGTAGTGGTAGTACGTTTAGTTGTAGTAGTTGTAGAAGGAGTTGTAGGTGTAGTTGTGGTAGTGGTGCGTTCAGTTGTAGTGGTTGTTGTAGGAGTTGAAGGTGTTGGACATGAACAACATTTGACTCTTATCTCATAATCAAAACATCTTTTCTTATGCACTTGGTTTTGGTTTTTGCATATGAGACCAAGGTTTTTACTGCAAACCACATTTTGTCCAACTTCTGACAAAGTGAGACCTGGGTAAAGAGCAGCTCTACATTGGACTTCTACGGGATCTGAACAAATGTTGTGACCTGCATCGATGATGCTCTGAATGGTTTCAATATCTCCTCCATCAGGTCCTGGTGTAGGCTGAACAAGATTGATCCATGGGGACCAATAACATTCCATAACTTGCCCATCAGGACAAAGTGGAGTGGTAGGTGCTGGTGTGGTAGTACATTCAGTTGTAGTGGTTGTGGAAAGAGTTGTAGGTGTAGTTGTGGTGGTAGTACGTTCAGTTGTAGTGGTTGTTGTAGAAGGAGTTGAAGGTGTTGGACATGAACAACATTTGACTCTTATCTCATAATCAAAACATCTTTTCTTATGCACTTGGTTTTGGTTTTTGCATATGAGACCAAGGTTTTTACTGCAAACCACATTTTGTCCAACTTCTGACAAAGTGAGACCTGGGTAAAGAGCAGCTCTACATTCAACTTCGACGGGATCTGAACAAATGTCGTGACCTGCAGCGATTATGCTGTGAATGGTTTCAATATCTCCTCCATCAGGTCCTGGTGTGGGCTGACCAATATTGATCCACTGGGACCAATAACATTCCATAACTTGCCCATCAGGACAAAGTGGAGTGGTAGGTGCTGGCGTGGTAGTAGATTCAGTTGTAGTAGTTGTAGAAGTAGTTGTAGGTGTAGTTGTGGTGGTAGTACGTTTAGTTGTAGTAGTTGTAGAAGGAGTTGTAGGTGTAGTTGTGGTAGTAGTGCGTTCAGTTGTAGTGGTTGTTGTCGGAGTTGAAGGTGTTGGACATGAACAACATTTGACTCTCATCTCATAATCAAAACATCTTTTCTTATGCACTTGGTTTTGGTTTTTGCATATGAGACCAAGGTTTTTACTGCAAACCACATTTTGTCCAACTTCTGACAAAGTGAGACCTGGGTAAAGAGCAGCTCTACATTCAACTTCGACGGGATCTGAACAAATGTCGTGACCTGCAGCGATTATGCTGTGAATGGTTTCAATATCTCCTCCATCAGGTCCTGGTGTGGGCTGACCAATATTGATCCACTGGGACCAATAACATTCCATAACTTGCCCATCAGGACAAAGTGGAGTGGTAGGTGCTGGCGTGGTAGTAGATTCAGTTGTAGTAGTTGTAGAAGTAGTTGTAGTGGTAGTACGTTTAGTTGTAGTAGTTGTAGAAGGAGTTGTAGGTGTAGTTGTGGTAGTGGTGCGTTCAGTTGTAGTGGTTGTTGTAGGAGTTGAAGGTGTTGGACATGAACAACATTTGACTCTTATCTCATAATCAAAACATCTTTTCTTATGCACTTGGTTTTGGTTTTTGCATATGAGACCAAGGTTTTTACTGCAAACCACATTTTGTCCAACTTCTGACAAAGTGAGACCTGGGTAAAGAGCAGCTCTACATTGGACTTCTACGGGATCTGAACAAATGTTGTGACCTGCATCGATGATGCTCTGAATGGTTTCAATATCTCCTCCATCAGGTCCTGGTGTAGGCTGAACAAGATTGATCCATGGGGACCAATAACATTCCATAACTTGCCCATCAGGACAAAGTGGAGTGGTAGGTGCTGGTGTGGTAGTACATTCAGTTGTAGTGGTTGTGGAAAGAGTTGTAGGTGTAGTTGTGGTGGTAGTACGTTCAGTTGTAGTGGTTGTTGTAGAAGGAGTTGAAGGTGTTGGACATGAACAACATTTGACTCTTATCTCATAATCAAAACATCTTTTCTTAGGCACTTGGTTTGGTTTTTGCATATGAGACCAAGGTTTTTACTGCAAACCACATTTTGTCCAACTTCTGACAAAGTGAGACCTGGGTAAAGAGCAGCTCTACATTCAACTTCGACGGGATCTGAACAAATGTCGTGACCTGCAGCGATTATGCTGTGAATGGTTTCAATATCTCCTCCATCAGGTCCTGGTGTGGGCTGACCAATATTGATCCACTGGGACCAATAACATTCCATAACTTGCCCATCAGGACAAAGTGGAGTGGTAGGTGCTGGCGTGGTAGTAGATTCAGTTGTAGTAGTTGTAGAAGTAGTTGTAGGTGTAGTTGTGGTGGTAGTACGTTTAGTTGTAGTAGTTGTAGAAGGAGTTGTAGGTGTAGTTGTGGTAGTAGTGCGTTCAGTTGTAGTGGTTGTTGTCGGAGTTGAAGGTGTTGGACATGAACAACATTTGACTCTCATCTCATAATCAAAACATCTTTTCTTATGCACTTGGTTTTGGTTTTTGCATATGAGACCAAGGTTTTTACTGCAAACCACATTTTGTCCAACTTCTGACAAAGTGAGACCTGGGTAAAGAGCAGCTCTACATTCAACTTCGACGGGATCTGAACAAATGTCGTGACCTGCAGCGATTATGCTGTGAATGGTTTCAATATCTCCTCCATCAGGTCCTGGTGTGGGCTGACCAATATTGATCCACTGGGACCAATAACATTCCATAACTTGCCCATCAGGACAAAGTGGAGTGGTAGGTGCTGGCGTGGTAGTAGATTCAGTTGTAGTAGTTGTAGAAGTAGTTGTAGGTGTAGTTGTGGTGGTAGTACGTTTAGTTGTAGTAGTTGTAGAAGGAGTTGTAGGTGTAGTTGTGGTAGTAGTGCGTTCAGTTGTAGTGGTTGTTGTCGGAGTTGAAGGTGTTGGACATGAACAACATTTGACTCTCATCTCATAATCAAAACATCTTTTCTTATGCACTTGGTTTTGGTTTTTGCATATGAGACCAAGGTTTTTACTGCAAACCACATTTTGTCCAACTTCTGACAAAGTGAGACCTGGGTAAAGAGCAGCTCTACATTCAACTTCGACGGGATCTGAACAAATGTCGTGACCTGCAGCGATTATGCTGTGAATGGTTTCAATATCTCCTCCATCAGGTCCTGGTGTGGGCTGACCAATATTGATCCACTGGGACCAATAACATTCCATAACTTGCCCATCAGGACAAAGTGGAGTGGTAGGTGCTGGCGTGGTAGTAGATTCAGTTGTAGTAGTTGTAGAAGTAGTTGTAGTGGTAGTACGTTTAGTTGTAGTAGTTGTAGAAGGAGTTGTAAGTGTAGTTGTGGTAGTGGTGCGTTCAGTTGTAGTGGTTGTTGTAGGAGTTGAAGGTGTTGGACATGAACAACATTTGACTCTTATCTCATAATCAAAACATCTTTTCTTATGCACTTGGTTTTGGTTTTTGCATATGAGACCAAGGTTTTTACTGCAAACCACATTTTGTCCAACTTCTGACAAAGTGAGACCTGGGTAAAGAGCAGCTCTACATTGGACTTCTACGGGATCTGAACAAATGTTGTGACCTGCATCGATGATGCTCTGAATGGTTTCAATATCTCCTCCATCAGGTCCTGGTGTAGGCTGAACAAGATTGATCCACTGGGACCAATAACATTCCATAACTTGCCCATCAGGACAAAGTGGAGTGGTAGGTGCTGGCGTGGTAGTAGATTCAGTTGTAGTAGTTGTAGAAGTAGTTGTAGGTGTAGTTGTGGTGGTAGTACGTTTAGTTGTAGTAGTTGTAGAAGGAGTTGTAGGTGTAGTTGTGGTAGTAGTGCGTTCAGTTGTAGTGGTTGTTGTCGGAGTTGAAGGTGTTGGACATGAACAACATTTGACTCTCATCTCATAATCAAAACATCTTTTCTTATGCACTTGGTTTTGGTTTTTGCATATGAGACCAAGGTTTTTACTGCAAACCACATTTTGTCCAACTTCTGACAAAGTGAGACCTGGGTAAAGAGCAGCTCTACATTCAACTTCGACGGGATCTGAACAAATGTCGTGACCTGCAGCGATTATGCTGTGAATGGTTTCAATATCTCCTCCATCAGGTCCTGGTGTGGGCTGACCAATATTGATCCACTGGGACCAATAACATTCCATAACTTGCCCATCAGGACAAAGTGGAGTGGTAGGTGCTGGCGTGGTAGTAGATTCAGTTGTAGTAGTTGTAGAAGTAGTTGTAGTGGTAGTACGTTTAGTTGTAGTAGTTGTAGAAGGAGTTGTAAGTGTAGTTGTGGTAGTGGTGCGTTCAGTTGTAGTGGTTGTTGTAGGAGTTGAAGGTGTTGGACATGAACAACATTTGACTCTTATCTCATAATCAAAACATCTTTTCTTATGCACTTGGTTTTGGTTTTTGCATATGAGACCAAGGTTTTTACTGCAAACCACATTTTGTCCAACTTCTGACAAAGTGAGACCTGGGTAAAGAGCAGCTCTACATTGGACTTCTACGGGATCTGAACAAATGTTGTGACCTGCATCGATGATGCTCTGAATGGTTTCAATATCTCCTCCATCAGGTCCTGGTGTAGGCTGAACAAGATTGATCCACTGGGACCAATAACATTCCATAACTTGCCCATCAGGACAAAGTGGAGTGGTAGGTGCTGGCGTGGTAGTAGATTCAGTTGTAGTAGTTGTAGAAGTAGTTGTAGTGGTAGTACGTTTAGTTGTAGTAGTTGTAGAAGGAGTTGTAAGTGTAGTTGTGGTAGTGGTGCGTTCAGTTGTAGTGGTTGTTGTAGGAGTTGAAGGTGTTGGACATGAACAACATTTGACTCTTATCTCATAATCAAAACATCTTTTCTTATGCACTTGGTTTTGGTTTTTGCATATGAGACCAAGGTTTTTACTGCAAACCACATTTTGTCCAACTTCTGACAAAGTGAGACCTGGGTAAAGAGCAGCTCTACATTGGACTTCTACGGGATCTGAACAAATGTTGTGACCTGCATCGATGATGCTCTGAATGGTTTCAATATCTCCTCCATCAGGTCCTGGTGTAGGCTGAACAAGATTGATCCACTGGGACCAATAACATTCCATAACTTGCCCATCAGGACAAAGTGGAGTGGTAGGTGCTGGCGTGGTAGTAGATTCAGTTGTAGTAGTTGTAGAAGTAGTTGTAGGTGTAATTGTGGTGGTAGTACGTTTAGTTGTCTTAGTTGTAGAAGGAGTTGTAGGTGTAGTTGTGGTAGTAGTACGTTCAGTTGTAGTGGTTGTTGTAGGAGTTGAAGGTGTTGGACATGAACAACATTTGACTCTTATCTCATAATCAAAACATCTTTGACTAAGCCCTTGGTTTTTGTTTTTGCAGATGAGACCAAGGTTTTTACTGCAAACCACATTTTGTCCAACTTCTGACAAAGTGAGACCTGGGTAAAGAGCAGCTCTGCATTTGACTTCTACAGGATCTGAACAAAGGTCGTGACCTGCAGCGATAATGCTGTGAATGGTTTCAATATCTCCTCCATTAGGTCCTGGTGTGGGCTGACCAAGATTGATCCATTGGGACCAATAACATTCCATAACTTGCCCATCAGGACAAGGTGGAGTGGTAGGTGCTGGCGTGGTAGTAGATTCAGTTGTAGTAGTTGTAGAAGGAGTTGTAGGTGTAGTTGTGGTGGTAGTACGTTTAGTTGTAGTGGTTGTTGTAGAAGGAGTTGAAGGTGTTGGACATGAACAACATTTGACTCTTATCTCATAATCAAAACATCTTTTCTTATGCACTTGGTTTTGGTTTTTGCATATGAGACCAAGGTTTTTACTGCAAACCACATTTTGTCCAACTTCTGACAAAGTGAGACCTGGGTAAAGAGCAGCTCTACATTCGACTTCGATGGGATCTGAACAAATGTTGTGACCTGCAGCGATTATGCTGTGAATGGTTTCAATATCTCTACCATCAGGACCAGGTGTCGGCTGACCAAGATTGATCCATTGGGACCAATAACATTCCATATCTTGCCCATCAGGACAAGATGGAGTGGTAGGTGATGGGGTAGGTCTAGTCATCGTAGCTGTCCAGGGTTTAGTTATTACTGTAGTAGTTGTAGTTGGATGAGCTGTGGTTGTTTTTGGGGTAGTGGTTTGGGGACTTCTTGTTGTCCTACAATGCACCCTTTTGCAACATTTTACTTTTACTTCATAATTTAAACATATTGGGGGGTTTTGCAATTTATTTTCACATAGAAGCCCATTTTTATTACATGTTACTTTCTGTCCCAGTAGAGGTAATGGTACATCCTTATAATGCGCAGCCCGACACTCAACTGCAACTGGATCCTCGCAGATGTCATGTCCTGTCTGGATGATGTGTTGTATTGTTTCATTATCCCCACCGTTAAGGCCATTTTCAGGGTAGTCAGAACTTATCCACTCTGACCAGGAGCACTGTATCTCTTGACAGGGCATAGTTGTCCCTTTAGTACTCGTAGGTAGTGTAGTGGTCGTGGAAGTTGATCGTGATGTGGTTGGGGTTGGAGAAGACGTAGGCTTTGTTGGGCAGGCACTATAGTCACAACATAAAACTCTGACTTGGTAGTTATAACACAAGGCCAGTGGTCCTGACTGATCTTTGTTTCTGCATATCAAGCCTTTAGCCACATTACACTGAACCACTTGTCCTACTTGGCCAATGGTCATATCAGGGAATTTCTCAGCTCTGCACTGAATTTGGGTTGGCTTGTCACATACTTGGTGTCCTGCCTTTTTAATATTTTCAAAAGTTTCAAAGTCTCCTCCTGGTGTCCCAAGTGTAGGGACGCCGGTATCATACCAAGGCGACCATCCACACGGTTGACATGTGGTTGTCACTGGTTCTGTGAAGACACATAATACAGGTTTTGGTTGTGTAACACATCTTTTAGTACATTGTTAGTGCTCAAACTTTTCACTTACCTGGCGTGGTAGAGGTGAAAACAAAGGTGGTTGGACTTGTTTCTGGACATGGGTATGTGATCCTGTCAATGGTGCCGTTGACCCCACACAGTGCAGTGATGCAGTTACCATGTCCATCAGTTGTGCTATAGATGATGTAGCCAGGGGGATATTTTCTTCCATTATACATGCAGAAGCAGGCTGTAAGGAGATGATTAACAGTTCAGCATAATTTAGTAAGTTAATTTTGTTCCTTTACTCAACAAAGAAAAAGACTATATTCACCTAACAACAAACTATAGATAACCAGTCAAATGTTTAAACTGAGAAAACTTAGAAAATTGCTTCTTTTTACAGAACAAAAAAAAATTGAATGGCAGCACTACACTTCCAAACATTGGGATAGGGGTAACAAAAGCCTGGAAAGGAAAGTGGTATTGAAAAGAAATAGCAGGAGGAACATTTTGCAACCAATCATGTTAACTGGTAACAGGTCAGTTTACCTAATATAGCCAGTTTAAGTATAAAAAGAGCATTTTAGAGAAGTAGAACCTCTAAGAGTATCGGTGGAGTGTAGTTGTTGTGAAATGGGGGTCAACAATTTATGAAAAACTGTATTTAGAAGTTGATGAACAATTACAATGTTATGTTCGTTAAAGTAAAATTTCCACGACTGGCCCAATCCAATTCACCCCATGGAGTTCTAAGGGGTAGTAGTGTAAACATTCCTCTCTGAAATGGTCCAACCCTTCCAGACCTGTTCCGTCATCATCAGTCATTGATGTCACTATAAACAGATATTCTAACTTTGTTTGTGACAGAATTCTCCATGTTGTCAGCAGCTGGAACTGTCTTTGTTCCATGGGCTTTGGATATCTGTTTACCACTATCAACCACAAACCGCAGAAATGCGATTTATAACACACTGAAACAACATTAAACGTACAATCACATGATTCAATTGTTTATGCAGTAAATCTGTCCATTTGTGTGCTTCCTTGGTCACTGCTGCTCTTTTTTGCTGCGTTTACCTCCATCTGACCGATGATTGGAACTGAATTATGGCATATTTATCAGGCCCCTGTGTTTGGAGTGTGGTCCATTTGGAGGGTCAAACAGCCCCTCCCCCTTAGCCCCTCCCCTCCGACTCATCGAGAATCAGGATACCCCTACCCCTTCACATCAACCCGTGAAATGGAGGGGTAGGGATAAGGGGTAGGGGCCAAAGGGTGAACTGGGATTGGGCCTTAGAGTATGTCATCATCTACAATACATGATATACTCAAAAGATGTGGGGAATGTGGAGAAAACTCTGTTCACAAGGGACTAAAGAAATTGGATCGGATGCCCAGCATCTTCGTATCCTCAGGCAGCAGTGCATTAAAACCAGACATGATTCTGCAGAATCACTGCATGGGCTCAGGGACACTTCCATAAATCACTGTTTGTGAACACAGTTCACCGTGACATCCACAACTGCAGGTTAAAGTTCATAGGTGAACATGATCCAGAAACACTGCCATCTTCTCTGGACCGAAGCTCATTCAGATGGACTGAGACAACATGGAAAACTGATCTGAGGTAAGACCAATCAGAACGTGAAATTCTTTTAGGAGACCATGGACACTGTGTTCTTGGGACTAAAGAGGACCGGGTCCAACCTTAGTGAGGTCTGGTAGTAATGGAGGTTTTGGATCATTGAGTACAAGTCTTGCCCTAGTACCCAGGCAGGTCCGGACAGGTTCTGCTCACCAGTACAAATCAATCCCACTTTAACTGATGAACACACGAATGTATTTTTCCAAGTCAGAATCCTTTAAAGTCCTCACGTACCTTGGGCGTCATAGTGGCATTCAATGTTCAAGGAGGTGCAGGTACTTGAAGCAGAAAAAAATAAACGTTGTTAGTCAAACAAAGCTCATATTATTGTAACTTAATTGACATGTTATTGGTCTTAGAGCTACCATTTCATGCAGTTTTCCGTTGTCGGGACGTCATCACCATCATTGTAGTGTTTTCCATTTTTATCGAAGCAGCCACATTGTGCCTTCGCAACACATTTCATTGAATCCTCGTCAAAGAATGGCTGATCCGGTGGGCATTTTGGGTAGCAACCTGGTTCAAATTCAAACACAAGAGGAAGATTTAGCATTTTGATTTCTACTGTTGGCTGGTCTGGTTGACAGGATGTACCCAAAAAACCAGGGATGTGAACCCCCTCCACAGAGGTACAGTTCATACGCATGTCGATGCACTGCCAGCAGTATGATACATTAACGATACCGTGAAGCCCCCTGCTGATACGATGCCATTCACCCCCATTCACAGTGCGATTCATTAATGATTGGACAAGGATTTGACTTTATACAGTGGGATTCAGTTCGATACAATTCATGATGTGATTCAAAACAACACAATATAAAGAATTTCCAGGCCCACATCTGATTTCTAAACAACACAATTCTTTTGTCCTCTCTTTTTCGCTGTGAAAGAAACAACTAACAAACTTTGGACTTGTGTGTCTTCAGAGGTCCATTGAGTATGTCCTCTCCACCTGTCCTCTCCTTCCCTCCATCTCTCCATTCCTACATCATATCATGCACGATGAGACGTAAAGATTCAATGTGGAAAATTTGTGTTTTTACGACAACAGCTGTCTGTTTTTGAGCTAACTAAAGCTGATGTTACAGCTGTAGACAAACACAAGAGAAGCAATGAAGAAATCCAACATGGAAACAGTTGTTAGCTTAGTAAAAGTGTTATCTAGCATCAAATGACAACGTCCAGCACAAAATCGGCTCAGATAAGCAAACAGACGCACAAATCTGAGTCCAATGCACTCGACTGAATGAACTACTGAGACCCTAGAAGGACGAATGAACGGAAACCTGACTCTACCAGATGAAAGCTGAAGTCACAAATCTACTCTGAAAATGTCAGAAATAGAAAGTTTAGATATGAGAAAGAAGTACTCAAGTAATGTACAAATACTTCAAAACTCTGTCAACCAAGTTTTTGAGAGAAATGAACTTAACATGAGAAAAAGGTTTTACAGTCATGTTAAACATATCTATGTCTTGGTTCATAAAATGAAATAAATAAACAGTTTACCTTCCAGTGGAGGAATCTGTGTGGAACAGATGCCTGAAGGGTTCCGGCACGTTTTCATACACTGAGAACCACAAGGCTTATAGTGCCACTCACATTCACCAGGAGGATTGTAGTAATCGCAGAAGACAGCTGAAAAGGAAGGACACACAAAAACCAGAGGGTTGAGGTTTTCAACTGGACTTCTGATGTCATCAACAGCAGAGGGGGTGTCACACTACTAGACCCCAGAAGAACAAGCCCACAGTAGAACCCAGAAGAACTACCAAGAAGAACATGCCCACAGTAGAACCCAGAAGAACTACCAAAAAGAACATGCCCACAGTAGAACCCAGAAGAACTATCCAGAAGAACATGCCCATAGTAGAACCCAGAGGAACTACCCAGAACAACATGCCCACAGTAGAACCCAGAAGCACTACCAAGAAGAACATGCCCACAGTAGAACCCAGAAGAACTACCTGGAAGAACATGCCCACAGTAGAACCCAGAACTACCCAGAAGAACATGCCCAAAGTAGAACCCAGAACTACCAAGAAGAACATGCCCACAGTAGAACACAGAAGAACTACCAAGAAGAACATGCCTCTACAGGGTGAGTCAGAAAAAATGCTCTTTCCATTTAAAGAAATTGTACTGCTAAAACGGAAACACTGATTTTTCTTTTGACCATACAGTCATATTGATGTGGTTATTGAGCATGTCTGGTGATGTAGTCATAGATTTATTGCATTGCATAAGAGAGAGAAGGTCCATTGTTTATTGGGCACTGAAATACCTGCCAACACAATGTATGCCACAGTGAACAAACTTGAAATTGACAACAATTACAGGAGTCGGGGCTTTGCTTTCACACTCAGGACATAGGCCTACATGACAGTGCCCAGGGAGTTTTCATCATGGCAAGACCACAGCGATTGCAGGTATTATTTCCTCATCGAGTTGTCTGTTTGGGTCAGGAGAGAGAGTGGCCACCTAGATCCCCGGACTTGACCCCCCTTGATTTTTTCTCGTGGGGGTACCTTAAAAACCGTGTGTATCAGACTGTTCCACAAACTCTTCAGGAACTCCGAAATCGCATCACGGCTGAAATCCAAGCCCTACGACGAACACGAATGGCGAGAAGAGCTGTGTTAGAGATGCGACAACGAGCACAGATTTGCATCAGTCTGAATGGTAGCCAGGTTGAAGGTCGTGCCGGACGACTTCGTTGAGACAAAACATTTTGATGGCGAGTAAACATGCTGTAATGGTTGACAATTTCAATTTCATTCACGGTGGCATAAACTGTGTTGGCAGATATTTCGGTGCACAATAAACAATGGACATTCCCTCTGTTCAATCAATGATTCAATCACCAGACATGCTCAATAACCACATCAATATGAATGTATAATCAAAAGAAAAATAAGCATTTCCATTTCAGTAGTACAATTTCTTTAAATGAAAAGAGCGTTTTTTTCTGACTCACCCTGTAGTAGAACCTAAAAGAATTACCCAGAAGAACATGCCCACAGTAGAACCCAGAAGAACTACCCTGAAGAACATGCCCACAGTAGAACCCAGAAGAACTACCCTGAAGAACATGCCCACAGTAGATCCTAAAAGAACTACCCTGAAGAACATGCCCACAGGGTGTTCATGAGGTGGAATGTTACTCACGGCAGATGGTCGGGGTTCTCCATTTGATACAGAGTCCAGCTTCATTACAGGATTGAGCGTAAGCGGCCACAGCAGAACAGAAACATTCACAGTCTCCACCGGTGTCGCAGGCGCACGAATCAAACACGCAAGCGTCAAAGTACGGAGCTGGATCCACCTGCAGGGAAAGACAGGACAGACCATGAACATGGACATGGACATGAACCCAACTCCTGGACATGGACATGGACATGGACCCAACCCCTGGACATGGACATGGACACAGACATGGATATGATCCCATCCCCTGTTCCTCACTTACGATGGCGTGGCACTCAGAGAAGACGTGGCTCTGGATGATGGTGCACTGCTTCTGGGCCCAGGACTGGCGATAGGGGTTGGCCGTGCAGGGGCTGATCATGGTGTGGACGTCGGGGCAGTTGGGAGAGTCCTTCCAGCTATTCCCGAACACCAGTGGGTTGACCACCAGCGCGTGGCACCGCGTGATGAAGTCGTTGTTGGCGTTGCCATCGTAGTTACCGCACAGTCCACACACTTGACCCTGGAAAAGCACGGCTCACAAATTCAACTGTAAAACCCGGAGAGGTGGGTTCTGCCTCCAGAGAACATTCTGGTCAGTAGAACTCACCTTATACTTGGGGCTGAGCTGGATGAACAGGCTGGTCCTTCTGTCCCATATGAGGACCAGCCCGATGTCCACTTCAACCACCAGATAGATGCCCATGGTCCGGTAACGGAACGGATTCGTGTCTTCACTTCCACTTGAAATCAGCTGGTAGGTTCCATCGGTTAGAATCAGTTCTGCATTCTACACAAAAGACAACATCAACCTTCGGTCACATAACTTTATTCCCAGCGGTCCAATATTTACACTAAATTAGTCTAACATGACAGTATTTATGTCTGAAATAAAATAGAATAACAATAATAAAAAGTAGGGATGCACAATAAGTATCGGTGCCGATATTGGAAAAATGACATCATTCAGATAATTCAAGTTTTCATAGATAAATCCAGACCATAATAATAATAAATCTAAATTGCTTAGATTTGGTGCATTTCACCAGAACACAGTGCACATTGTTGCCTTGGCAACCACCATAAAAACGAAGAAGAAGAAGAAGAAGTGTGGATCAGTCCATTGTTCGTCAGTCCAAGGGTTTTCAGACCCAGTGGTTGTTTTGTCTGTTTTATTCCATCAGCAGCAGAAGAACAGGGACATTAGAAAATGCTGAATGTCAAAAAGCTGAATGGAGCTGAATGTTTGAAAACAGCAGTCGATCATCACCAAATTCTGTCTGTGACATAAATAGAAGTGAAAACCCTTGGTCTATTGTCCATTTGAAGCAGACAGAGGCTTTAGGTTCTGTAGAAGCCTTTATTGGACTATTAACCAAGTTTACCACTGACTGGAAACAAGAAGAAAACAACTGGAACAGTGGGAACTATTGGGGTTTGGGATCGGTATCAGTTAGGAGAAGCAGGAAGTTATCAGTTTCAGTATCAGTTGTAAAAAACACTGATCGTTTATCCCTCCAAAGGACTCATCTAGACCGTTTACCTTCAAGAAGATCTTGATTTTCTTGGAGCAGGTGGTTCCTGTGGTTCCACATGGGACGTTCTCAGTGATGACTCTGAAGGTTCCATTCGTGGTGTGTGGTTGGAAACCGGTGCAGTAGTCCTGAAGAACACACACGTACTGTTTATACAGACTGTACCCCGCACGCACACACACACGCACAGACCAAGGTTATTATCGTTAATGAAAACTAATGAAATGACGAAAACTAGAATTGAAAAAACATTTTCGTTAACTGAAATAAATAAAAACTATAATTAAAAGAAAAAAAAACGATAACTAACTGAAACTGTATTGTGTGCTTACAAAACTAACTAAAACGGATAAAAATTATGGATAAAATTCCCTTCCTTTTCATTTTTGTCAATGTCGGATTGGTACAAAATCAATTATTTCTCTCTAGAAATTTTAGCTAGCAGCACCATATGACACATCACGGTCTGTCATTTGTCGTCACTTGTGGTTTCCAGTCGTCTTCTGGTCCCTACACTACATGGAAACATGGAGACTAAAGTTGGGAGAAAGCAGCAGAGTCCTGTCTGGGATTTATTTGAATACGACAGAGAAGAAGAGAAAAGATACGACAAAACTAAAATTAATACTAAAACTAAACTAAAACTAGGCATTTAGAAAAAAATGAAAACTAATAAAAACTAGCAAGCATGCTCTAAAAACTAATTAAAACTAACTGAATTAGAGAAAAATAAGTCAAAACTGAATAAAACTAAACTATAATGAAAAATCCAAAACTATTAGAACCTTGACACACACACACACACACACACACACTTGTCTCTGTCCTACCTGAGCCAGGACGTATTCACAGTTGCCGTTGAAGGTGAAGCGTTTCTGGTCGAAGGTGTTGAAGTGTCCGTCTCCGTAGACGGAGCAGGTCCCCACACACTGCTTCTCTGTACACACCCAGTGTCCACCTTTACAGGTACTGCACCAGAGGACAGGGTTAGGGTTAGGAGACGGCCTCTGCGTCCACTTCCGTACATGTGGAGGACGGTTCTGATGGACCTACCATGTGTTGCAGTCCACCTGGGTGGTCTGTCCAGGCAGGAAGACTTTCCCGTGGTGGACACAGGGACAGACCTTGGGCCAAATGCATCCTCCTTTATCATCAGAAACCATCCCAGACGGACAGAGACACCCAGAGACACAGCCGGTACTCACCTGGAGGACAAGAACAACATCAACACCCACACAAACACAGCACAGGGACAAAAGGACGGGTTCTAAAAGGGTCTGGGACAAAAGGATGGGTTCTAAAAGGGTCTTGGACAAAAAGACAGGTTCTAACAGGCTCTGGGACAAAAGGACGGTTCTAACAGACTGTGGAACAAAAGGACGGGTTCTAACGGGCTCTGGGACAAAAGGACGGGTTCTAACGGGCTTTGGGACAAAAAGACGGATTCTAACACTGTGGGACAAAAGGACAGGTTCTAATGAGCACTGGGACAAAAGGGCAGGTTCTAGCAGACTGTAGGACAAAAGGACAGGTTCTAGCACACTGTGGGACAAAAGGACAGGTTCTAACGGGCTTTGGGACAAAAGGACGGGTTCTAATGGGTACTGGGACTAAAGGACAGGTTCTAGCAGACTGTGGGACTAAAGGACGAGTTCTAACAGACTGTGGGACAAAAGGACGGGTTCTAATGGGCACTGGGACAAAAGGACGGGTTCTAATGGGTACTGGGACAAAAGGACGGGTTCTAGACAAAAGGACGGGTACAGACTTTGGTCCACAGGTTGTTGGACACAGACTTTTGTCCACAGTCTTTTGTTCACAGACTGTTGGACACAGTCTTTTGTCCATTGTCTTTTTTAATGTAGTTCTGGTGAAGTCGGACTCACACAGGCAGTGTCCAGGGTGTTGCAGCTCTTCTCACACTCTTTTCCTTTGGGTGACGGTCCATTGACGGAACAGTTGAAGAACACCATGGGGGCGACGCAGGATGCTGAAACCCCGCCCCCCAGACACCGTTAGAACACACCTCCGTTTGGTTGAAGGACAGAGCATGTGCAGAATAGAATACGATCATGCAAATGACAACAAACAGCACATATGAACCAAACCTACAGAGGCGCATTAGTGCCACATGAGTAAATAAAAACACTGTCACTACGAGAATAAAGTCGGAAAATATCCAGATAAAACACATAATATTATGAGAATAAAGTTGTAATTTAAAAACGTGTAAAAATATCATAATTTCCGGAATACAGTGGTACCTACTGGTTCCATGATGTAGAACTGGGAACATTCTGGAGGTTCTACTTTCACTTGGGGTTTACGCACAAAGGCCAAATACTGAGCCTATTAGCCCTGCCCACCATCAACACATTAGCATTAGTCGTCCGCTCCAACAGAAGTGAAAGTTGACGCTTTGTTTGTTGTGTTCGCTGTAACTGGAAACTGTCATCAACAAGGATTAAGGTTTAAGATTTATAAATGAAGACTTTATCGCATTATTGAGAATTTATTTTCAAAACATTACGACTTCATTCTAACAAAAGTACAACATTATTTTTGTTAAATTATGAGGTATTTTTTAAACTACAACTTTATTCTCAAAATATTACAACTTTATTCTCATAGTAACAAATGTTTAAATTTTCCAATGTGGCACTAATACACTGCCGTAGCCATTCCCCACCCTGCCCATCATCACTTCACTTGTTGCGTTCACTGTAAATGGAAACTCTGTCATCAACAAGGTTTAAGGCTTACAATTTATAAATTATGACGTTTTATCGCACTATTGTGAATTTACTTTTAAAATATTACAACTTTAATCTCATAAAAGTACATTATTTTTGTTAAATTATAAGTTTTTGGGTTTTTTTAAATTAAGAGTTTATTCTCGTAAAATTGCGAGTTTTATCTTGATATTTTCAGACTTTATTCCCGTAGTGACACGTGTTTTTATTTTCTTATGTGGCAATATGCCGCCATATAAAATAGACCAAAGACGACACTTGAACCACTTAATCTCTGCAACAAACTAATATCTGTTCAACCGTTTTCAGGATTTGAACTCTTTAAATGTCTGTTTGCATATGTGATGTCACTGTTATTCATGAAAAAAATTCAAATATAGGTATTTTTTGTACAAATGAATAGTGGAAGTGGGGGCATTAGTGGTGATTAGAGTGTTGATCTTATGCAAGATTAAAAAGTCAATGAGTTGTTTATACTGAACAAACACTATGAATGCAATAAAATCTGTATTATTACAAATTTAATCTATTCTTTCAAATAAATCACATATTTATCAAATCAAACGATCACATATTCAGACATTTAAATGAAGGAAATCCCTAAAATTATTGAGGATTTTGTGGTTTTGAGCAGAACTGAAGTGATTTAACAGATTGATGGAGGAAAAAAGCAGAATAAATATCAGTATATGTTGATTTTCTAACAGGTGTAAAAGTGTCAGTGGTGTCTAATTGGCATTTAAGAAGATATTAGATGGAAATAATGTGTCAAAAAAGAAACAATCTGGAGAAATTCACAAATGTAATGTTCAGCAAATCAACCCAAAAAAGACACATTAAATTAAAGTGTATTTGTATTTTTAAATCAGATGTGAAAGTGTCTAAACCACAAAAACTCCAGTTCAAGTGTTAGAATAAAACAATAATAGAATAGACTCAACCATTATGTTTGTAGTTCTGATAAAATAATCCACAGTCACTTCATTCTATATATACTATATATTAGGAGATTAGATTCGTAGGTGGGTTATACAATGTTCTGACTTTATCTCAATACTGAAAATTAATGACATTGTTGTATATTTTAGTAACTAAGTCACTATATCTACAACTATCCTCCATAATTTATTGTAAACTGAATTATAAATGAAACTGGAAAAGAACTGCTGATCCATTACACATTAACAGACGTTTCCTTCAGTAGAACAGATGTGAACAGAACATCTGAAAGGTCTTCACTTATATAATATGAACGGAACATCTCCATAAATGTGTGAATGAACTCACATGGCAGTGGATGAACCTCTCCAATACAGTTAAGCTTTCCGTCTCTGCAGGTGCTGATGAAAAAAACAAAACAAAAAACACATTTATTATCAAATATTATTAGAGTCGTTTAATTAATTAAACGTCACACAGTAATCAGAAAAACTTAGCAGCATTAGCCAATGTTAGCATTAATATGGACTGAATTTGATGGTCTGTCTGCTAGCTGTTAATTAGCTCAGATAGCATTAGCACGTTTGGACATTCATACACAACTGTATGTGTTAACATTTATTAAGGAATGACTCTGGTAGTGGATGTGGGCGGGGTTTAATATGACTCTACCAGTGGGTGTTGGCGGGGTTTAATATGACTGGTAGTGGATATGGGCAGGGTTTAATATGACTGTTAGTGGATGTGGGTGGGGTTTAATATGACTCTGGTAGAGGATGTGGGTGGGGTTTAATATGACTGGTAGTGGATGTGGGCGGGGTTTAAAATGACTGGTAGTGGATGTGGGCGGGGTTTAATATGACTAGTAGTGGATGTGGGGGGGGTTAATATGACTGGTAGTTGATGTGGGCGGAGTTTAATATGACTCTGGTAGTGGATGTGGGGGGGTTAATATGACTGGTAGTTGATGTGGGCGGAGTTTAATATGACTGGTAGTGGATGTGGGCGGGGTTTAATATGACTGGTAGTGGATGTGGGCGGGGTTTAATATGACTCTAGTAGTGGATGTGGGTGGGGTTTAATATGACTGGTAGTGGATGTGGGTGGGGTTTAACATGACTAGTTGCGGATGTGGGCGGGGTTTAATATGACTGGTAGTGGATGTGGGTGGGGTTTAATATGACTGGTAGTGGATGTGGTTTAATATGACTCTATAGTAGATATAGGCGGGGTTTAATGTGACTGTAGTAGTGGATGTGGGCGGGGTTTAATATGACTGGTAGTGGATGTGGGCGGGGTTAAATATGACTGGTAGTGGATGTAGGCGGGGTTTAATATGACTGTAGTGGATGTGGGTGGGGTTTAATATGACTGGTAGTGGATGTGGGCGGGGTTTAATATGACTGGTAGTGGATGTGGGCGGGGTTTAATATGACTAGTAGTGGACGTGGGCGGGGTTTAATATGACTCTGGTAGTGGATGTAGGCGGGGTTTAATATGACTGGTAGTGGATGTGGGCGGGGTTTAATATGACTAGTAGTGGATGTAGACGGGGTTTAATATGACTGGTAGTGGATGTGGGTGGGGTTTAATATGACTGGTAGTGGATGTGGGCGGGGTTCAATATGACTGGTAGTGGATGTGGGCGGGGTTTAATAGGACTCTAGTAGTGGATGTGGGTGGGGTTTAATTTGACTCTGGTAGTGGATGTGGGCGGAGTTTAATATGACTGGCAGTGGATGTGGGCGGGGTTTTTCAGTCATTTCTGGTTTATCTGTCACTCTTCTTTAGCTCCACCCACTTGTTTTCATAAATCCAGCATGGCGGTGGTCATGTCTCACATGTTTAGGCATCAGAACTACAGTTCATGAACCAACGGGGACATAAAGGGTAGGTCCATTGTGGACCTGTGGACAGGTCCACCATGGACAGATCCATCATGGACAGGTCTACTGTGGACAGGTCTGACAGGTCTACTGTGGACAGGTCCACCGTGGACAGAATCACTGGGGACAGGTCTACTGTGGACAGGTCCGACAGGTCTACTGTGGACAGGTCTACCGTGGACAGAATCACTGGGGACAGGTCTACTGTGGACAGGTCCACTGTGGACAGGTCTACCGTGGACAGAATCACCGGGGACAGGTCTATGGTGGAAAGGTCCACTGTGGACAGGTCCAACAGGTCTGCTGTGGACAGGTCTGAAAGGTCTACCGTGGACAGGTCTACTGTGGACAGGTCTGAAAGGTCAACTGGGGACAGGTCCACCGTGGACAGAATCACTGGGGACAGGTCTACTGTGGACAGGTCTACCGTGGACAGAATCACTGGGGACAGGTCTACTGTGGACAGGTCCACTGTGGACAGGTCTACCGTGGACAGAATCACCGGGGACAGGTCTACGGTGGAAAGGTCCACTGTGGACAGGTCCAACAGGTCTGCTGTGGACAGGTCTGAAAGGTCTACCGTGGACAGGTCTACTGTGGACAGGTCTGAAAGGTCAACTGGGGACAGGTCTGCTGTGGACAGGTACAAAGGCAGTGACGCTGACACAGTTTGAAACAGATGAACCTATTTACGTACCTAACGGGGACATGAACAGACCTTTTCTTCCCTCGTACATCTGTATACGGTCTACAGCTGTTACCATAGTTACTTCCTGTTTTCCCATAGTAAATGTTGGTTCCACTAGGGGTTGAACCCACGTCCTTGTGCATGTAAATCAGATATGATGACCACAGAACCACATGTGTGAGTGGGCAGTTCTAGTGTTTTAAGTAAAGTGTGTTCATACCATCGGTGGCCATCTTTGATGACCACCTGTCCAGGAGGAATCACCGAGCCTTCGTCGTAACACGGACAGTCCTTGGGGTTGACACATTTTCCATTTTCATCCCGGAAAGTTTCCTCTGTGCAGACACAACCGTCGACGGGTGGGAAAGTGAAGTGGCAGCTGACGTCTGAGGTGCCGAGACAACGGCAGGTTCGATGCGTTGACGTGACGTTGTAGGAGTAGACCATCCTATCCGGGCAGGAGTCGGCGTAGCTTCCTGATATAGATGGAACCATATGAGCAAGTCATATGACGGTTATTGTGACTGAAATTATCAGTTATCATGATTATTGCAGTATTATTGAAATGTGTTCAAAATGTTCCAAAAGTTCTTAAACACATGGAAATACTTTAAACAAGTTGTATTTGAAGAAAACTAATAAAATAACAGGTCCAGTGTACTTCCTGTGGCAGAAACATTTAAATATGAACATGTAAACATACAAATGCGTTTTAAAGACGGAGCCTTCTGGACAGAACAGATATCTACACCAGGGTGGAACTGATAGGATCTGATCAATATCAATGATACTGTCAACTCTGTTGACCAGTCCAAGTCCTGATCAATTCTACTATTGATTCCAGAGTGGGTTTTTGAGTGGGAATGAGGCGTCCCGTTTCCTGTTTCCACTCACCACAGATGTACTTCCTCCAGTCGCCGATCCAGATTCCTGCGGCGACGCAGGCCTGGACGTACGATGATACGGCTGCGCACATGCCGTCCTCGCTTTTCTCGTAGTTGCAGCTGTCGTACATGCATCTCTGTAAAAGAGGAGAAGGTAGCATGAGGAACCCGCTCCATGCCGGACTGGGGATTATGGGTAAAGTGCCACTGTGACACTAGCCTGTTTGTAGAGGTCGGGGCTGATTTCTGAATGACACGGCGCAAACACCCCCCCGGCGTCGGTCAGCATCGAGCACCAGTGTTCGGCATATTTCTCTGTCGTGAAACACGAGAGCTAACGTCAGTCACTGGGACACGCCCACAGTGATGACACAGACCTGAAGTCCCGCCTACCGTTATCCACACTGAGGCTGCATGGGTTCTCAAAGTTGCTCTTTACATCAGGGCATCCAGCACACGTCTTATAACTGTTGACAAAACCTACGGCAGTGGAGTCCGGAACGCCGCTGGGCTTCAAGAAGTCATCGGCCTGGTTATCATTGAAGTTCCCACACAGTCCTGTAAATGAACACAACACACAACCATTCAGCTCCAACGATGACTCAGACCGAACATCAGTGGAAGGTTCGACTCATTAACCTATTCTAATGAATGTTCTATGTGATGTGTAAACCTTTAAATATTTAATTTACCTCGTAACCGTCCTCTGAATTCACCACCAACGATGATGTAAACCTGCATCAGCGGCTTCAGCTGCACCTTCAGCAGGACTTTACGAGCCTCCACCACCACGAAGAAGGAGGAGGCTCTGACCACGGTGAGGCCAGCTGGTATCACACACATTCAACAGTCAACAGTTAACATTCAGCAGTTAATGTTCAACAGTCAACAGTTAACATTCAACAGTTAATGTTCAACAGTTAATGTTCAACAGTCAACATTCGTCAGTCAAAAAAAAAAAAAAAAGTATATATATATATATATATATATATATATATATATATATATATATATTAGTGTGTGTATTTCTTACCAACAGACAGCGGCAGTTGAATGTTGTTTCCATTGGAGTAAACTTTGCCGTTGGACTTGATGGTGGTGACCTTAAAAAGCAGAAAACAGCTTCATCTAAACTCTGAACCTACAACTAAAAAACAGTCTGTGTTTACCATGTCCTCTGACTCAATACAAAACAAATCTGTTTTACATATTCTTAATAAAATTAGATAGAAAAAAAGAGGTACATGTAATTCTATGTGTTCAGAAAAAAACAGATATATATTTTTCTCTGCTCTCTCTCTCCCTCTCTCTCTCTCTCTCTCTCTCTCTCTCTCTCTCTCTCTATATATATATATATATATATATATATATATATGTTCAGTGCTGAGCAGTGATTAAAAATTTTAATTGTGATTAATCGCGTGGATTTCTGTGATTAATCGTGATTAATCGCATAGTTATATGGGGGGGGGGGGGGGGGGTATCAACAGCGTGTATTGCCTTTCACTGATATTTCAGACAGGAAGTACTCCAGTGATAAAAAATAATTCCACAATGCAGTGCTTCCAAACAACCCCACCATCTGAAGACTGCTACTTTTCTCCATGTTTATGTCCACACCAGTTTATTTCTGCTTGTGAGTGATTGACAGGAGTCTTAAGCTCACTAATAAATACTAATACTAATAAGCCCAATAATATGTGATGTTCAGTTGTTCAAAGCAAACAAAGGGGGCCCTCTACTGGTCAGAATAAGTTGCACTAACATATGTTTTGTCCTTGCGGTGTTCCTGTAGTCAGTTCGGACATAAGAAGGAACTAAAAGATACGTTTCTTTCACTCTGTTTGTATGGCCCCAAAAACGTTTGCCTGTGAGTATTTCATGTTCAGATGTTGTAAGAATGAATAGTATAAAATATCTCTGATGTGAACTTTTGTTGCTGGATAAAAAGACGTTGTAAATCTTAAATTAATCTGTAAATACTAATCGTTAGCGTGTCTATGGATTTTCCCATTCAAGTTAGCATCGAGCTAGCAATCTTTTTCCCATTCATTTAAATGTATAATGCCATGTAAATGTACTAAGGCAATGAACAGAACTGAGACATATTTTGTATGTATGTTGTAGTTTTACAGTGAGTCTCAAGTAAAAGATTTGGAGAGAAGATCTGGGCGTCCGACTTTTCTTGATAAACCTGTTGTCTATCTGCCGAGCTAATGCTTACACGCACACAAGCAGAGGCAGAAGAATAGGAGTGTACTATCCTCGCTACCTGTCTGTACTTAGTCTGAGCTAGACAGCGAGCTAAACTCTGAATTGACGATGCAAGATATGTCCACTTTGAAGTTTGCAGCTTTAATGTACATACTTGACATCATGCAGATTGACAGAGTGAAACTATAAAATAAAGACAAAATAAATCAATTAGTTATGTCTATTAATGATATGCATATTCACGGAGAATGCATAAATGTAATTATTATAAACTTAAATTGACTGCTAATACAACAATCACATCCTAAATAAGTAAAGGTTAGTTCAAAGGCTGGCATATTATATCTAAACACAACCAATGAATTTATATAAACTTAACATGAGCCTGCATAAAGAATTAGCAACCCATCTGAGACTGCTAGCATAAACGAATTAGCTTAAACATGTTAATAACACATTGTAATAAACATCCAAAATAACGTCATAAACATGTTCCTAACGGCACGTTTGCATGTGAAATTATTTAGCAAACAACAGAATGATTGATACATACAGGCGTTGAATTGCAGGAGTTAAAGTTTGATTCAGCATTACTCTGAAAGTTTTCTCCTCTCAGCTACACCGGCACTGGGGCTTGGTGCGTATGGATCGCCAAAATAAAAGCACGACTTTCAAAATAAGAGTCCGTATGTATAAATGAATTAAGACTTGCTTTAAAGGCACAACGGCATTAACAGGAGACTTAAAAAATTGTCGGCGTTATTTAAAGAATGAAAGAATGCGTTAACGCAGTAATAATGCGTTAACTTGCCCAGCCCTTATATATATATATATATATATATATATATATATATATATATATATATATATATATATGTATATGTATGTATGTATGTATGTATGTGTGTGTGTATATATATATATATATATATATATATATATATATATATATGTGTGTGTGTGTGTGTGTGTATATATATGTGTGTGTGTATATATGTATGTGTGTATATATGTATGTGTATACATATATATATATATATATATATATATATATATATGTGTGTGTGTGTGTGTGTGTGTGTGTATATATATATATATACACACACACACACACACACACGCACACACACACTATATTGCCAAAAGTATTGGCTCACCCATCCAAATAATCAGAATCAGGTGTTCCAATCACTTCCATGTCCACAGGTGTATAAAATCAAGCACCTAGGCATGCAGACTGCTTTTACAAACATTTGTGACAGAATGGGTCACTCTCAGGAGCTCAGTGAATTCCAGCGTGGAACTGTGATAGGGTGCCACCTGTGCAACAAATCCAGTCGTGAAATTTCCTGGCTCCTAAATATTCCACAGTCAACTGTCAGCTGCATTATATGAAAGTGGAAGTGTTTTGGAACGACAGCAACTCAGCCACGAAGTGGTAGGCCACGTAAACTGACGGAGCAGGGTCAGCGGATGCTGAGACGCATAGTGTGAAGAGGTCACCAACTTTCTGCAGAGTCAATTGCTACAGACCTCCAAACTTCATGTGGCCTTCAGATTAGCTCAAGAACAGTGCGCAGAGAGCTTCATGGAATGGGTTTCCATGGCCCAGCAGCTACATCCAAGCCATACATCACCAAGTGCAATGCAAAGCGCCGGATGCAGTGGTGTAAAGCACGCCGCCACTGGACTCTAGAGCAGTGGAGGCGCCTTCTCTGGAGTGACCAATCGCACTTCTCCATCTGGCAATCTGATGGACGGGTCTGGGTTTGGCGGTCGCCA
This sequence comes from Sphaeramia orbicularis, assembly GCF_902148855.1. Taxonomy (NCBI): domain Eukaryota; kingdom Metazoa; phylum Chordata; class Actinopteri; order Kurtiformes; family Apogonidae; genus Sphaeramia; species Sphaeramia orbicularis. Next base: position 15,535,266 of record NC_043959.1, on the reverse strand, counting down.
GGAGAACGATACTTGTCGGACCGCATTGTGCAAAGTGTAAAGTTTGGTGGAGGGGGGATTATGGTGTGGGGTTGTTTTTCAGGAGCTGGGCTTGGTCCCTTAGTTCCAGTGAAAGGAACTGGGAATGCTTCAGCATACCAAGACATTTTGGACAATTCCATGCTCCCAACTTTGTGGGAACAGTTTGGAGCTGGCCCCTTCCTCTTCCAACATGACTGTGCACCAGTGCACAAAGCAAGGTCCATAAAGACATGGATGACAGAGTCTGGTGTGGATGAACTGGACTGGCCTGCACAGAGTCCTGACCTCAACCCCATAGAACACCTTTGGGATGAATTAGAGCGGAGACTGAGAGCCAGGCCTTCTGTCCAACATCAGTGTGTGACCTCACAAATGCGCTTCTGGAAGAATGGTCAAAAATTCCCATGAACACACTCCTAAACCTTGTGTACAGCCTTCCCAGAAGCTGTTATAGCTGCAAAGGGTGGACCCACGTCATATTGAACCCCATAGACTAGGAATGGGATGGCACTGAAATTCATATGCGAGTCAAGTAAAGTGAGCAAATACTTTCGGCAATAGTGTGTGTGTGTGTGTGTGTGTGTGTGTGTGTGTGTGTGTGTGTTTACTCACTATTCCTCCAGACAGAGCCACAGTCACAGACTTCAGGCAGGTTTCAGTGATCGTTAACCCACACTGACTCAGTTCACCCTGGATCACAAACTGGTCTCCACTGGAGTCCTAGGGTTAAGGATTAGGGGTTAGAGTTAGGGTTAGGGTTAGGAACAGGGTTAGGGTTAGAGTTTATTTATGTCTATATTCTGTTGGATCTGTTGGATTATTCTTGTTTTTATCCTTATTTCATGAAATCCTGAACAGTGACAGTAAATGTGGTGTTATTTTATGCTGATGATGCTGTACTTTACCTCGGCCAAAGTGTAAGAACAGTCTCCGTGGAAGGTGTAGGCTTTCCCATCAAAGGTGGTGATGTGGGCTCCGCCCTCCACTGAACAGGTTCCTGGACAGTTCCTCTGCAGACACCTCCACCGACCGGCCTCGCAAACACTGTCAGCAAACACAGGCAGCCTCCGTTAGCGGAACCGTTAGAGGAACCGTTACTCCATTAGCGGAACCGTTACTCTGTTAGCGGAACCATTACTCTGTGAGCGGAACCATTCCTCCGTTAGAGAAACCGTTACTCCATCAGAGGAACTGTTTCTTCGTTAGTGGAACTGTTACTCCGTTAGTGGAGCCCTTCAACCAATCCAAACAGTCCAACATGTGTTAAACTTGGTCCAGGTTCCACATTCAGACCACTGTGATCTGAACTGGGTTGAACCAGTAAAAGAACAACTGAATAAACTATAAATAATGACAAATTTTCCTGTTTGTTTTAATTCAGTTAAAAAAAACATTAAACTATGAAAATACTTACATTTACAAACTTTCACAAAAAACATGAATAACCTGAAAAACTGCCTGAACTTTTGGTTTGTACATGAAAGCCCTAACCCAAACATTTGGAAACAGGTTTAATTTTGTTCCAAGTTCTGAACTGGAAGAGTTTTTACTCTATTGAAACGAAACTCACCCAGTCAAAGTGAAGACAAATGAAGTTTTTATCATTATTTAAAGGTTCTTCTGTTCTTATTTGACTTTAGAACATCTTTGGTTGCTAATATCTTCAGTGTATTTTGTTCGTTTCACACATTCTTCTCATTGGTCAGTTTTGGTCCAGGGGCCATAGGTTGGACTGTGAATGTCCATGTGAGACCAGCAGTCAGATAAAGTCCACACTGGTCCGGACCCTAACCCTAGCCCTGGACCTGGTCTAGACCCTAACCCTAACACTGGACCTGGTCCAGACCCTAACCCTAACCCTGGACCTGGTCCAGTGGTTTAACAGTGGCTTTAACTGGACTTGTTTCACCCGTTCACAATGAAAACCCTCATTTCAAACCCTGGTCGTAGGGGGGGTGGACTGGTCCGTACCAGGTTTTGCATTTTCTATGGTAGGATTCTCCTGGGCCATAGGTCTGGTTGTTGTAGACGCAGGAACATTCACTTTGTGGGACGCAGCCTTTTCCTGTCAGGTCGTCCAACACCGTCCCTGAAAGGACAACGATGCTGTCAAACACCATCTGTAGGTGGACTCACCCCAACCCCCTAACCCAAACTCCCTAACCCTCTAACCCTAACCCTAACCCCCTAACCCTAACCCCCTAACCTTCTAACCCTAACCCCCTAACCCCCTAACCTTCTAACCCCAACCCTGACCCCCGAACCCTAACCCCCTAACCCTAACTCCTGAACCCTGACCCTAACCCTCTAACCTTAACCCTAACCCTCTAACCCTAACTCCCTAACCCTAACCCTCTAACCCCCTAACCCCCTACCCCTAACCCTCTAATCCTAACCCTCTAACCCTCTAACCCTCTAGCCCTCTAACCCTAACCCTCTAACCCTTTAGCCCCCTAACCCTCTAACCCTAACCCTATAGCCCTCTAACCCTCTAACCCTCAAATCCTAACCCTCTAACCCTCTAGCCCTCTGACCCTCTAACCCTCTAACCCTCTAACCTTAACCCTCTGACCCTCTAACCCTCTAACCTTAACCCTCTGACCCTCTAACCCTCTAACCTTAACCCTCTAGCCCTCTAACCCTCTAGCCCCCTAACCCTCTAATCCTAACCCTCTAACTCTCTAACCCTAACCCTCTAACCCTCTAACCCCCTAACCCCCTAACCCTCGAACCCTATCCCTTTAACCCCTTTTCATTCTCCTGATGATGTAAATATTAAATCTGGTTCAATCTTAATCCTCTGTTGCGTGTGTGTTTGTTTTACCTGGAGGACAGAAGCAGCCGTCGATGCAGTGGTCGTCAGCGGTTTGACTGGCCTCAGGGTTGGAACAGGTGTCAGGGACCGGACTACCACACTCCGAGTACTGCATGGAGTCAGGACATGACTTCCCTGGAAGGACACCGGCAAACGGGAAGTAAATGGTAAGTACGGGTTCTAGACACCGCTAAACAGTAAGTACAGGTTAAAGACACCAGTAAACGGTAAGTAGGAGGTTAAAGACACCGGCAAACAGTAAGTACAGGTTAAAGACACCAGTAAACGGTAAGTAGGAGGTTAAAGACACTGGTAAACGGTAAGTACAGGTTCTAGATGCCGGTAAATGGTAAGTACGGATTCTAGACTCCGGTTCTAGACAGTTGTTGTTTGGACCTACAGCAGAGGGTTCTGGTCCTCCAGTTGGTCGGACGTCCTCCAGCATGGACACACTGCCTGGAGAGTTCGGAGACGGTGCTGCAGATGCATGGAGAGTTGATGTTCCTGTTGAAGTCGTTTCCACAGTGACACAGATCAGAGACACAGGCCGAGGTGAACGAGTCCACGTCCAGGAGACCGTGACAGGAGGAGAAGGCCGAAGATGACAGGATCCGCTCACACATGGGCCTCTGCAGAACCAGAACCAGAATCACAGGGATTACATAGAACCAGAACCAAAGGAATTAGACAGAACCAGAACAAAAGGGATAAAACAGAATCAGAACCAAAGGGATTAGACATAACCAGAACCAGAGGGATTAGATAGGACCAGAACCAAAACCAAAGGGATTAGACAGAACCAGAACCAGAGGGAATAGACAGAACTGGAACCACAGGGATTAGACAGAACCAGAGGGAACAGAGAGAACCAGAACCAGAAGAATTAGAGAGAACCAGAGGGATTAAACAGAACCAGAACCAGAAGAATGAGAGAGAACCAGAACCAGAGGGATTAGACAGAACCAGAACAAGAGGGAATAGACAGAACCGGAACCAGAGGGATTACACAGAACCAGAACCAAAGGGATTAGACAGAACCAGAACCAAAGGGATTAGACAGAACCAGAATGAAAGGGATTAGACAGAATCAGAACCAGAGGGATTAGACAGAACCAGAACCAAAGGGATTAGACAGAATCAGAACCAGAGGGAATAGACAGAACCAGAACCAGAGGGAACAGAGAGAACCTAACACACCGTGGTTGGTCTGAATGTGGAACCTGAACTCATTTATTTATTGTTCATTTCTTCACTGTACTGTTTTTGTGTCATGGACCGGACCGGACCCTTCGGCGGCCTGTTTTGGACCCAGGGCCACGTGTTGGACCCTCTGGACCAAACTCTACACACAGAACTAATCAAACTAATCCAACATGTGAAACAGACACCAGCATGTTTAAGTCAGTGTCAGTGGGCGGAGTCTGACCATGGCGCTGCAGTTCCAGGACGGGTTCTGTTTGGACTCGGAGCAGATTTCAGTGGGACCGTCGATCTTCCACAGGTCAGCGAAGTCCGAGGGGGACATCTGGACACCTGTGGCCAGAGAGACACAGGTTAGTCCAGCTATTGCAGCTCCGCTCACAGCGGGCGAGGTCACAGAGGCGGGTCAAACGTCACCGTGGCTGATGAACTCGTCGTGGATCAGGCGTCCGTTAAAGTCTCCACAGAGTCCACAGGTCTGGTTCCGATACTTCTCATCCAGTTCCACCTGGAACCAGAACGCCAGCGTAAATAACAGAAAAAACAGCCCCGCCAAAATACAACTCCGTTAATTAACAACAGTAATGAAGAAACACAATGAAGAATTTAAGGGGAAAAAAAAGACAGTATATTTAACCCTTAAGGACCCAAATGTCCACCTTTAACCCTTAAAGACCCGTACATCCACCTTTAACCCTTAAAGACCCAAACATCCACCTTCAACCCATAAAAACCCAAACATCCACCTTTAACCCTTAAAGACCCAAATGTCCACCTTTAACCCTTAAAGACCCAAACGTCCACCTTTAACCTTTAAAGACCCAAACGTCCACCTTTAACCTTTAAAGACCCAAACGTCCACCTTTAGCACTTAATGATAAATAAATAATAACAATAATAAAATGGATAAAAACAGCCAAAGTTATCAATAAAATGAACAAAAATCAATAATAAAACAAAACAGTAAATGTTTTATGATTTACACTGAAACATGAAAAATACAGAATAATATTAGAATAAATGCAAACGTAGTAAACGTTAAATGTTGGCTGAATTAAATGTTGAATTCACCACTAAACATTCTAACGTCTCTGAGTCATTGTTTTAATTAAATCTAACGTAATTATTAAAAATAGTCCATAAACAGACCATGAAGGAGTCGTCCATGTTCCACAGCGCCATCAAACCCAGCTTCGCTTTGACTCTGATGTAGGTCGGAGTTTTCTCAATACAAACTCCAGATTGACACAACGGTAGAGTCACTCTGCAACACAGAACAGAGGTCAAAGCTCACAGACTGACACAACAGAGGTCAAAGGTCATACACAACACACAGAACAGAGGTCAAAGGTTACAGGTTACAACTAGGGTGACCAGGTGTCCCGCTTTGTGCGGGACTGCACAGCGTTATGACCATTTTTTCCACGTCCCGCGAATTGAGACGATTTCCCGCATTTGATTGGCTCTGGCTCTCCAAAGTGCAGGACAGTCGCCTTTCTCTAAACATGACTTTCATTTTATAGCGGAGACAGCGCTATTACCATTGGCTGTGTCCGCTGTCAATCAACCAACATACATGTAGGGTCAGGAGTCCATCAACCTGTCACCTGCGTCCTCCTGAGCTCCGCCCACTGACACAAAGAAAACAAAGGCAGAAGCCTCAGACACCAACATGCAAATATTGGCGGAAATCATGGAAACTCCAGGCAAAAAAAAAGAAGATGCAACTACAGAAAAGAACGGGAAAATGTTAATACATGACTGAAAGCGGTGGGGGATGATTCACAGAAGGTACTCTGCAAACTATGTTAAACTTATTTCTCCATCGCACATAGAGGCGAGTATGACTTGATGTGACACACTGTATGTATGTGATGTTTGGTCAGATTTGATCCATATTCCCTTTAACTAGTTTTAAGTTTGGAGTTTGAACTGAGAGACTTGAGGGGACAAAATATGCTTTTGCCCTGTGGATATTTATTTTTTGAAAAAATTCCACAGGATATTTACTTTATCTTATTCTATTTTTATTACCGTGTTAAAATGCTAATTGTTTGACTGTTCTGTGTTTGGATGCACAATGGTTTTTGGTCCAAGTAATTTTAGGTTGGCTGGAAACAGCTGTTAAAATGTTGTCAGTTATGCCTTTTTGTTTTATTGCACATAGATTAGTTTATCTTTGAGGGTTGAGAATATGTACTCAAATAAAAAAAGTGATTTTGTGAAAGTATTCAATTATAATATTTGAAACTTGAGGTTTCTTTTTTGAGTTTTTACAAGTAGATTTTTTTGTTTTGTTTTTACAAGCAAAAAAGTTGTTGAAACCTGTGCAAAAAAAAGCAAAAAATAAATGCCCAGTGCAAAAATATGCATACTGTGTGCAACCAAATGAAATTGTTGTTATTTGTATTTATAAGCTCGACAATAAGATGCATATTGTTTAAAAATCTAGACTTTGTTCCAGCATTACGGTTTCGTGTCCCACATTGTCCCACACAAACAAACTCCTTGTCCCACATCTGGCTCGTAAGCACCTGGTCACCCTAGCTGCAACACACAGAACAGAGGTCAAAGGTCACAGACTGACAGAACAGAGGTCAAAGGTCATACACAACACACAGAACAGATCAAAGGTTACAGGCTGCAACAGATAGAACAGAGGTCAAAGGTCACAGACTGACAGAACAGAGGTCAAAGGTCATACACAACACACAGAACAGAGGTTACAGGCTGCAACAGATAGAACAGAGGTCAAAGGTCACAGACTGACAGAACAGAGGTCAAAGGTCACAGACTGACAGAACAGAGGTCAAAAGTCACACACAACACACAGAACAGAGGTCAAAGGCCACAGACTGAGAGAACAGAGGTCAAAGGTTACAGACTACAACACACAGAACAGAGGTCAAAGGTCACAGACTGCAACACACAGAACAGAGGTCAAAGGTCACAGACTGACAGAACAGAGGTCAGAGGTCACACACACAACACACAGAACAGAGGTCACAGACTGACAGAACAGAAGTCAAAGGTCACACACACAACACACAGAACAGAGGTCAAAGGTCACAGACTGACAGAACAGAAGTCAAAGATCACACACACAACACACAGAACAGAGGTCAAAGTTCACAGACTGAAAGAACAAAGGTCAAAGGTCACACAATGTAGTGGTTCAAAGAAGAAGCAGGATGAAGTACAAGAAAAAAATGAGCAGCAGAAAAACAAACAACAACATAATAATAATAATAATAATAATAATATGTAATAAAACTCTATGGGCCACATACATATTTACATCAGAAAAAAGTTAAATGTCATGAAAACATTTACATGTATAAACTCCCCTTTGACATAAAACATGAATAATGTGAATAAATCTGAACCTGAACAGTTTTAATATAATCAGTGAAACTGATCCAATATTCAGTGTGATACTAAATGATCCACTGTATCTGTACGATATCATATATATGTTTGTATGTGTGTGTGTGTATATATATATACACACACACACACACACACACACATATATATATATATATATATATATATATATATATATATATATATATATATTTATATATATATAGGGTGGGGAAGCAAAATTTACAGTGAAAATTTAGTTGTTTTTCCTCAGCAGGCACTACGTCAATTGTTTTGAAACCAAACATATATTGATGTCATAATCATACCTAACACTATTATCCATACCTTTTCAGAAACTTTTGCCCATATGAGTAATCAGGAAAGCAAACGTCAAAGAGTGTGTGATTTGCTGAATGCACTCGTCACACCAAAGGAGGTTTCAAAAATAGTTGGAGTGTCCATAAAGACTGTTTATAATGTAAAGAAGAGAATGACTATGAGCAAAACTATTACAAGAAAGTCTGGAAGTGGAGGAAGCAACAAAAAACATACCAAAGCTTTTATTAAAGCTCTCAAATCCAAACTCCTAAAGGATCCAACCAAATCCATGAGAAAAATGGCAATTGAACTTGAGGTAGACAACAAGACCGTTAGAAATGCAGTAAAATATGATTTGAAGTTAAAATCTTACACAAGAACACCAAAACACTTGTTGACAACAGCAACAAATCCAACTTTAGCAATTTTTGGGAATCATGTTTATGGCCGCCTTCTAGCTCAGATCTAAACCCTCTGGATTCTGCTATTTGGGGCGTTTTAGAGCATGCTACCAATAGAACATCACACAGCAATGTCGACTTAAAGATACTATTAAAGAAGAATGGGAGAAGTTGTCACCTGAATATTTGAGGAACACTTGCACAAGTTTCAGGAAGCGTGTGAAGGCAGTTATTGAGAAAGAAGGAGGACACATAGAATAAAAACATTTTCTATTATGTAAATTTTCTTGTGGCAAAATAATTCTCATGACTTTCAATAAACTAATTGGTCATACACTGTCTTTCAATCCCTGCCTCAAAATATTGTAAATTTTGCTTCCCCACCCTGTATATATATATCTATATATCTATATATCTATATCTATATCTATCTATCTATCTATCTATCTATCTATCTATCTATCTATCTATCTATATATATATATATATATATATATATGCACACAAACAACATGTATTAGTGGTATTAGTGATAAACTGAATATTGGTCTTATTTCACTGATTCTCCTTAAAACACTTCAGTTTGATGTAAATATGTTCCTTTTGTTCCGGTTCTTAGTTATTTTTTGGTCTGAATGTGGAACCTGAACTGAACTGGATTCAACACAAATGTAACATTTATCATCCAACTATAAACATCTGTTTTATAATGATATTAATAACATGTGGGTTGAATATTTAGTCTAATAAAGACACCTGAGTCTGAGTCATAACGTACGTCTGAGTCAGTGCTGGTATTTGACCAGCAGAGGTCAGTGTTACCATGGAAATAGACAGCACCTGATCAAACCTCTGGAATAAACACACATTTATTTATTTATTTATTTACTTATTTATTAGGTTTTTCATATTCAGCTGTAGGTTTGACTTCTTCAACTGTAGGGTTGACTTTAACCTGATTCAACTGTATTTGATTTTTCAATAATATTCAGTCATGAACCAAACGCTGAACTAACTTGACATTTGTTTGGTTTTAAAATTGAAGGATCATTTCAACATTGACATTATTAATGCAGTGATATTGAACTGATCTAAACTACAGATGAATATGTCAGTAATATTTAGATTTAAATACATATTAAACCATTAAAAAGACAAACTTTCATCATCATTACTGTTTAATATTAATCTAATATTGCATTAATTCAGTTCATTTAATACTAAATAATTATTCATTTCTATTATCTATTTTCTAATGTACCAGCACAAATATAAACAATCAACTCTACCATTATTATTATTATTAATAATGATTATTCATATTACACTATATATTAACCCTAAAGTAAACAAACATTTTTTTTTTTATTCAAAACCATTTTTTCCAACATTCTACACATAAGTTATTTATTTTGATTTTTTTGATTTTTTTCTTCTGTCATATGTCAGTGATTAACACCAACATTGGTTCATTTTCATTATATTAATATATACTTTGTTTTATCTGTTAAAAATTATTTTTTATTGTTTTATCTGTTGTTTCATGTATGTCTGTCATTTAATATTGAAAGACATTACAGTTTATTTATGAAAGTAAAGACCATTATATATATTTATGTGTGTGTGTGTGTGTGTGTGTGTGTGTGTGTGTGTGTGTGTGTGTGTGTGTGTGTGTGTGTGTGTGTGTGTGTGTAATCCAGTATCTGCTAAACCATCTATGATGGTGTATTTGGGCCCCAGAAAAAAATAAAAACACTGGTCACTGTGATGATAAAGGTCTAGGTCTAGGGTCAGGATCAGGTTTGGGTTTTGGTCCAGGTTCAGATTTAGGGTCAGGTCCAGGTTCAGGTTCAGGGTCAGGTTCTGGTCCAGGTTCAGATTCAGGGTTAGGTCCAGGTCCAGGTTTAGGGTCAGGGATAGGGTCAGGTCTAGGTTCAGCGTCAGGTTCAGGTTTGGGTTTAGGTCCAGGTTCAGATTCAGGGTCAGGGTCAGGGTCAGGGTCAGGGTCAGGATCAGGTCTAGGTTATGGGTCAGGGTCAGGTTCGGGTCCAGGTTCAGATTCAGATTCAGATTCAGATTCAGGGTCAGGGTCAAGGTCAGGGTCAGGTCTAGGTTCAGGGTCAGGATCGGGTCCAGGTTCAGATTCTGGGTCAGGTTCAGGTTTGGGTCAAGGTTATAATCGTTAACGAAAATGAACGAAATGACGAAAACTAAAAGTGAAAAAACTTTTTCGTTAATTGAAATAAATAAAAACTCTAATTAAGAGAAAAAAACGATAACTAACTGAAACTGTATTGTGAGCTTATAAAACTAACTAAAACATATAAAAATTATGGATAAAATTCCCTTCGTTTTCGTCTTTGTCAATGTTGGATTGATATGAAATAGATTTATTTTGCTCCAGCAATTTGAGCTAGCGGCACCATAGGACACTTCACAGTCTGTCATGTCTGGTCACAGGTGGTTTCCAGTCATCTTCTGGTCCCCACTCTACCTGGAACATACAGACTAAAGCTGGGACAAAGCAGCACAGTCCTGTCTGGGATTTACTTTAGTGATGCGTGGGGTCGTTTTTTTGTTTGTTTTTTTTTGTGCTCACTGTGTGTGTGCGTGAGTGACAGAGACAGAGTCGAGCTGAATGACAGTGTTAGACAAGTGTAAGCATCCAGGTAAAGACTGGAGAGTTTATCACCATGAAAAGGCCTTCCAAGCCCTGAACTGCACAGTTTAGAAGAGGAGAAAAGAGGAGGATGAAAACTAATCCAATTACAGAGGTATGGAACCTGTTAGAATGTTAAAAAGCGTTTGATGTTACTAGCTACAGCTAGCTGAACTGAAATGAAGCAAAGTTGGCTAATAATGGAACTGGAGATGATTAAGATATGAGAGATCTGCTAAGGTGTGGTTTAGTGCTGCTGGACTGGGTTATACAGGGTGGGGAAGCAAAATTTACAATGAACATTTAGTTGTTTTTTCCTCAGCAGGCACTACGTCAATTGTTTTGAAACCAAACATATATTGATGTCATAATCATACCTAACACTATTATCCATACCTTTTCAGAAACTTTTGCCCATATGAGTAATCAGGAAAGCAAACGTCAAAGAGTGTGTGATTTGCTGAATGCACTCGTCACACCAAAGGAGATTTCAAAAATAGTTGGAGTGTCCATAAAGACTGTTTATAATGGAAAGAAGAGAATGACTATGAGCAAAACTGTTACGAGAAAGTCTGGAAGATACTATTAAAGAAGAATGGGAGAAGTTGTCACCTGAATATTTGAGGAACACTTGCGCAAGTTTCAGGAAGCGTGTGAAGGCAGTTATTGAGAAGGAAGGAGGACACATAGAATAAAAACATTTTCTATTATGTCAGTTTTCTTGTGGCAAATAAATTCTCATGACTTTCAATAAACTAATTGGTCATACACTGTCTTTCAATCCCTGCCTCAAAATATTGTAAATTTTGCTTCCCCACCCTGTATATGTTTCTGTGCGGTTTAACTGCTGGTTAGCTGCATGGACTGTACCTGCTCTGAATGTTGTTCAGGGTATGACACACCAAGTGGTTATCTGGTTTAACTGCTGGCTATTCTGGTTTGTATATGTTTCTATCTGGTTAAACTGCTGGCTGCTTTGTGCATCTCCTCTCACGCTTTGCACATCTTCGCATTGTTTTCACGTAACTGATGTTGTGTATGGATCACGCCCCCACCCCCACAACCTGCTATAGGGAATTTATACATCATAATGTACATGTGTTTGTGTCTCTGCTCAGTCAACCTGACCCCCAAATAAAGTGTCCAGAGTAATCCAGTGATCCGTGCCTGACTAATTTCTTTGAATAGGATGGTGAGGAAGATAAAATATATGAAATAACTAAAACTAATACTAAAACTAAACTAAAACTAAGCATTTAGAAAAAAACAATAACTAATAAACACTAGCAAACATGCTCTAAAAACTAATTAAAACTAACTGAATTAGAGAAAAAAAGTCCAAACTAAATAAAACTAAACTATAATTAAAAATCCAAAACTATTCTAACCTTGGTTTGGGTTTGGGTTAAGGTCCAGGTCCAGGTCCAGGTCCAGGTTTGGGTTCAGGGTCAGGTTCAGATTCAGGGTCAGGTCCAGGGTCAGGTTTGGGTCCAGGACCAGGGTCATGTTCAGGTTCAGGTTCAGGTTCAGGGTCAGGGTCAGGGTCAGGGTCAGGGTCAGGTTTGGGTCCAGGGTCGGGTCCAGGGTCAGGTCCAGGGTCAGGTTTGGGTCCAGGTTCAGTTTCAGATTCAGGGTCAGGTCCAGGTTCAGATTCAGGTCCAAGTTCGGTGTAACCTTACGTGTGTCCATCCAGCAGCACTGCCCCCCCATGGACCAGCTCCACCACGGGTCCATCCAGTTTGAGGACTATGCTGCTGATGACAAGGCGTCCATCCTCGTTCTGCCTCCGGATCTGGATGTTGAAGTCCTGGTACGAGTCTCTGCACAGAGACGTGAAGACGTAGTTACAGGTGGACTGGATCTGGAAGACGTCCCCGTCGAAGGTCTGGAAGTGACCGTTCCCCCAAGTACTGCACACCTGGTCAGTATGCATGAGCCGCACGTCTGCAAAGAGTCAGAAAAAACAGTCAGAAAAACAGAAAAAACAGGCAGAAAAAACAGAAAAAACCCGGTCAGTATGCATGAGCCGCACGTCTGCAAACAGGTGTTAAAAACAGTCCGAAACTAGGAGCACTCGGCGAGTGCAGATCAGTGGCCCCCCCCAACCCCCGATCACCACCAAAATTTTTATCATTTGTTCCTTGTGCCAGTATCAACATTTCCTGAAATTTTCATCCAAACTGTCCATAACTTTTTGAGTTATCTTGCACACAGACAGACAGACAGACAGACAGACAGACAGACAGACAGACAAAGAGACACATTGACGCCGACAAAAACGTAGCCTCCTTGGTGGAGGTAAAGACAGATAAAACCTGGTCAGTATGCACGAGCTGCACGTCTGGAAACAGGTGGGAAAAACAGGCAGAAAATAAAATTACATATAAAAATAAATATGAACTAAATATAAAATAAATATAAAAATAAATTTGATTAATATAAAATAAATTAAAAAATAAAGTGCTAGGACGATGGAAAACAGGAAACATTCACTTGTGAAACAAAATAGAAAATAGAAAATCTGCTACAATATTTGTAAAGTATTATAAAGTATTTGTACAGATTTAAATATAATTATTTTATACATATTCACAGTGTATTTGCACAAATACACTTATATCGTACACACACACACACACACACACACATATATAACTCTTAACATTCTGTTAGAGTTGATTCTTTACTTTTTTCTTATTCTATTTTTGCTTCTTGTTCTTAAATTCTTAACATTTGATTTAAATTCATAACATTTAATAATAAGGTGAGAGACAAACACTTCATCAGTGTTTCTGTATGTCCTGTTCATCTAGACCAGGGGGTCCAACATACGGTCTGTGGACCAAAACCAACCGCTAAAGGGTCTGATCGGGTCCACAGATGAAAACCAACAGAACACTGAAGATATTAATAATCAGTGATGTTGTACTGGTTCTAGATCAGGTTCCACATGCAGATCAATAGGATCTAATAATAACGCAATCAACTATAATGAATGACAAATACACACTGTACTATTTGGTTTAATATAAATAGTATATATAGTATAAGTAAAGAAATATAGTCAAATTACATAAATATATTTCCAATTACAAACTATCCTTTAATAACTAAATGTGAATAAACTGAACAAATATGAACAACATGAAATGTCTGAAATAGACTCAGTGTCATTTATACTACTACTAATACTACTACTACTACTACTACTACTACTACTACTACTACTACTACTACTATTCTGTCTGTTCTTAAATGTGTTTGTGTCTTTGTATCTGATCTGTAATAAACAAGTCTGATCAACTGAGGCAGAATAGTGTTAAAATTACACTGATTTTTCAGTTTAGTTTTTGTAAATGTAAATATTTTCATAATTTAATTAATTTTTCATTAAAATAAAGATAAAAGTGTGTATTTGTTCTTATTTGTATGTTTTTGTGTCATTACATTGGACTATTGGTCTGTATATTTTCACTTGTACTTTATCGTCTTTGATGGAGTTAAATTAAATATAAAACCCTTTGAATGTTTAGTTCCATTACATGTTTAGTTCCTTTGAATATAAAACCCTTTAAATATCTAAAGCCTTTGAATATAAAACCCTTTAAATGTCTAAACCCTTTGAATATAAAACTCTTTAAATATAAAACCCCTTAAATGTCTAAACCCTTTGAATATAAAACCCTTTAAATATCTAAACTCTTTGAATATAAAACCCTTTAAATGTCTAAACCCTTTGGATATAAAACTCTTTAAATATAAAACCCCTTAAATGTCTAAACCCTTTGAATATAAAACTCTTTAAATGTCTAAACCCTTTGAATATAAAACTCTTTAAATATAAAACCCCTTAAATGTCTAAACCCTTTGAATATAAAACCCCTTAAATGTCTGAGCCCTTTGAATATAAAACCCTCTAAATGTCTAAACCCTTTGAATATAAAACCCCTTAAATATCTAAACCGTTTGAATATAAAACCCTTTAAATGTCCGAACCCTTTGAATATAAAACCCCTTAAATGTCTGAACCCTTTGAATATAAAACCCCTTAAATGTCTAAACCCTTTGAATATAAAACCCCTTAAATGTCTGAACCCTTTGAATATAAAACCCCTTAAATGTCTAAACCCTTTGAATATAAAACCCTTTAAATATCTAAACTCTTTGAATATAAAACCCTTTAAATGTCTAAACCCTTTGAATATAAAACTCCTTAAATGTCTGAGCCCTTTGAATATAAAACCCTCTAAATATCTAAACCCTTTGAATATAAAACCCCTTAAATGTCTGAACTGTTGCGTTACCTTTCATTCTGACTGGGATCCCAGGGAAGCTGTTACCTGCACACACCGACACTGTTGGAGCAAAAACAGATGTTAGTGTTGAAGCTGAGGTGGAGGGTCCCTTCAGGGGGAGGGTCCTATCAGGGTTGAGGGGGGGTCTCTTCAGGTGGAAGTGGGTGGAGGCGGTGTACGTACCAGCTGCCGTGGACCACAGGCTGAGCCATAGCAGCCACACATTAGCCATAGCCATCAGGTTCTCCAAAGGACTCTGACAGCAGCAGGAGGCAGACCCTGGACTTTATACTGGAGGGGGGGGGGGGGTGCAGGTAAGGGAGTGTCCTCAGTTCACAGTGATTCAAGAGTCCTGCCCCGTGGTTCCACTGTGGTTCCCTCCCCATCACATGATTCATCTGAGAACAGACGCAGAACCACTGACAGACTTCAGGGTTATACAAAGAACAGAGAACCCCCCCACAGACCCCTCCACAGGGCCCCAACATAACCCCCCCCGCCATAGACCTCTGAATTAACACAAACCCTCCACAGACCCCAAACATAACATAACCTCCCCCCCACACACACACACAGACCCTCACATTAACACAGACCCCCACCACAAACACCCGACATAATACAGACCCCCCCCACATAACGCAGACCCCCCTCTAACCCCCCACATAACACAGAACCCCCCCATATAACACAGACCCCCCCATTTGACTGAACTGAACTAAAACCTAATAACATAAATAATAAAATGGATCAGATGTTTCCTTCTTAATCTATTTAACTGTAAAAGGATGTTTTTCCTTCAGTGTTCTGTGTTTTAATATAATAATAATAACAATAAATAACCTTTAGTTTTAATCTCAACCATTTGAATGAATGTGTTCAGTAAATAAACAGAACTGAAGGAGTCTTGAACCTTTTACACACATTATATCATCTGTCAAGGATGACAGTGACACAAAACAGAGACAGACACACAACACAGACACAACAGATACACAACAGATACACAACAGAGACACAACAGACACGTAACAGGACCAAACACTGAGGAAACGCCACAGGACAGACACACAGACAGGACAAGAAGGACAATGGCACCTCTGGACCGGGTTTATCTGGACCAGATTCATCTGAGGGTTCTGTTCACCCTCCTGTTGGAGCTTAAACCACACAGACCCAGACCTGACTTCCCAGACCACAGACCTGACCCCCCCACACCATACACCTGACCCCCCAGACCACAGACCTGACCCCCCAGACCATACACCTGACCCCCCAGACCACAGACCTGACCTCCCAGGCCCCAGACCTAACCCCCCAGACCATAGACCTGACCCCCCAGACCCCAGACCTAACCCCCCAGACCACAGACCTGACCCCCCAGACCCCAGACCTAACCCCCCAGACCACAGACCTGACCCCCTCATATTAAATGTGTATGTGTGTGTGTGTGTATGTGTGTGTGTGTGTATATACAGGGTGGGGAAGCAAAATTTACAATATTTTGAGGCAGGGATTGAAAGACAGTGTATGACCAATTAGTTTATTGAAAGTCATGAGAATTTATTTGCCACAAGAAAATTTACATAATAGAAAATGTTTTTATTCTATGTGTCCTCCTTCTTTCTCAATAACTGCCTTCACACGCTTCCTGAAACTTGTGCAAGTGTTCCTCAAATATTCGAGTGACAACTTCTCCCATTCTTCTTTAATAGTATCTTCCAGACTTTCTCGTAACAGTTTTGCTCATAGTCATTCTCTTCTTTCCATTATAAACAGTCTTTATGGACACTCCAACTATTTTTGAAATCTCCTGTGGTGTGACGAGTGCATTCAGCAAATCACACACTCTTTGACGTTTGGTTTCCTGATTACTCATATGGGCAAAAGTTTCTGAAAAGGTATGGATAATAGTGTTAGGTATGATTATGACATCAACATATGTTTGGTTTCAAAACAACTGACGTAGTGCCTGCTGAGAAAAAACAACTAAATGTTCATTGTAAATTTTGCTTCCCCACCCTGTATGTATGTATATATATATATATATATATATATATATATATATATATATATATATATATATATATGTATACACCCTTTAGTACCCCTACCCCTACCTGTCTGTGGTACCAGAGGGTTCTTGTGTACTGATCCACTTCCAGAGTTGATCCACTTCCAGAGATGTGGTCCACAGTGTGTTGGTTCTGATCTGATACAGAACCACAGTTCTACTCTAAAACCCCCAGTGTTGGGTCCAGTGGTTGGATTGTTCTGGCTTTGTTCTCGGTTCTTTGTTCTCTGTTCTTTGTTCTCAGTTCTTGGTTCTTTGTTCTAGGTTCTTTGTTGGAGTGTGGACGATAAAAACAGTGAAGGTGTGTTCCTACTCGGCACCATCAGCCTTTTGTGTTTTTATCAGCAGTAAGTGTTGGAACAAAAGGTGGATTTAAGACGGAATCAATGGACGCCTGAGGTCCAACAACTAGAGGTACACACAACTACTACACTCAGTCCTAACCCTAATCAGACTTTATTTAATCCAGGGGTGTCAAACTCAGAACCTCGAGGGCCAGTATCCTGCATGTTTTAGATATTTCCCTCTTCCATCACACCTGGAAGCCATCCCATCATTATCAGGCTTCTGCAGAGCTGGATGATGAGCTGATCATTAATTGAACCAGGTGTGGCTGGAAGAGGGAAAGATCTAAAACATGCAGGATACCGGCCCTCGAGGATCTGAGTTTGACAGCCCTAATTTAATCCTTTAACTGTTTTTAAACTATATCAATGTAAATATTTTTAAAATAACTTTATTTTTACCTCCGCCAAGGAGGTTATGTTTTTGCCGGCATTGGTTTGTCTGTGTGTCTGTCTGTCTGTCTGTGTGCAAGATAACTCAAAAAGTTATGGACGGATTTGGATGAAAATTTCAGGAAATGTTGATGCTGGCACAAGGAACAAATGATTAAATTTTGGTAGTGATCAGGCGTGGTGGTGGTGGGGGGGGGCACGGGGGCCCACTGATCTGCCTTGGCAGAGGTCTGCACTCTCCGAGTGCTTTTCTAGGTTTTTTTTTTTTTTTAATAACTTTATTTTTAGTCACTGACCTCCACTTCCTGTGGGTCACTTCCTTAGCATTAGCCACATTAGCTAAAGGCCTTAAACATTTTCAGCCTCTGTTTCATTTTTTGGCCTTAATTTTAAAGGTAGAGACTTTTGGGGTAAACAGCACCCCCTTAAATGAAAAGATGGATGATGTTTTTATTTATTTATTTTTTTGATAAATCATATTTAAGGGGTTTTCTTTTTCAGGCGTAGGGAGTTTTATATTTTCAAATATTCTTTTTTTCAATAAATGTATTTTTTAAATGAGTAATTGTCTTTTTTATTTGGATGATATTTATTTTGGGGAAACATATTTTAAAACCTAATATTGAATTTAATTTAATTCTATCTTATTTGAGGAGATTATGTTATTTAAAAAAAATCATACAAGTCTATTTTATGTCTTTGTACAAATTTATTTTTTATTTTAATTTGTTTTTTTTAGGAGATACTTTTTTTCATCCAAGTTTATTTTTAAAGGGTATATTTATTTTTCAGATCCTTCTTTTTATGTCTTATACCGGATCCTTTTTTTGGCTGTTGTCCTTCTGGGCCACTGTAGAAAACACTCATACATGTATTTGTGACGTGGTTGATGCCGTTGTCTTCATAACTGTGACTGTGTTTGTTTCTGCTATAGCTTGATGGATTCATCCACCTGTTGGAGGAGGAGGAGTCATATCTGGACAGAGCTCAGGTGAAAAAACACCAGGTCAATAAGGTTTAATAGTAAAAAAACAGTCTACTGTCAGAGTTTGGACAGTTTACACACTATTGGTAAAAGTGTGTTTTTATTACATCTGTGTCCTGTCCCTTTAAATGAAACACATCCTGGACTAAAACTGTCAAATACTCATAGATTTTACACAGGGTCACTGCGTTCATTTCTGGGGTTGATGAGGAGTCGGACACTGTGTAAAGTTGAATCTATCACATTTTAAATATGGCTGAGACCGCAGGCACAAGGCATGATAGGTGATAGACTCAGTCCAGTTAAAGATGTA
Source organism: Sphaeramia orbicularis (assembly GCF_902148855.1). Classification (NCBI taxonomy): domain Eukaryota; kingdom Metazoa; phylum Chordata; class Actinopteri; order Kurtiformes; family Apogonidae; genus Sphaeramia; species Sphaeramia orbicularis. The sequence goes on along the minus strand of NC_043959.1, from coordinate 15,516,079 downwards.
CATGAAGAAGGATTTTATCTGTTAGTTCTGAGACTTTGTTGTGACTCAGCTCAACTGAAAACTGAGACGTACACAGTATAATACACACACACACACACACACACACACACACACACACACACACACACACACACACACACACACACACACAGAAGACTTAACCCTTAAACACCTAGAACTACTGCAGTGGTTTCTTCCAAATGAATGTTTCTCCAGTCATTTATCTCTATTTATTCTAATATCATCTGTATTTGACAGGTTTTCAGTGTAAATCCTATATTTTCTATATTTAATTCACTGATCATGTAAGTGTTCATTAAAGCTCAGAGCTTTAATGAACAGTGAATAAAAACTGAAGAAAAAGGGACTTTTTCAGTCCAATCTGTCATCAACTGAACATAAAAACAAGCATTTAAAACCTTATTTTGTCCATGACACTCATTATTTTGTTACTTTTTTATTAATTGTGTTCATTTTTATTCATTTTACTTTATTTGTTCATTTTGTTACTTATTTAGTTTAGTTTATACACAAAAAAATGAGTCATTTTCCATGTAACAAATGTAGGGGGGGTATGTGGGATTTATTTAAATCAGTCTTTAATCAGTGTTTTACTGGTGAATCAATGTTGTAGAAGATGACAGTGTTTCCACGGTAACTACGGAGCCTCTGAACGTCCAAATGTGGTCATATCTGATGACCATGAAAAGATGAAGAACTGTGTTTTACGCCATTTATTGACATGGATTGATTGGATTAGTGGATCAACAGTTATTAAACAGTTTAGATCAATAGATGGTTCTGGTCGACTCTAGGGTCAAAGGTCAGTAGTGACACCTCCAGGTTCTGCTGTCATTGGGTTCTCCATTTGTCCAACCTGCTGTCTGTCCATTCCGTCTTTTGCTGTGGGTTGAACTTGTTGCTCAATCATGGTTTTTTGTGAGTCAGCGTTGATTCAGAGGGTGTTCGGTGGACGCTCACCTCCCTGAACCAACAAAGATAACCGAGCTCCAAGCGCTGGTTTGGGCCCAAATGAAAGGAACCAGCAGCTGTGGTTTGACCTGGACCAGGGTTAGTAATATGAAGCCCAGTCACACAACAAATAGGAGATAAGAGCAGAATAATGCAGGGTTTCTAAACCATGTTTACCTGTAAAAGGTGGAACCGTCCACACTTATCTGGAATCATCAAATTATGCTCAGTAATAGAACTGGAGAACATCAGGTACAAAACTACAGGTGGTATTCAGAAGAATTATGGACAAAAAAACACAGTGTAGGGGTAAACAGAAGAGGTAACAAGACAGCGCCCAGAAGGATGCCTTTGGATTAGTGGGAAAAAGTCACTTTAGTATGACACAAGCCAGACAGATGATGAAGGGTTTAGAAGATCATCCATCATCATCATCAACCTCAACTTAAACACAGGCTGGAAACCAGTCTGAGCAGGTGGAACCTTTGAATGGGTTCTATTTTTAATGGGTTCTATTTTTAATGGGTACTATTTTTAATGGGTGCTTTTTTTAATGGGTTGTGCCTTTATTATTAACTAGTGTGTTGACCTGCGGGGAACCCCGGGTTCTAGATCCTCTAGGTCCCAAATATTCTAGGTTCCATATCCTCTAGGTTCCACATCCTCTAGGTTCCAGATCCTCTTGGTTCCAGATCTTCTAGGTTCCAGATCCTCTTGGTTCTAGATCCTCTTCTCCAGTTCAGTTCTTTCCTTTCTTGGTAAACTCCTCGGTCCTTTTCGGTTCAGTATCCTCTCAGCTGACACGTCTGTGTCTACACATTACATTAGACACCATGTCAACATGACCCTATTGTTTATCTGTTGCTAGGTAACACACTTCAACGATGATTCTTTGATTCTGGCCATGATTATAAGACGATTGCAAGAGTCGCTCCCTCTCTCCCTCCCTCCCTCCCTCTCTCTCTCCCTCTCTCTCTCCCTCCCTCTCTCTTCCTTTATCTCGCTCTCTTTAACCCTTTAACTGGTCCTGTCAGTGCTCCATAGTGTAAATACATTAAAATTCCATGAACATTTTGGACCTGTCATTTTTTATAGGTTATTATGATCATATTTTACTGGTTCTGATTCACTAAATAATTCATAAATTCATCCCATGGGCCAGTTTTGGGCTCTTTGGTGGGCCGGTTTTGGGCTCTTTGGTGGGCCGGTTTTGGCCTCTTTGGTGGACTGCTTTTGGACTCTTTGGGGGGCCCATTTTGGGCTCTTTGGTGGGCCCGTTTTGGGCTCTTTGGTGGGCCGGTTTTGGCCCACTGGCCTCATGTTTGACCCATGTGGTCTAAACTGTTGGAGTTCAGGCCACTGTCCAGGGGTCATTAAAGGAGGTGATGTTAGTCCTCATTAATAGAGGATGATGTTTCCATCAGTGAATATGACCCTTAAACACACCAACAGGTAAACAGTCCAAACATGACATTAAATATGACATTAAAGCACCATTTGTGACACTGAAGCTCAGTGTGTTTGGACCGGACCGGACCGGACTGGACTGAACTGGACTGGACTGGACTGGACTAGACTAGACTAGACTAGACTAGACTAGACTAGACTGGACTGGACTGGACTGGACTGGACTGGAGGTCACTGGAGGTTTATGGTCCTCCAAAGGGGGGACTGGAGGTTTATGATCCTCCAAAGGAGTGACTGGAGGTTTCTGGTCCTCCAAAGTGGGGACTGGAGGTTTCTGGTCCTCCAAAGGGGGCCCACAGACACAGACCTGCTGGTTCTAAATGCATCAGTATTTGGATTGTAGTCCTTTACCAGCTCCAGTGACGCAGTGTATTGACTTTAGTGCTTTTGTTTATTAGTGATAGTGACGATACTGAGGGTAAATCCAAGGCCGGACAAAGGAGGATGACATGTTCCAACGTCCAAATCTAACAAGGACGCCATGGAATCAGTCAAACAAAACCACCATGGAGCCATCAGTTCTATCAGAACCGGTGACCCGGGTCAGACTCCTCCTGAAGCCCACAGATCAGTCCCACAGTAAACCCAGGGTCAGACAGTTACAAAGATGATTGACAGGAAGTTCAAACAAGATCCACCTAATAAACGTATTTAATATATGTTTAAAAACACATTCAAGTCCAAATATTAAATGATCTGAAGGAAAACACTGCATCTGTAGGATCAGAAATATTAATAAGAATCAGAATCATCTTTATATAAAGACATACACAGAATCCACTGATGATGTTTATATAGTAAATAATAATAATAATAATAACAATAATAATAATAATAATAATAATAATAATAATACATGATTGTATAGTAAATTCTAAATATAATAATAATAAATACATAAATGTTTATATAGTAAATTATCAATACAATAATAATAAATACAAGATATTGTCAAAATAGAACAAAAGTACAAAAAAGAAACTGTATACACACACGCACTTACACACACACACACACACACACACACACATATATATACACACACACACACACACACACATACATACATACATACACACATAACACCTATATATACACACACTTTCACACACACACACACACACACACACATATATATACACATATATATATATGTGTGTATATGTGTATGTGTGTGTGTGTGTGTGTGTGTGTATGTGTGTGTTTGTGTGTGTGTGTGTGCGTGTGCGTGTGTGTGTGTGTGTGTTGTTGTTGCTGATAGCAGAGGCTGGTGCTGTTTGTTCTACAGGTGTGGTGTTGGAGGGAAACGATCGAGGACCAGAAGGAACCTGGAAAATCTAAATGAAGGAGAAAGGAGGGGCTAGGGCTCATGTTAGGGGAGGGGCTAGGGTTAATGTTAGGTGTGGGGCAAGGGCTCATGTTAGGGGAGGGGCTAGGGTTAATGTTAGGTGAGGGGCTAGGGCTCGTGTTAGGGGAGGGGCTAGGGTTAATGTTAGGGGAGGGGCCCGTCACTGATGAAACCACTGTGTCATGAGTTAAAGAATTAAACATGAATTATTAAACATTAGCCTTAAATATGAGCGTACCCTCAAACTGTCTGATCATGTATTTTTTGTTAATACTTGATAACCTTTGTTTTTTGTATTGTTATGATTACCTGCTTATTGTTTGTATCAGTACTTGAATTTATGTGAATTTTTTTTTTTTTTTTTAATTGAACATAAAAATCCAGTACATAGACTGTTACAGGTGTTGTCCATACTTATTTCTGTTAAATGTCGGATCTCTTTACTTGTTAATTATCATTAAAGGTTTAATTTTTTATTTTTTTTTTAAAAGGGCAGAAGTGGGTGGAGGCGGTTCGGTTCGGTTGGACATGTCCAAGTGGGAGGAGGTTCAGATGTTCTGAGCACTAATAATAGTTATGATACTATAAAACCTATGATCAGATCATTAAATACAGACAAAAAACACACTATTAAGTTCAGGGGCGGTTTCTCATATGGGCAAAGTGGGCATTTCCCAGGGCAGCATTTCATGAGGGGCGCCGTGCCACGAGCTCTTATAAAAAAATTGAGTCAATCTATCCTGGTGTGCCAGGGAATTGGCACAATAGCGCCCCCTCTGTTGTGCAGGCGCCCCTGCATGCTGTGGTGGTGCCATGCAGCACATGCACAGAAGCAGCGAGGGGGAGGGGGAGGGGGAGGGGGAGGGGGAGGAGGGTGGGACAGTTGACCTGTGGGTCTGTCAGGTGATCAATTTAGAAAAAGTAGAAGGGGAGAAACAAGCACAAGATGAAGGTATGCAGATGTTTTCTCCATATTACTGTGCATGTTCTGAAAACAGGGCTAAGGTTCATCAGGCAGGTTCTAACTCTTACATTTGTTAGCTTTTGCTATGATGCTTTCTCTGCTGTAGTACAATATTTCAGCTGAGCTGAACTAACAAAACATGATATATAATTTAACTATAATGTGTCGTGCAATAAGACTGTTAGTTCTACAAGTTCAGTTATTATTTCTATTGATCATTTGGGTTAATGTAATCGGGTCAAGTCCTGTAATTAGCTAACAGAATTTACAATGCAGTGGTTTCAAAGACAAACATTTGTTAATTGCTAAAACTCAATCATAAAAACTATTTTGTGATAAAGGTAGTTTATATCTGAACAGGTCATCACTGAAAGTGTGTCCTGTTCCTCCCTGAGAGTTAGATTAACAGTGTGTGAGGACAGACAGCAATAGTATACAATGGTATGATTATTTAAATGTACAATTTATGGACGTTTTAGATTCAGAGTTATATTTATTGCCTTTTGATGCCATTTCAGGGGCACTTCTAAAATATTTTGGATCATCCCATGCCACTGGTCAGGATGAGCTGCCGTCTACCCCCTCAGCTTCTGGAATGTTCTCAGTGCCTCTGGATGAGGAGCTGCCATCGACCTCCTCAGATACACAGGCCTCTGCAATGAGCTGGACACTTCAGGGACAGACACCATCTGTGTCCTCAGAGACAGTGTCTCCACTAATGTCTGATACTGAGGATGCAGACTGGTTGGCTCCTACTTCTCCCCAGCAGGATGATCCTTCAGGTCGGTTTTGCAAATGTGTGTGTGTGTGTGTGTGTCTGTGTTTGTGTGATTGTTTAGGAGAAAAAAATCGTTAGAAATTGACTGATATATTTAGAGAAGATCAACAGCCTTTTTTATTTTGCTTCTGTTGCAAATTGTTTATAAAATGGATCGTTCATTTAACAAGTTCAGGAATGGCAAATTGGAAACATGGGAGCCCTTTACTCACATCACATGACAGTAGGCTCTTGTCAAGGTATTGTCTATTTAATTTAAATTATATTATTGTTTTCCACACAGACCCTGTCAGTTTTTCTGTATTTTAGATGTCCTTGTGGACATATAATATAACGTCACAGTTTGCTAAACTTTGGTGTTTTTTTTTTGTTTGTTTTTTGTGTGTGTGTGTGTGTGTGGGGGGGGGGGGGGGGGCGCTCGAAGGGGTTCTCGCCCAGGGCGTCATTCAAGCTAGGACCGCCACTGATGAAGTTAAACGTAGAGATAAATGAGTGCGGAAGTCAGCAGAAAACTGTCCAGAAGGTGGCAGCAATGCAACATAAAGGAGTCGGTTACCGTTAAACACCAACGAAGAAGAAGCGGAAGCGGAAGTGTCCTGACGCCATTGTTCCGGGTTGGCGCGGGTTACGGACTGGGGTCAACGCATGTGGAGGAACATTCTGTGATTAAACTACAGTGGAGTCGTGTGGTTTTCGTCATGGTGAAGTTATCTGCGGAGCTCATCGAGCAAGCCGCTCAGTACACTAACCCGGTGAGGGACCGAGAGCTGGATCTAAGAGGTACGGAACACTTTATCCACCCGGTTAGCCGGTGGCTAATGCTAACAGAGGCTGAGTGGAGGCACAGGCCGTTAGCCAAACTCAAATACAAGGCCAATTAACAGCAACATTCAGTTCTGTTCGTGTGTTCAGCAGATGTGGAACAAGCTGTAGAAGCTCAGAGGAGCCTTTTAATGTCATATGGGTGAATAATTAAATGAAAACCCCCTGTACAAACCAATGTGTTAGCGCTACGGTTTAACTCTGTCCTTTTAAGAGCGACTGTCAATAATAACTGATGAATGGATGTTGTCAGAGTGTTTATATCAGTATGTATTTACCATTAGACTCAGGCTCTTAGTGGCTGCTAGTTTTTCCAAGAGAAATGTGTCTAATCTATAAAATAATAGATTTATAATGTAAATATAGATAGACTTTATTGGTCCCAGTTTGGGTTAATCTGGGTGATTGTGCAACAGCAGTATTACAGACAGTAACAATAAAATATAAGAATAAAAATGGAATACAAGAACAATCACAGTCTGTAATAAATAAGAATTATAAAAACAGAGTTGGTAGAAAATCTGGACAATCAAACTCTATGGTGCAGAATTTGAGCTAAAATAGCATTAAAGTACAAAGTGAAAATAGGTTTAAACATCAAACAGAGGTGAGTTTATTATCATGTGTGTTTGAGTGAGTGTATCTGCTCTGCCTTTGGATTCCCTGGTCTGTGTGGACTCTGAGTTCCATTGATTCCACTGGTTGACACATTTTTGGAAATTGTCTAAATTACACTTTAGTCAGATGAACTGGAAACAAATGACCAAACTGATGATCAGCTAATGTTTCCAGGATATTTAATGACAGTTTTATTCTGTAAATACATGGACATAAATGTTGTGTTTGACAGAATCCTTCTGTCTGAAGTGGTTCCATCTCTGGTTCCTCCTATCATAAATATGAGACCATTGGATCCAAGTATCTCACACTGACACTGATCAAAGCTGTTCCATGTGACTGAGATCAGTGCTGGTGGTGGTTTATAAAATGTTCAAGAGTGTCTAATATGTCAGAGGACATGTTCTATCAGAATATAAGCACAGATGAATCTGTTCTACGTTCCACTAATGTTTGGAATCTGAAACTGTCACCCAGACACAAGCATTTCCTTTAATTCAGAATCACTCTGTCATTACTTCTATAGAGTTCTAACATTTGTCTTCCTGTATCTTCTGTTTTCTACCATCACTGTGGACTGGTTTAGTCTGTTTAGGTCAAGTTGAACTCCTTTGGTTCTGGAAGTGTTTGTCTGGTAGACCAGTTCCATGTGTGTTTTCATTCCCATGGGTCAGGGTGAATGTCCTGAACAGGATCCTCTCATGGTTCTGTCAGACTTCAGCATTCACCTCAGAACCTGTGGAACCTTCCTTCTGAAACAGGATGGGAGTTGATCTTGTTTTAACCCTACAGGTTATAAAATCCCAGTGCTTGAAAACCTGGGAGCGACTTTGGACCAGTTCGACACCATCGACTTCTCCGATAATGACGTCAGAAAACTGGACGGGTTCCCTCTGCTCCGACGGCTGAAAACACTGTTAATGAACAACAACCGCATCTGGTGAGTGACACCCTTCAGAACCATTATCTGTGGTTCTGAAACCATCAGACCAGTCCACCGTAGGAATGTTGAACAAGAACCATTATCTGTGGTTCTGGAACCGTCGGACCTGTCCACCGTATGAATGTTGAATCACACCTGTTGAACTGTGGACGTGTCCTACGTCCATCCAATAGTTTATAGTAGTATCTGATTATCTTACATTAGAATCAATGGTTTAAGATCATGATGATGAAAATGTGATTTTTAGTGACAATGTTTATTCTAAGTGCACCAGGTTCATTCAACACAAAGAACCAACACATCTATTAAAATAAAACTAATGTCACAACAAACAGTTTGTGTTGAACTATTTTACAGACAAATGTGGGGAACGTTCAGAGACATTTAATAAAAGAATCTAATACTGAACACAACTGTTGAAAAGAAAAAAAATAAAAAATAAAACATGTGCAGGAGGTTCAGATGACTGTAACCTCTGAAATGTTCAGTCTTTTTACCGTTGACATCTGGTGTGTGAACTGTCGTCCTGTTTGGACTGTGACTGTGTGTGCTCTGACCTTTGACCTCCACTAACCTCTGGAACATCTCCCCAGTCGTGTAGGTGAGAACCTGGAACAGTCTCTGCCGGGTCTGACAGAACTGGTTCTGACCAACAACAACATCCAGGAGCTGGTGAGTTCAGCTGCCACAGGCTCCGCCCCCTTTTATTAGCTCAGCAGGTGATTGGACATGAGGCACTGAGGGGTGTCGACATCATGGGGGCGGTGTCAGTCTCTGTTCTGCATTTTTAAAGAGAGAAAATAACTGCATTACAACAGCATTTAATAATTAAAATATTTTTAATCATTGAGGCCTGATTAAAATTGTCCAGCAGCACAGAGCGCAGGAGGGTTCTTATAGAAAGTAGAACTATTCTATATATGTTTAATAAGTCTAATGCACCAGTGATGGTTTCAGTGTTAAATGTGTGGTGAAACATGAGCAGAGGAAACGCTGTAGACAGAACCTGACAACCTCAATCTGGTGTGGATCCACACAGACCAGGATGCTGATGTACTGGACACTGGAACCACTTTAAATATTCAACAGGACGCTGTCACAGTTTAGGGGGTTAAAGGGAGTCTCAGGTGTTCAGAGGGTTAAAGCAGCGTCCTGTGCTGGACTCCGCCTCCGTCTGTCATGTGTTGTGTTGGCGCCATTTCCTCATCCATCCCTGTTATCCGTTGTGTGTTTGTTTTAACGTGTGTCTTTGTGTTCAGGGCGACCTGGACCCTCTGGCCTCCGTGAAAACACTGACACTTCTAAGGTAGGAAACCCCGTCAGAACCTGGTCACAGCTGAGTCCTGGTCCAATGTGTTTGTAATCATCCCTGAATTCACAGCTTGTTACGGAACCCGGTGACAAACAAGAAGCACTACAGGTTGTACGTCATCAACAAGATCCCACAGATCCGAGTCCTGGACTTCCAGAAGGTCAAACTGAAGGTGAGAAGACCACGGCATGGTGGTGTCAGGGTTCATACGGGGCTGGAAATCCTTGAAAATGCTTGAATTTTTATGTTGTGTCTTCAAGGTCTGAAAAGGGCTTGAATGTTAGTTTCAGTGTTTGTAATTCTAACTCTGATGGGATTTATTTATGTATTTAATTTTATCTCAAGCCAAAGCTACAGAGAGACGATTGATTTATAAAAATAAAACTTAATGTCAGAGTGAATTCCAGGTGTTCTCAGGTCGACTCCAGGTCTATTTGTATTTTAATCTTTGTTTGGTGCCAGTGTGTCTGAAGAACACAAAGTACCTTCCATTTTTAAGGATAAAACTGTTCTCCTTTAATTTCTAAACTTTCTGCTGTTATGAAACATAATTTTAGATGTTTATACACAATACCAGATACATCATCATGATTAAAAAGTGAAATAAACAATCCTGAGTAGATGTATTCCTGTAGATCTGGATTTGACCCCAGAGTTAAGGGGCTTTGCTGGAAAAAATAGAAAATGACCCTTGAAAGTGTTTGACTTTGACCTAAAACTGTCTTTGAACCCTGTTATGAGTTCAATGGATTCAGGACCGACATCAAAACACCAGGAAACGCCATCACAACAACAGTAAAAGAGTTAAAATACAGCATAGAGTAAAAGCCTTTAACCCAGGGCTGTCAAACATACGGCCCAGGGTCCAAAACCGGCCCGTCAAAGGGTCCAAAACCGGCCCGCGGGATGAATTTGTATAATGCAAAAATGAGACTGAAGATATGAACTGACCCTTTTAGTCCAGGTTCCACTTTCAGACCAATGTGATCTAAAGTCGATCAGAATCAGTCAAATACTATCACAAGAACATATAAATACAAAAGAAAGTGGAAAAAAGTAAAATTTCTTCAAACTGACTGAACCATTAGGGTCCAAATACACAAAGAAATGAGCCACGACTAAGAAAAGTGGGTTTAAATATGAACCTGTAACAATTTCAGTTTGTTCATGGTTCTTCATATAGTTCTCATTTTTTTGTGAAAGACTAGATTGTAAATTGACACATTTTCATGTAATTTTCCTTTTTTTTTTTTTTTTTTACACTAAAACAAAGATAGAGGATAGTTTGTAGACGTAAACAGTTTGATAATGTTGAACTTTTTTTTACTGTTCTTTTTGTCCTGGTTCGGCCCAGTTCAGATCATATTGGACTGAACGTGCAACCTGAACTAAAACAGGTTTGACAGTCCTGCTTTAACCCTTTTATGACGCTTGTGTCTCCAGCGCTACATTTAACCCTTTACAGCAGTCACATGACCCTGACTGCAGTCACATGACCCTAACCCCTGAACCGTTTTTCCTGTCCACAAACTCAAAAGCTTTACAGCAGAGGTCTGTAGTATCTGTGTGGGAGGGGTGGGAGTGGGCGGGGCATAACTGTAGCCCTCCTCCGCCTGTGATTGGACTGTGTAGGATTTTGATTTACGCGTCTGTTTGAGTCTTCAGAGGTGAGTGTGCGCGTGTGTGTGTGTGTGTGTGTGTGAGTCGGTCGGATGAGTGTGTGGGCGGTTCCACTTTAACTTTTGGGTGTCGTCGCAGGAGCGTCAGGAGGCCGAGAAAATGTTCAAGGGCAAACGAGGCGCTCAGCTGGCAAAGGATATAGCCAAGAGAACGAAAACGTAAGATGAACGTCTGTGTCAGGCAGCAGCTCAGCAGAAGAACCAGAACCAGGAGCAAAGCCTGACATGGACCAGATACATGATCCAGTCAGATGAACACGACCTTTGACCCTTAAAGACCCAGAGCCACAGACGCTTCTCTACCGTTTAACTCATTTATTCGAATATTATTCTGTATTTCATGTTTTCAGTGTAAATCCTGTATTTTCTATATTTAATTCACTGATCATGTAGATGTTCATTAAACCCAGTCAATTCAAAGGTTATTGTATGAAAAAAACAGAGAAGAACGGGAGAAAACGGTTCAATATTCCATCAACAAACAGAAAAACATCTGCATTTTAGATTCATTTTGATTATTTTCTTTGTTTTTGTTCATTTCATTGACCATTTTATTTGTTTGTTTAATTTTGTTCCGTTTGTGGCTTATTTTGTTTTACTTGCAACTTTTATTTTTTTCATATTTCATAGTTCATTTCTTTGCTTGTTTTTTTTTTTTTTGTTTGTTTTTTTTTTTTTACATTTTTACATAAATTTCTGTTCATTTTGTTTATTTTGTCTTTTGCTTCATTTCACTCGTTTGGATATTTTTTTATGTTATTATTTTGTAAACATTTTATTTGTTTTTGTTCAATTTTTTAATTTAATCCATATAAACTCAGTGTGAAGAACTGTATTTTACACCACTTATTGACCGTATTGATCGGATTAGTGGATCTGGTAATAAACAGTTCAGATCAGTAGATGGTTCTGTTTTTTCTTCTGGGTCTTTAATGGTTAAATCCATCTGCTGCTCAGAGCTGCTGTCTGTGTTTTTGTATCAGTATATTTTACTCAAGAAAAGATACTACACTTGACTTTGACTGCACTAAAGGAGAGGCGGAGAAGTGGGCGTGTCCCTGTTATTGACACTGTGGTGGTGCTTTCAGGTTCACTCCGGGAATCGCAGCACAGGCTGAGAAGAAGAGGAGCGGACCTTCACAAGCAGACGTGGAAGCCATCAAGGTTTAGGCACAGCCCCGCCCCTTTAATGATCCCACACCTTTAAAGACCCACACACCTTTAATAACCCCACACTGTTCATGACCCAACCCCTTTAATGACCCCACCCCTTTAATGACCCCCACACCGTTAATAACCCCCACCCCTTAATGACCCCCACACCTTTAATGACCCCCACCTCATTGATCTCGCTGTCTGTGTTTCAGAACGCCATTGCCAACGCCTCATCATTGGCTGAGGTGGAGCGCTTGAAGGGGATGCTCCAGGCCGGACAGATCCCAGGACGAGACCTGAGACCAGGTAAGGCTTCAGGACTGGGGTTCAGGTTCAAGACCAGGGTTCAGGACTGGGGTTCAGGTTCAAGACCAGGGTTCAGGACTGGGGTTCAGGTTGTAGACCAGGATTCAGGTCCAGGGTTCAGTTTCTGTCTTTTGGTTGTCGTTGCTCAGTCCATCTTTTCTTGGACGTTGCTCAGTTTTTGTCTTTTCTTGGACGTTGCTCAGTTTCCGTCTCTCGGTGGACGTTGCTCAGTTTCTGTCTCTTGGTTGTTGTTGCTCAGTTTCCGTCTTTTCTTGGACGTTGCTCAGTTTCTGTCTCTTGGTTGTTGTTGCTCAGTTTCCGTCTTTTCTTGGACGTTGCTCAGTTTCCGTCTCTTGGTGAATGTTGCTAAGTTTCCATCTTTTCTTGGATGTTGCTCAGTTTCCGTCTTTTGCTCAGTTTTTGTCTTTTCTTGGATATTGCTCAGTTTCCATCTCTCGGAGGACGAAGCTCAGTTTGTGTCTCTTGGTTGTCCTTGCTCAGTTTCCATCTTTTCTTGGACGTTGCTCAGTTTCCATCTCTAGGTGGACGTTTCTCAGTGTCTGTCTCTTGGTTGTCATTGCTCAGTTTCCGTCTTTTCTTGGACGTTGCTCAGTTTCCATCTCTTAGTGGACATTGCTCAGTGTCTGTCTCTTGGTTGTCATTGCTCAGTTTCCGTCTTTTCCTGGACGTTGCTCAGTTTCCGTCTCTTAGTGGACATTGCTCAGTTTTCGTTTCTTGGTTGTCGTTGCTCAGTTTCCGTCTCATGGTGGACTTTGCTCGGTTTTCGTTTGTTGGTTGTTGTTGCTCAGTTTCCATCTTCTCTTGGACGTTGCTCAGTTTCCATCTCTCGGTGGACATTGTTCAGTTTCCGTTTCTTGGTTGTCGTTGCTCAGTTTTCATCTTCTCTTGGACGTTGCTCAGTTTCTGTCTCTTGGTGGACGTTGCTCAGTTTCTGTCTTTTGGTGGACATTACTCAGTTTTTGTCTTTTCTTGGATGTTGCTCAGTTTCAGTCTCTCAGTGGACGTTGCTCAGTTTCCGTCTTCTCTTGGACGTTGCTCAGTTTCTGTCTCTTGGGTGGCCGTTGCTCAGTTTCTGTCTCTTGGTGGATGTTTCTCAGTTTCCATCTTTTCTTGGACATTGCTCAGTTTCTGTCTCTTGGGTTGTCGTTGCTCATTTTCCGTCTCTTGGGTTGCTATTGCTCAGTTTTTGCCTTTTCTTGGACGTTGCTTAGTTTCCATCTCGTGGATGGCCGTTGCTCAGTTTCATCTCTTGGATTGCTGTTGCTTAGTTTTTGTCTTTTCTTGGACATTGCTCAGTTTCTGTCTCTTGGTTGCTGTTGCTCAGTTTCCATCCTGTCCTTCTGTGTTTTCCAGGTGGGATGGTGGAGGAGGAGGAGGAGCAGGAGGAGGAGGAGGCAGAGCCAATGGAGGGTCACATGGGTGGAGGAGTGGAGGAGGACATGGATGAAGGAGATCAAGATGGAGACGATGACGACATGGAGGAGACGCACGTCAATGGGTCCTGATCTGTTTGGTTTAGTTCTGTATGTGTTGATTCTATGTTCGTTGACTGTTTGAAATTTGTTCAAGTGAATCCATTAAAATCTTTTTTTTTTTTTAAATTACCACTTTGAGTTGGACTGATTTATAAGATGAACAAACGTGTCCAGTGATGAGGACAAATATGAGATACTTCAGGAGGTACAAACTAAAATCACCTGAGGTTGACTTCCTAATGTCAGACCAGATCACAGTTCGAATGAAATAATGCGATATTTAACAGGTGAGGATGTCAGTTTGATGACAAATGCATGAAAAAAAATCTGAAATGAATAAAAAGGACATTTCTCAAAAGTACGACGGGGTATTAATGCCACATCAGAAAAGTAAAAACATTTGTTACAATAAGAATAAAGTCGTAGTTTTAAAAAACTAATAATTTAACAAAAGTAATGTACTTTTATGAGATTAAAATCATAATATTCTGTAAATAAATTCTCAATAGTGCGATATCGTCCTCATTTCTAAATCATAAACCTTAATCCTTGATGGCAGTTTCCAGTTACAGCGAACGCAACAAACAAAGCATCAACATTCACTTCTGTTGGAACAGACGACTAATGCTGATGTGTTGGTGGTGGGCGGGGCTAAGATCCAGTTGGACTATTCCTCACATTTATAGAGTCACATGTTCACATCCATGGTCCTCAGAGAACTTCCACAGCACCAGTGGATCTGACTGATCAAAGGTCAGAAGAAGGCTTTCAACATACCATGAACACAGGGAAGACAGGCAGCAGAAAGGGGACAAAATATGGACCATCTGGACATCTGTCCAAAACTGAAGACAGACATCAGCAAGTGGAGACACAGACCGACAGACACACAGGCACTCTGAACCCTTCCAGTATCATGAAATAGATATACATACACTTATATATATATATATATATATATATATATATATATATATATATATATATATATATATATATATATATATATATATGTGTGTGTGTGTGTGTGTGTGTGTTTATCAGTCGTATGTGACGACGTAAAAGGTTAAAACAGAAATATGTTCATCAAACCGAAACTGAAGAAAAAAACTATTAACACCTCTTCCTCCTCCTGTTCTTCTCATCCTGTTCTCCTCTTCCTCCTCCTCTTTCCACTTATACTAATAATATGGATGTAAAATGTTATATACTGACATGATGCACAGATAAAGTGACTCATGTTTTTTATTTAACTTTTTCAACTGAAACAGAAAACATCTTTTTTATTTTAAAAGGTTTTATGTTCTTTGATCTGGTTAAACCCACGCACGGAGGTTTACTGACCCCCAGATTACCTCTGGGTGACCCCTAGATGACCCCCCAGGTGACCCGCAGTGTTGCAGGTGTGACCTGAACGCACCACCAGTCTGTGTTGTTTCAGACACTGGTTCAATGTGATCCAACAGTTTCTGTCTCTTTAACCGCAGGGCAGAAGTTGGGCTCCACGCATGCGCACTCTGCCTCTAACTTCAGCCGTTCGCCCGCTGTTTGTCTGCAGGAGAGGGTGAGAAATAAACCTGTTTTTATCCATTTTACATGGTTTTAGTTCGGGTGTTTAGTCTCAAACCGAAAGGAAACAGAGAAGAAATTAAAGTTAAGGCAGAAACTCAAAAGAAAAGTCGGAATTCCCGGTTTTACTTTGGATTCGAACCGATAAACATCAGACAAACGTATCATTTAATAAACAAATGATCGGATCAACTTTCCGTCCTTTTCGGGTTTTTATGGATTTTTAGGAAGTTTTGTCCTGGTTTTGTGTGTCCTCCTGCTCATAAACATCCGCATTGTTTCTTTCTTTTTTTTGTCTTTTTCCTTTTCCTTTTTCGTGCTCGTGCGTGCACGCGCGTGTCGCTCCAGTCCACACGAACAGACGCACGTGAGTGTTCTGTAGTTCAGAGTAAAAGAGTTTAATGTGAGCACAGCCTTAAAAACATCTACAAACCAAATAATGACCAAACTGATCCAACTGAGGTTTGATTCAACTCATGCCAGATGTTTTCAGTTGTTTGTGTTGTTTTTCAAGTCATGGGATCAAAGGTCACAGTAAATACTGACTTTAACCTTTACAACTCATTTAGTTCAGGGTATTTTTTTTTAAATGTCTTTTAAGGCTGTGAAACATTTACTGAAGAAAATATAAATAAATCCATCGGGACATTTAACTCTGGTGGATTCAGACTTTGATGTTTACTGTTTATTTTCACATTTATGTAAACCTTAATCTCTTGTTTCGTCTGATTTTTGTTACTGTCTCTAAAGTTCACACTAGAACCAAAAACAGAATAAAGTCTAATTTTATTCATGTTATTTTTGAACAGATTTGGTCATTATTTGAGCCGTTGAAGGCAGAGCTGTGGAAATATCAAATGTAATATCAAATGTCTTCAAATCTTTAAAAAAATGTCTGAATTATGAAATTCAGAGGATTATATTTGAACAAATTTAAATAAATCCCATCACTACCAGTGAAACCCTTTTAGATGGGTGTGTTTTTGTAGTTTAAGACTGTTTCAGTTTATTTCTAAAATCATTATGAACGTGCATGAATTTACACAAACTCAGAGTTTTATCAATAAAATATAATTGAAAGGAAAAACTCAACATGTTTAATGAGACGTTCAAGAAGAAAATGTCTACAACAAAATTCTACGTTTGAGGGAATTGGTGGATTTTTCAGTTACAGGCCCAATTCCCCCCTTTCCCCTCCCCCAAACTACCGACATTAGTGGTGGTCATCACATCATATTGATTTGGGCTAGTGTCTATCTTGTTAAGATAGATTATTGTGGGCAGTCGGCTAATTTATGATTAGCTGTGTGGCGCTGTATGAGACAGCTTACTTCACAACAGAGAGTTTAAATGCAAGTTATTGTTTGGCAACTGAGATTTAAGGAGCAAAAAAACACTTGACTCGATTCATTTATGTGTGTTACCTGGCTGTTGGGGCAGGGGAGGCGTTGTGTGTGGGCAACGCGTCACATCTGTGGAGACACGCTGTGCTGTGTGCGGAGGAGGGGGCAGGGGGAATAATTAGGGCATTATTACACGCTTTTAATTGTCCAGTATTTATAGATGATTATGTTGGCATGGGCCGCAAACACTCTTAAAAAAAAAAAAAGAACTTTCAAAAGGGCACTTGCTTGGTCCAGAGGGCAAGGGGCAGATGCTAGAGCACCACCTAGAGTCTACCTGTGCACGCCACTGATCTTTACCACCCAAAGTATTTCTATATTTACTTTATTTCATCTTAAATGATGTTTTTGTGTTAGGTGTAAATCCTGAATCTGACTCCAAACCTGGTGTCGCTTTTATTCTTTAACATATAAAAGATAATGAGTCCATCTGTTCTGTGTCTCAGGTTAAAGATGAATGAAGATGCGTTTGAGGTTCGTCCGAGTACAGAGTACCGTTACCTGGTCCAGGATGAGGACGAGGACGAGGTCCAGTACGTCCGTCACAGGACCTACATCAGCCCCCTGCTGGTGCTGTCGCGCCGCTGCATCGTCCTCATCGTCCTTGCTGTCCTCGCCCTGCTCATCATCGCCACTTACCTAGGATATGTGGCCCAGACGCTGCCGCCGGGCCTCGTCCAGGTGTCCACAGCCTGCGGAGACTTCAGAGGGACGCATGTGAGTGAAGACCAAACCCAACAATTGGGGTGTCAAACATACAGCCTGTGCACCTAAACCAGCCGCCAAAGGGTCCAGTCCCAGCCACCCCACCAAAGGGTCCAGTTCCACTCACCAAAGGGTCCAGTTCCACCCACCAATGGGTCCAATCCCACCCACCAAAGTGTCCATTCCCACCCACCATAGGATCCAATGCCACCCACCATAGGGTCCAATCCCACCCAAGTGTCCACTCCCACCCACCATAGAATCCAGTCCCACCCACCATAGGGTCCAATCCTACCAAAGTGTCCAGTCCCACCCACCAAAGGATCCAGTCCCACCCACCATAGGGTCCAGTCCCACTCACCACAGGGTCCAATCCCACCCACCACAGGGTCCAATCCCACCAACCATAGGGTCCAATCCCACCGACCAAAGTGTCCAGTCCCACCCACCAAAGGATCCAATACCACCCACCATAGGGTCCAGTACCACCCACCATAGGGTCCAATCCCACCCACCACAGGGTCCAATCCCACCCACCATAGGGTCCAATCCCACCAACCATAGGGTCCAATCCCATCCACCATAGGGTCCAGTCCCACCGACCAAAGTGTCCAGTCCCACCCACCAAAGGATCCAATACCACCCACCATAGGGTCCAGTCCCACCCACTTTAGGGTCCAATCCGGCCCACCATAGGGTCCAGTCCCCCCCACCAAAGTGTCCAGTCCCATACACTTTAGGATCCAGTCCCACCCACCATAGGGTCCAGTCCCTCCCCCCAAAGGACCATCAGACCAGACCGTATTGGTCTGAATGTAGAACCAGTTTGACGTCCCTGCTTTAGACCAAACTAACTTCTTGTTCGCTGTCGCTGCC
This sequence comes from Sphaeramia orbicularis, assembly GCF_902148855.1. Lineage (NCBI taxonomy): Eukaryota > Metazoa > Chordata > Actinopteri > Kurtiformes > Apogonidae > Sphaeramia > Sphaeramia orbicularis. The sequence goes on along the minus strand of NC_043959.1, from coordinate 15,497,666 downwards.
GTCCTCATCATTTTCCATTCTTCTTCGTCAGAGAAATGGTGCCTACTCCTTTAAGGGGATCCCGTATGCTGCCCCACCTGTCGGAAACCTCCGCTGGGCTCCTCCCACCGCACCAGCGTGCAGAAAGGGCGTGGTCACGGACGCCACCCACTTCTGCAGCGTTTGTCCTCAGGTGCAGCCGCTGTCCAGCTCCGGGAAGATCATGGGTCACGAGGACTGTCTGTTCGTCAATGTGTGGACGCCGTCCCTGCAGCCAGACACCCTGCTTCCCGTCATGGTCTGGATCCACGGAGGGTATCTGCACATGCTCAGTGGAAGCCAACCGTGGTACTCGCCGACTGAGAAGCTCGCTGCCGACACGGGCGTTGTCTATGTCAGCTTCAACTACAGACTGAACGCCTTTGGGTTCCTGGCGCTGAACGTCCTGAGAGAAGGTTCTCCGACGAACACCTCAGGTCAGATACGCACGCCATCCACCTGAAAGTACCTGGGTGAGCGCGTTACACACTTCTGTTTTAATAGGTCCAATTATTTGAATTCAACAGTTGTTCATTTGTATCTGATTGTTTAAATTCTGATCCATCCACTAAATCCATCTCATAACTAGAAAAGCACTTGGAGAGCGCAGATCAGTGCCCCCCCCCGATCAATTTCATCCGAATCCGACCTTGACTTTTTGAGTTATCTTGCTAACAAACAAACAAACACACAAAGCAAAGTGATCACAATACCTCCTGGCGGAGGTAATAAATAGTGTTAAATTCCTACACTAACACCCTTCTACCAAATGAGTAAAAATACACACTGACAAATTTAACATTGAACATTTGACCAAGAACCAAAAGCAATAATAATATGAACCAGTGTTGGTGTTAATCACTGACAGATGACAAGAGGAACAAATAAATAATATAATTTATTTGAAGAATATTGGAAAAAAAGTTATTTGTATCAAAAAATATGTTTTGTTTTCATTCCATCTGTCCATTTGTCCGTCTGTCCATCTGTCTGTCCACAGGGAACTATGGCTTCATGGACCAGGTGTTGGCACTGCAGTGGGTCCAAAAGAACATCCACCTGTTTGGGGGAGATCCAGGACGAGTGACCATATTTGGACAGAGCTCAGGTGAGAGAGGTTCAGGACTGAACAGCAGAAAAAAACAGATGAAAGGGTTCAGTTTGGACCTGTGAACAGGTGGTACTGGTCTGGTGCTGGTCTGGTACTGGTTTGGTACCGGTCTGGTTTAATGTAGGTCTATCTGAGCCAACACATGGTCAGTATGAAGAAAATGAAGCGACCAATCAGAGAGCTCCTTTAGAGACACAGATGCTAATGGGTTACGGAGCTGCTGTAGCACATAACAGTTTCTCCAGGGGTTAATAAAGCATTCTGGTTGTGGTTGTGGTTCTGTTTGTGGTTGTGGTTCTGTTTGTGGTTGTGTTTGTGTTTGTGGTTCTGTTTGTGTTTGTGGTTGTGTTTGTGGTTGTGTTTGTGTTTGTGGTTGTGTTTGTGGTTGTGTTTGTGGTTGTGGTTGTGTTTGTGGTTGTGGTTCTGTTTGTGGTTGTGGTTCTGTTTGTGGTTGTGTTTGTGGTTGTGTTTCTGGTTTCATGGTTAAAACACTAATTTTTCTTTCACTGCTCCCAGACCTGCTTCATAAACCTAGTTTCTCTCTGTTTCATTTGTATTTTTCTGTGAAGGTGGGACCTCTGTGTGGACGCTGATGATGTCACCGCTGGCCAGAGGTCTGTTCCACGGCGCCGTGGACATGAGTGGGTCGTACGTCTATGACGGGACTCTGGACCGGGCCGAGTCCGACAACCTGGTGTTCCTGGAGAAGACGGGGTGCAAAGACTCGGCCTGTCTTCGCCGTCTGTCAGTCAGACAGGTGTTACAGGTGAGGACCCGCCCACCTGAGTCTACAGCCTGTACATATGTCCACTATGTGTCCATCAGTCTGTGTCCATCAGTCTGTGGACCCGTTGAATCCAGGTGTTCCTTTTCTAACAGGGGTCTGGGATCCAAAACAATAATGACTAATGTCAGAATACAGTTTTATATTATGGGATAAATATCATTAGTTTGGTTCAGTTCTTACCTTTGTTTCTAAATTGACTCACAGATGGTTTGGACTGAATTTATATCAACATTAATTTTATTTATTTATGTTTCTTTCCATCACTCTGATTTTAAATGTTCGTCCTCTAAATTTATTTGATGGTTTGGACTTCACGTCTGGTCCTAGAACAGGGTTCTTTAGTTTCTTAAAAACTCTTAAAAGTCTTGACTGTTCAAATCTGCATTAAATACCTTCAAGTCTTTTAAAGCTGTTATATCAGTTCTGTTTCCATAAACCTGTTCCCTGTGTTTAAATGTGTTTGTTAAATGTCAAAGCTGTAAAGACAGTAACGGAACGTTCCAGCCGACAATTTAAAGTGAAACTAGGATCCAATTATCACAAACTGCAGAAGTGATCACAGAACATCCGGAGTGTACAGAATATTCAGTCAGAATATATTACTACTATACTAGTACCGTACTTTCAGGACTATAAGCCACTACTTTTTTCTCGCTTTGAACCCTGCGGCTTATACAGCGATGCAGCTCAAGTATAGATTTTATATGGGCTAACGGCCTCCAGGGGGTGCTCTAGCAGGAAGCGCAAAAGTGAGGCAGACAGGTGGAAGAGGTGATGAAGAGGAGAAGTTTTAATCTTAACTTTTAACAATCATTTTGCATGTCATGCACAAACCCTCATCATGGAAAACACACAAAAAAATTTATATTTTGCAGCTTTTAAGTTAAAAGGAATCGATGTGTCTGTCTAAGAAGGAAATAGAGCTGCAGCACGGAAGTGCCATTGAGCAACAATGGAGGAGAGATGTAGAAGGTGTGTGATGGAGCCTTTGAACTCCAACAGTGAAGAAGACGACTGCAGTGGTTTCAATGCGCAGAAGGAAGATGAAGATAGAGATCACTGACTTTTGCAGGGTTTTGAGCCAGCCTGTTTCTGCTGTTTTACTGACATGTTACAGGCACTGTTTGGAAAAAAGCAGTTAAGGTATGGAAATATATATTTAAATAATCTTTCTGTTTACCATCTTTCTGTGTAAATATCTCATGTCACAACATGGACACCTGCGGCTTATAGTCAGGTACGACTTAAATTCAGCCGCGGCTTGTAGTCAGGTGCGGCTTATATTCCGGTGCGCCCTATAGCCCAGAAAGTACGGTATTTTTACCAGAATGGCAGTGAAATAAACTCTGTTCTAAGTGTCTTAAAAGGTCTTAAAGAGGACTTTTAAAGGTCTTAAAAAGGACTAAAAAAGGTCTTATAAAGGTCTTACCTTTAACCTGTAGAACCCTGTAGAGCAGGGGTGTCAAACTTAGATCCTCGAGGGCCGATATCCTGCATGTTTTAGATGTTTCCCTCTTCCATCACACCTGGAAGCCATTACATTGTTATCAGGCTTCTGCAGAGCATGATGATGAGCTGATCATTAATTGAACCAGGTGTGGAAGGAAGAGGGAAATATCTAAAACATGCAGGATACCGGCCCTCGAGGACCGGAGTTTAACACCTGTGCTGTAGAGGATGGATGTGAGATGAGTAGATGATCCTGGATGTTTGAAGTCAGTGAGTAAACAAGTGAAAAAGACTAAAATAATCAACAACAATTTACAGTCAGAGCTTAAAAAATATTTTATAAATGTAGAGGAAGAAAATTTAATATCAGAGTGATGGGGAAAAAAAACATAAATAAATAAAATTAATGCTGATATAAATTCAGTCCAAACCATCTGTGAGCCATTTTAGAAACAAAGATAAGAATTGAACCCAAACGAACCAATGCACTGATATCTATCCCATAATATAAAACTATATTCTGACGTTAGTCATTATTGTTTTGGATCCCAGACCCCTGTTAGAAAAGAAACACCTGGATTCAGTGGGTCCACAGACTGTTGGACACAGACTGGATATTAATATTAACTCTAATAACTGCATAATAATGATAATGAGTCTAATAATAATAATAATGATAATAATAATAATAATAATAATAATGACAATACTCATAAGTCTAATCCGAGACACTGTTGGACTCATTCTCCCTTAAATATTTCAGGCTGTACTTCCACTTGTCTTCTTTATGGGTCTTTTATGGTTCTTCCAGGTTCCTGAACCCCTCCACTTTTACTTTTACTGTCAAAGTTCTGCAGGAAAAGAATGAAACTGTGATGAAGTGCTGGTGTGTTTCTGCCCTTTGTCTCCGCCTCCAAACCTCATTCCACTCATTGAGTTGACGAATCCTCAGAGTGATCGGAACCACTTTAATTTAAAGAGGCTCCGACTTCAGCCCTGAACCTGAATAATTAATGTCCTAAAATGAAGAAACATCAGAGCTGAGTGAACAGAGCACATTTCATTCAGAAGGTTTAATGGGTCACGTCTCACACAGGATGGATTTTATATCAAAGCCTTGGATTTATTCGAATATTTGCACAAAGACTTGATTAAAACAGCAAATAATTGTCTTAATGTTCTGTAAAAATCCATCTGTTGGAAAAACTGGTTTAGAAAGTAGAGTTTGACGGAACATTTGTCATGTATTTACAGTAATAATGTGGAATACACAAAGTCTGAAGGGTTAACGAGACCGGATCAGACACACAGCAAAGCACTGTGGGTAGCTGAATATCTGCAGCACAGACTGATGGTGTTGGTGGAAGTGGAAACATTTATCAGATGAAAACATGAAACGGAATCTGAACCAGGACTGGATCCATATTCACACCAGTAGGATCAGAAGTCTAATAATAGAATATGAACATGTAAAGAATGACAAATAATACATGTTTTGTAGTGAAAAAAAAGTGTTTTATATGGGAAAAAAAGTGTTTAATAGTGAAAAAAGTCAGATTATAGGATGAAAATGTTTATTCTACAAATGATCCTTTAACAAATATGACCAGTGTTTTCATATTTCAGTGTCATGTGACTAATATTCAGTCAGTTTATCATTTATTCATGTTCATTAGAACAAACATACAGTGGATCTAAAATACATTTAATAACAGACAGAATATTGGTCACATTAACTGATTTATATTCAGGCGGTTCAGCTTCATATTTATTCACCTTTTATTGTTAAAGGATAGTTTGTAAATGTAAATATTTTCATGTCATTTGACTTTTTTAACACTAAAACAAATACAAACATCTGTATTACTTACAGGTTCTTATAAGTGTGGTGGGGGCTGGTGTCCTGTTCTGTGGTGTGGTCGGGGGAGGGAGGGTGGGAGCGCACACCTCAGATAGAAACAGACTGAACAAAGTCATTCAGAAGGAGAAGTCCATGATCAGGACTGAAGTAGACCCAGGTCAGCAGGTGGATGGGATGAGGTGTTCAGGGAGAGCACCTTCAGCCACACACTGAACTCCCCCCCGCCCCCCCGGTCTAGTCGGACCTCCTTCCTTCCACCTGTCATTAGACTCTTTAATGTTGCTGAGTGATAAATTCTTGTTGCTGTTCATTCTTACAGGTGTTTTATTCTATTATTTGACCTTCCTTTTACTATATATATTCTATAGTTCATATTCTATACTTTATATATCTTTTATTCTTTTTTTTATCACTTCTTTCCTTATATCTCCATTGTTTTTTGTCTGTTGGGATGGGTCTGTGTTTTTACTGCTGTCGTAACCAAATAATTTCTGGCAAAGGATCAATAAAGTATCTACACTACAAACAAAAAGTTAAGGAGATTTTAAATTTTTGGGCTATTTTTTTTCAGTTGGGATTCTTGCACAATGCTTTTTACTTTTTTGTGTGTGAATTGAATTGAAAAAGATTTTTTTAATGACCAGATATAGTTTTATTTACAAATGGCAAAAATGACAAAAAAAAGACAAAAAAAAAAAAAATCCTTAACTTTTTGTTTGTAGTCTGTCTGTCCGTCCGTCCATCTGTCCATCTATCTATCTATCTATCTATCTGGAGGCATTGGCTGTGTACATGTTGACTAGCTCTGCCCCCTCTCACCAGGCCATCCCCTGGACCGAGTACCCATCCTGGGCAGCTGAAGACTACACAGACCTGCCCACTAAGGGGGCGGGGATTGGGCCAGTGGCTGTGGTGGATGGGTACGTCCTCCCAGCGGCGCCCTTTGACCTCTGGCAGAGTGGAGGGAACTACAGCGATGTACCCTTTGTCATCGGGACCACGGCGCAGGAAGCGGACTTCAGGTGAGCGTCCACCAGGCCACGCCCATCCGGTGTCAGGTGAATCAGGCCACGCCCATCAGGTGTTAAGCCTTCATAGTTCACTCATAAATATTCTGAAATTGAATATTTCAACCTCAGTGTGTTATTGGACGATTTAACAAGACTGAATATTTGTGTGAAATATTTCAAACATTTTTATTTTTATGTAGAAAATAAAGGTTATTAGTCTGTTTTCCATTTTCCCTCTAATTAACTGAATTTAACTGTTCATAAAAATGTGTTTAATGGAAAAACAATAGTTTGACCCAAACTCTAGTTTTTCTCTGAATAGTTGTTGTTAGAGGTGTTTTTTCGTAGTTAAATTGGTATATGACACAAAACTGTAATGGAAAGACCTTTGAGTCCAACTAGAGTCACATGACCAAAACAAACAGATGTTGATGTATGTTAGAACAAGAGAAGAAGAAGAGTTTAAACCAAACATGGGTGGTTATGTGTGGGCACACCAGGAAACCCCATCATTTTAGAATTTAGTAGGAGATAGAGGGGGAGCGAGCATTCTAGATTCAAACCAACACAGATTTCTGTTCATGTTTATGGAATGACTTCTACTGACATCTACCACAATAAAGAAACTAATCAGCACATTTGGGACTGAATAGAAAAACAACATTACACTCTTCTGTTTTGAATACATTTAGGAAATGTGGAGAAAGTTTAGCTCAGATGGACGATGGACCAAAGGGACTAGTGTCTGAAAATGTGTGTGGAAATGACCAAAAATAGTCTCTTGGCTGATAAAGGGTTAATTGTGTTTGTGTTGTGCAGTCCAACAGTTGGAAACATATCAGAGTGGACCTGGGGAGACCACAACTGGTTCGTCACTGGTAGGAAAAACACATGAACAGGAGGAAATGAAGTTATTGTCAGCAGGGGGCAGTGTTGGACCCAGACCTAGAACTGAAGAACCAGTAGGACAGACGGAACCAAAGACGCCACAGTTAAAGGAAGAACCTGTAGTTTAGAACATTTACTGTTTTAGTTTATGGATCAAATACAAACTAAACTACATCAGGTCACATTGAATTTTTTATCTCAGCAGTTGTCTCACTAAGTTTATTTTCCTCAGTACTTGGATATTCTTTTGAATGAAAGATTCTTTTGGAATTGTTATTATTATTATTGTTATTATTATTATTATTATAATTACTATTATTATTATTATTATTACTTTCTGCTCCCTCTGGTGGTGAATGATGGGATTACAGGTGGAACTTTTATTATCTAACTTTGTGAATTGAAGCGTCTCCTGTCATCGTCTTCCTTCAGAGAAGCTGTCGACGTTCAACACTTCCCTTCCCAAACAGGCGCTGGATCTGTACCCAAGCTCCGCCCCCTGTCCGACCACTGACCGCTGTCCGGAGTGGTCCTACACCACGATGGTGACTGACATCAGAGTATCCTGCCCCAACAACGACCTGGCAGCTCGGGCTGCAGGTAAATGCACACACAGCACCCCCCAACCCCCCCCCCCCCCCCCCGGACCACAGGGAGGGGTCGGATCAGAACTGGATCTAAAGACAGTTCTGGAGCCTGTGAACAACGCCTCCTCTGCTTCTGCACATGCTCAGTTTGTGTGTGTTTGTGTCGACAGCGGCCCTTCGCAGTCCGGTTTACCGTTACGTGGTAAGCCACACCCCCTCTGGACCCCTGAACAGCTCCAGCGCTCTGCTGCCGTTCCACAGCCGCTTTTCCTTCCACTGTCTAGACGTTGTGGCTTTCTTCGGAGGGTTGGAGGAGGCGCTGGGGAAACCGCTGTCTGACGGAGACAGGCGCTTCCAGGACCTCATCACGCATCACCTGGTTAACTTCGCCAAGAAAGGTAACGGCTGAAGGCCCCGCCCACCTGGGCCGGACCAGTGACATAGATGCCATAGATGATGTCAGTGGAATTATGGGAAAATCAAACAACAGATGAACAACACACACAACAACAGAAACAATACATATATGTGTGTGTATGTATGTATGTATATATATTCTATGTATTTACTGTATAATATGTGTTTTATTTGATTCTTTATGTCAGTGGTTGATAACTTCCTCCAGTCAGATCATATGTTTTCAGTTCTGTTCATGGTTTTAAACTCTTCATGTTTGTCTTCCAGGTCACATGGATGCCGAGTGGCCAGATTACCCATCAGCCACTGCAGAGCTGTCTGACCGTCTGTCTGTGCGGAAGGACTACCAGGCCGAGCGCTGTCGTCTGTGGGAAGACAACGGGATGTTCACGTACGCCTGGATGAACTGAAAACACACACACACCTACACTCACAGATAGAACATGTGGATGTTTACAGGGAACACACGTACAGAAATAAAGAATTGTTATAATTATTATATTATCTGTAAAACTTTACCTTTATGCTCCAGTAAGGTGGAAGGAAAGAAAAGGAAAGTGTATTTTATTAAATAAGTTCTGATGTAACGAACGGTCAACTCATATGACCGATCAGCTGACTGACTGATCAGCTGACTGACTGAAAACCAGATGGATGTCCATTGTCCCTCCCATGACCTTTGACTGGATTTAAATCCCACCCCTACTTCACTCAAACCAGTTTTATCTTGGATTGTACAGTCTGCTCCTGCTCACTCATACATGAAAACCTGGGTCTGTAAATGTGGACAAATATCCACCAATCCTCTACCTACAGACGTCCACAAAAGAAAAGTCCGAAAATTATCAAATGCAGAACTGGGGCTAATTTTTCAAAATGGATAGTTTTTTTTAAACACCCTGTAGAAACTGTTACGATCCGATCATGTTAAAGTTAATTTATCGTCTTAACATCGTTCAGTTAAATCAGAGATTTAAGTGACGATAAAACTGTCCATAAGTGTCTTTTCTGTTTGATCCTGTGAACATTGACGTGTTTGTTTTATCATGTGAACGCTGACGTGTTTGGTTTATCACGTGAACGTTGACGTATTTGTTTTATCAAGTGAATGTTGATGTGTTTTATCATGTGAACGTTGACGTGTTTGTTTTTTGCACTAATTCACTCTTTTCCACTAAAACGTTGCACTTTTGCTGAAACATTTCCATCTGACTCTAAACACGTTGAATTGACTTTAACGTCTGTTTTTACTCATTGGATCAGATGAACCCAACATATGCTTTCACAGCGTGTGTCTGTATTTTAACAGTTTTATATTTTATTATCTGAGTTTGTTAATGACGTTTAATCACCAGCTCATGTTTAATAAATCACCTCCATGAATAAAACGGACTTGTACTCAGATTCACCTGCAGATTGAACTGATGACAGGCCTTAGAGTTAAAGGTCCACTGTGTGATTTAGCTCCACCTGTGGGCAGGGCTGTATTTACAGCAGTATGGGCCCCAGGGCACAAAGGAAAATAGATATCTGTGAAACGATTAAAAACTGTTAGTACAAAATAAGAAAATATGTGTTAAAAATATTGAAAAGTTGAAATGTACAACATTTTTAAAAATCTGTAAAATTATTTACATTTTTCAGTATAAAATAATAAAATCTTTATAAAATGATTGAAAAATTTCAGTAGAAAATGTTTAAAAAATCATTTAAAAATAATTTTTAAAAAAGCAGAAAATGATTTAAATTATCCATTAGTGCGGTAACTGTAGGTGGGTTTGTATCATAGATGATACAAGGGGCATTAAAGGGTTAACATGGAGGGGGGCTATGGTGCCCATCAGGCCCAGGTGTTTAGACAACCCTGGTTTCAGATTTCTGCTTCTTTATGACACTGGCATTCCAACGTCCATAAATGATCTTCAGCTTCCCCCTCATGTGATTGGCTAAGATTCTGTTTTCCAGCCAATGACACAATGTTCTGCTATGATGTCACCAGCACCGAACCAACATGGACACGGAACTGTTTAATGGAGAACCAGGAGAGTTAAAGGGTTCATGTTTGGGTTCCAACCCAGTGGACGAAGGTTCTGGACCAACGAGGATGGATCCAAACATCTGGACTCAACAGGATGTCCTCACATCAGAGGTGTCCAACATATGGTCCGTGGACCAAAACTATTTATAGAATTTAGACATGTCTGTATTTAGAGATTTCCATATTCAGATGTGTCCATATTGAGATGTGTCCATATTTAGACGTGTCCATATTCAGACATTTCCATATTCAGATGTGTCCATATTTAGACGTGTCCATATTCAGACATTTCCATATTCAGATGTGTCCATATTTAGACATGTCCACTTGTGTCCTCAGATGTGTCCATATTTAGATGTGTCCACTTGTGTCCTCAGACGTGTCCATATTTAGACGTGTCCATATTCACACGTGTCCACTTGTGTCCTCAGATGTGTCCATATTTAGACATGTCCACTAGACATGTCCTCAGCTGTGTCCTCCCTAAAACCCTCTGTGCTTCAGTCTGGTCTGATCTACAGGGTCCGTCTGAGGTCCATCTGGGGTCCTTCAGGGGTCTGCTCGTGGACGCTCTGTCTTCATGTTTGGACTCAGTGATGGAATGAGAGGAGACGTGGAGAAGATTGGTTTGTCTTCTGTTGCCACCAGTGATGGATGCTGAGCAGAGTGTCCCCCGGTTGCAGCTGTTTTACTATATTTAAGTCTAATAAAGCAGGATGAGGTGGGCCAGGTCCACATTCAGGTCCATGATCCAGGTCCAGGTCCAGGTCTGCACCCAAACAAACCCACCCACCTGTCCGTCTCCATTCAGCCTTTACTGACATTTAAAACAGGAATTATTCTGTTCAACGCCAGAGGTTCTGCTGGGTCTGCTGGTTCTCAGTCCTCCTTTTCCATGTTCTCTTCTGGGATCATCTAACAGTCATGGACCGTTTACTATCAGTTATTGAATTATTCATGTTTTGTCAACTCACTGCAGGCGAAGGTTAACGAACTTTAGCAACGGTGAATGTTAGCGACGGTAAACGTTAGCGACAATGAATGTTGGTGACTGTGAATGTTAGCGACTGTGAATGTTAACAACTGTGAACGTTAGCGACAGTGAACATTAACTATGGTGAACATTAGCAATGGTGAATGTTAGCATCTGTGAATGTTAGCAACGGTGAATGTTAGCAACGTGAACGTTAGTGACGGTGAATGTTAGCAACTGTAAACATTAGTGTCGGTGAATGTTAGCGACAGTGAACATTAGTGATGGTGCATGTTAGCGACTGTGAACGTTAGCGACTGTGAACGTTAGCGACGGTGAACGTTAGTGACGGTGGATGTTAGCGATGGTGAATGTTCGCGACAGTGGACATTAGCGATGGTGAATATTGGCGACTTTGAACATTAGTGATGGTGAATGTTAGTAAAGGTGAACGTTAGCGACAGTGAATGTTAATGGGTTAATTAACGGGTTAACAGATTAATTAAAGGGTTAATTAATGGGTTAACGGGTTATTTAACAGATTAATTAACGGGTTAACAGATTAATTAAGGGGTTAATTAATGGGTTAACGGGTTATTTAACGGGTTAACAGGTTAATTAATGGGTTAACGTCAACAGCCTTTTCTGTGGTGAGTCTGTCCTAATTTGTTTGTCTCCATTGACTCAAATATTATGGTCTGTATGGGACAGGGACTCCTATTGTCCTGTAGTTCCTTTAGTCCCATGTAGACCAGGGTGTCCAACATACAGTCTGTGGACTCAGAGAGTCTGATCTGTTCCGTAGGAGGAATTTACAGTGTCAAAATAATACTGAAGACGTTAATGATCAGTGGATCAGTCAGACCAATAGGATCTGAAATAAAACATAGAAATAACGACAAATACAAATGTTTGTCTTCGTTTTAATGCAAAAACAAACATTAAATTATGAAAATATTCACATTTAAAATCTATCCTTTAACAATGAAATGTGAACAACCTGAAAAAAATATCTGAAGTAAAAGTAACTGGATCAGTATTATGTTATTAAAGGTTTAGTGTCTTTGTATCTGATCTGTATTAAATAGGTATAAATGATTAACGGAGGCTGAGCAGAGTTAAAATGACACAGAGTTTTATGGAGAAATGTCCTTTTTTCAGGTTGATTTGTCATTATTTATGGGTTGAACTAACTGATGTAGATGTTTCATAAAAGTTCAGTAAATACAAACATTAAAACATGTGTCCAAACACTTTGACATTAATTAAACTAAACTGGTTTTACTGGTGAATCTGTGTCCACGTCCAGTTTGTGACTTCAGTTATTTCCATGTATTGATCATATTCGTGTTTAAAGGTTATTAAATATTTCAGAGAAGTAGATGTTTTCAGTTTCTGCAGCTGTTCGAGGGTTAAACCAACCATCCCATAATTAGTCTCTTTTCCATTTTCCCTCTAGTGAATAAAACTGTTCATAAAACTTTGTCTAATGGAAAAACGACAGTTTGACCCAAACTCTAGTTTTTGTTTGGTCTGTTTGAGTCTGGATGTAAGCGACGCCCCCTGGTGGGACGGATTGAACCTGCTGGGGTTTGATCACTTACTCCACGCTTTAGGTTGTAGTTGTCCATGGCTGTGATCTGATTATAGATTATCTGATGACCAGATTATTGATTATCTGATGATCTGACTATTAATGATCTGATGACCCGATTATTGATTATCTGATGATCTGATTGATAAACTCAAACTGATCTGTTCTTTTATGAAACACATGGATCTTCAAAAAACCTTCAGGACGATAAAACTCTTTCAATCAGATCCTCAGGATGATTAAAATTAAAGACACGATTCTTGTTTCAGATTTAATTTCATGCCTTGTTGATTTAATGCATTGATCTGCGTTGTTAATTAATAATGATCTTAATTAGCTAAAGCTTTAACTGTAGGATCAACAACTTTAACCTGATTTAAATCTGCAGGTTCCATTAAATCAACCCATCACATATAGTTTATGTTGTATATGCTTGTGTTTTTTCTACTTTGTTTATAATATACACTATGCTGCCAAAAGTATTGGGATGTCTGCCTTTACACATGAACTTTAATGACGTCCCATTATCAAACCAAAGGCTTTTATATGGAGTAGTTCCAGCGTTTGCAGATTAAACCGCTTTAACTCTTCTGTAACAGTGGGTTTATGGGAGTGTTTGGATCCAGTGTCCACACAGATTCATCCAAAGGGGTTTTATCAGGTTAAAGTCAGTCCAGTTCCTCCAACAAAAACCACTGAAATAATGAACAAAAGGGAAAAAAGAACAGAAATGTAAGAAAATACTAAAAAAAAAACCCATAAAGATAGTCACCAGTACAAAGAGCAATGACTAAAAGGATCAAGAAAATGAACAAAAAACATAATGTGAAAAATAATGAATGAAATGACTGAAATAGTTAATAGAATGAACCAAAAGGATAAGAAGTCAACAAGAAAATAATCCAAATTTACCAATATATTAAACAAAATGAACAGAAAAAAGAAAGATTAGACAAACACTGAATATAAATGACTAAAATAATCAACAAAATAAACAAAAATGACTGAAAACACTGAAAGAACCAAAATGACTAAAATAATCAACAAAATAAACAAAAATGACTAAAATAATCAACAAAATAAATAAAAATGACTAAAAGCACTGAAGAAAAAGAACAAAAATGACTAAAATAATCAATAGAATAAACAAAAATGACTAAAATAATCAACAAAATAAACAAAAATGACTGAAAAAAAAAAAAAAAAAGTAAAATAATCAACAAAATAAGCCAAAACGACTGAAAACACTGAAGAAACAGAACCAAACTGTCCTAAATGGATCCAAATGGACCTGTGTATTAACTGACCATGTGTTTGGTTCCGTTCATTTTTCCGTTGGTTTCCTTTTGTCCGTATTGTTGATGGTTCCGTTGATCACATGACCTTCACATTTCCCTCCACGGTGCCATCGGCTGAACAGAACCATTAAAGGTTAATGGGTTTTACAGACGGGACCATTTAACGGGTCTAATTAGAATTGAGTCAGTTGGACACGTCAGCGTCTCTGGATAATTAACCTCATCAGAGGGAAACTGGGTCGGACTCAGATCTGACCCAGATCAGACCCTGGAGTCCAGGAGGAAACCAGAACCAATGAATGAACCAGAACCTACCAATGAACCAGAACCTACCGATGAACCAGATCCAACCAATGAACCAGAACCTACCAATGAACCAGAACCTACCGATGAACCAGAACCGAGGTTGTGAGGTTCTACTTTCATTTGGGGTTTACGCGCAAAGGCCAAATACTAAGCCTATTAGCCCTGCCCACCAAATACTGAGCCTACTAGCCCCGCCCACCATCAACACGTTAGCATTCGTTGAAGGACTTCGAAGACAGTTCACACACGTTTGGACGTCTGGACCACTTTCATATGTGGTCCTAAATCTGACCAGGACCACTTTCATATGTGGTCCTGAATCTGACCCGGACCCCTTTCATATGTGGTCCTGAACCTGACCCGGACCACTTTCATATGTGGTCCTAAATCAGATACAGATCTGATATTTTCCAATGTGACTTCAGTCTGAACGTCCAAGTCGCATTTATCTGACCTTTACGTCATTGAAGTGTGACCAATGTCCCAGTTGTTTGTCCCAATTGTTCATTGGAGCGGAGGAAAACCATATTTCCTTCTGTAAACACAGTGTGTGTCTGCGTGGTCTCATATTCCATCAGGACCTCTTTAGTGCATGGGGGTCACTTCAGGGTCACATTCAGTTCAGACTCAAAACTGATAGAAGTCGCATTTAATGTGGAATATGAACCAACACACAAAAAAAAATCAGATTTCACAAAAAAATAATCGGAATAGTGCATTAGACCTGCTGTGGGCGGAGCCTCTGTCATCAAAACGGCTTAAAGTTTATAATTTATAAATTATGACTTTTTTTCGCACTATTGTGAATTTTTTGCACAATATTACAACTTTAATCTCATAAAAGTACATTATTTTTGTTAAATTATAAGTTGTTTTTTTTTAATACGACTTTATTCTCATATTACGTCTTTATTCTCGTAGTAATATGTGTTTGTATTTTTCAGATGTGGCGCTAATACACCGTCATAGTTTCGTGAACACACACGTTGGATTTTCACTGATATTTGCTGGTGTTTATGGGGTTCAGTCGTCATGGAAACGGACTGTGACAGTGTTTGTATCTGCTGAGTTGTTCAGATGTAATGAGGCTGCACTTTCCTCCTCGTCCGTTTGAATGAATGAACCTGCGATAGTTTGAATGTTTCATTTTGCACCAGATCAGCAGCAGATTATATGAACTGTTTTATTATTCACATCCAACACAGTATTAGTGAGAGTCAGACCTGAGAGGAGGAACCCAACAAAGAACCACACAAATGCACACACAGCAGATTTATAACAACAGAAATATAACAATACATTACAATTATATCATAAATACGACAATACATTATATTTGTTATAAATGTGACAGTACATTATATTTGTATTATAAATATGACAGAACATTATATTCATAATACGACAGTACATTATATTTATATTATAAATACAACAGTACATTATATTTATAAATACGACAGTACATTATATTCATATTATGAATATGACAGTACATTATATTTATATTATAAATATGACAGTACATTATACTATAAATATGACAGTACATTATATTTATATTATAAATACGACAGTACATTATATTCATATTATGAATACGACAGTACATTATATTTATATTATAAATACGACAGTACATTATATTTATAAATATGACAGTACATTATATTTATGTAATTACAAATCTGACAGTTATAAAAATTCAATTTATGAAATATAACTGTTTATTATCTGATGGCATAGTTTTACTTCCATACTTACAACCCACACTAGTTCTTTATATATAATTTGGAAGTTGTTCTTTCTCATTAATTCTTCATAACATTATAGATTTCCATCATTATTAAAAACATCTGTTTTAAAGGTAACTCCTCTGTGAATCCAGTTTTATTTCTGCTCTTTTTGTTTATTTAATGGATTTAATTTGATGGAAACAAATGGAGGACGATGAAATAACCCAACGTTTCTAATGGAAAGTCATGAGTGTTTTTATTATATATGACTTTTTTTTCAGTTTTTTCTCTTTTCTTAAACAGATGAAGTGTTTTTGTCCACGTTGGCGTCCTGCTGGATGAGTCTCGCCCGTAGGTGGAACGAGCAGCGGGTCAAAGGTGGTCGTTGGTTCGCTGTTGCCGTGGTTACCAGCCCACTACAGTCTGTTAACAGATCTGGTTCTGGTTCAAGTCTGGCTCTGAACCCTCTCAAAAGCACAGATAAACACCAGCTGACGGCATGACTCACAGATTCTGTTCAATACACGGATCACACTTTTAACTTTAATAATAAAAATAAACTCAGGTGCTGGATTGACTGTGGACAGCAGGGTGGACCACGTCTTCCCATCATGCACTTTGGTTTAGAAAAGGAACAATCTGTCACTGAACAAAGATCTGATGTGTTCAGTTTAAATATGGACTGTTTTATATTTGATCTATATTATTACTCTGGTCAATCAAGTATTTCAACAATGATTCACCAGTAAAGAGACACGCTGGGTTTATATACATGAACTACAACAAAAATGAACAAACATGAATAAAATATTCACAAAATCATACATAACATGAAAAAATAAGCAAAGAATTTAAAAGTAAGTAAAAAACAGAACAAGAAAAGCACTCGGAGAGCGCAGACCTCCGCCAAGACAGATCTGCCCCCCCTCCCAATCACCCCCAAAAGTTAATCATTTCTTCCTTGTGCCAGTATCAACATTTCCTGAAAATTTCATGAAAATCCATCCATGACTTTTTGAGTTATCTTGCAAACAAACAAACACGCAAACAAACAAACACGCACGCAAACACACAAAGCAAAGCGATCACAATACCTCCTGGGGGAGGTAATAAAATAAGCAGCAAAATGAACAAAAACAGCCATAGTGATCCAGAAAATGAACAAAAATGAATAACTTGACAAAATTATAAATAACATGAACAAAATAAGCTACAAATTAAACAGAATTGAAGAGAAAATACTAAAATAGCCAACAAACTGAAAAAACAAAAATGAACAAAATAAGGTTGTTGTTGGTTTTATGTTCAGTTCATGATAGATTCCACTTTTTCTTCAGTTTTCTTTGTTTTAATATAATAACCTTTGAATTTACTCTGAGCTTTAATGAGCATGTACACAATCAGTGAATTAAAAATAGAAAATAATTAACAAAACAAAAAATAAAATGCAGAAAATAAATCACTTAGGAAGGCTAAAAATAGAGAAAATTCATTTGGAAAGTTGCTATAAAAGTAGTTGTGGGTTTGTAAGGTTTAAGTTCTGATAAATAACAGTATATGATTAAATAAATGTTCTATATTTATACGTCTTTAGTTTCATCTGTAGTAAAACTACAGTTGCGTACAGTCACAGGTTCCCATGTGTTTTTCTGCCTCCATCATCTACTTCACAGTAATAGTGTATGTTCAGTGTGTTCATTGTACATCATGTGTTTTTCCTGTCATTGTGTTTCCAGTGTCGACCCAGTGTCAGTTCACTTCACAGTCAGTAGAACCTACTGTGGTTCTTCAGCTCCTATCGCTCTGTGCTGACCTCTGAGTTTGAGGGGGGTCACTGCTCCAAGTCCTGATTAAAATATAAATAAATCCATAAATCTGGATCCTGTCACTCAGCGTCAAATAAAGAAGAATAAATCCACATAAGAAGCTCATTTCTGCAGGTAGTTCTCCTCTAACGCACAGTTCAAGGCTGGTTGTATGATCACCTGCTGTAGAAATGGCGCTTACAACCTTGACTGTTTTCATGTCACATGCTATTGGTTGTTATCAAGTCTCATCATTTATTCTGGAGTGTGACTGGCTTGTTGGAGGGCGTTACAACATAATGGCGGAGTAGGGAGATGAGCGAGACGGTGACAGGCGGACGAAAAGAAGACAAAAGAAAAAGGATAAACTCTGATCAAACTGTGACTTTACAGTGTTTGTAAGTTTCAGTTTGTATAAGATTAGAACTGACACTTCGGACTTGTTCACTGTAAGAGATGGTTCAGTATAAAGCGCTGGAGCCGCGTTAGCTTCGTTAGCCTACCTAGCTAAGTAGCCTAGCTTACCACGGAGTTCCACAGGGAGAGAGTGGAGTCTGTCGGACTGCGGACCACCCCCCCCCCGCCCCCAAACACACAAACGCACATGCACACGCACACACACACACACACACACACACACACACACACACACACAGTACCTCCGACCCACCAGGAGGTCCAACCATGAGAGCCTTGCATTGTGGGCTGCTCACAAAAACGACATGCTAACTTCTGTTGTCTTTTGTAGTTTTACCCAAAAATCAAAATCGAGTTTTTAGAGGAAAAAATCGGGATTTTTTTTTTTTTTTGTGCCAAAATCGTGCAGCCCTAGTTAAACTAGTAAGTCATGTTAACGAGCTGTTGTGACTGAGTATGGACCCACCCAGTTAACCAGAGTGATCCTGAATAACAGATTGTGAGTTTGTTTTACACCCACACCAACAGTCCCATCAGTATCTGATGTGTGCAGTTATCTGATTATTATTGATCATGTAAACAGGATAATCTGATCGGCTTTATCGAATAACAGTAGTAATCTGATTATGAGCAATCGGATTAACACACCTAGATTTGTCCCCAATACTCCGATGTCTTCATTTATGTAAACAGGTTTATCTGATTTATTTAGTTCTTTTACATTTGAACATGTGACAAGAAATGGCAGAAAACAGAATTGATGCAGTCAGATGTATGCCTAAATACATGCACAAATGCGGGGTCAGTATCAGAGCGTTTTCCCTGGAGGTTGGTGTAGTCCACGGTTAGTGAGACAGAAGTTGAAAGCATCCTCCAGGCTCCTGATGCGGGCCACAGGTTTGCAAAGCTTCAGGAGGTGGGGAAAAGGTAAATGAGCGAAAGTTTCACTTTCACTTCTGCGGGGGCATGGACTGCACCCCCCTTACCCCTATATTATTATAAATAGGAAGGAAAGTGATGCACACACGTGGCCGAGTAACACCCCACCACCACCAACGAAATGCACACATGTGCATGATCTGGGAGGAAAAGAGGAAGATTTCCTTCCAGATGGACATCTCCAAGTACTTCACCAAGGTGGAGAGGCCAGTAGAACCCGTACCTTCAATGTCTACAGAAGATCCTGCACCTGCTACCCCTCCAGATAATCCGAATTCCCCAGCAGCAGCTCTCACAGCCTCCCCTCCTTCTTCTCCAGCCACCTAGTATTAGGTATTTAGGGGGTATTAAAGGGTTAATTCCGACTTACGCGGAAATTCGGGTTACGTCGCCAGCATAGGAACGGAACTCGTTCGTAACCTGAGGACCTCCTGTATAAACAATATTTAGCTTTTATTCTTATAGACCGTATTAAAAGAGAAATTCAGGTTCTCAGGAAAATCGCCGCTTATCAATTAATCGTTAATCGATCGATAAGGTCAACAACTAATGATTAATGAATTAATCGATAATTTGCATCCCTAGTTTATACATGGGGTTGTGGTCTGTGCTAGACCATGTCATGACAGTGAAACTTTGTAACAGTTCACTTATTTTGTCCAAAGCGACGCTCCAGTGCACTTTAGGGTCACAGGTGGATTAACCATCAGCAGGAAATAAGTAAAAGACAAACTAAGTCTGCATTTGGTTCTGTATCAGCCTTATAATCTGCACAGGTGAAGCCAGCACCCCCCCCACGCTGGAGCGCATCCCCGACAAAACAAACCCCAAAATAATACAACGCTCTGAACCTACTGTACTTTTTTTTAACAGCCTTGACCATTAATTAATCGTGACATTTAAAATCGCAATTAATCCTAACACCATGACATGGTTCCAACCCTAGTCAGTAAAATATAGACTCACATCTTTTCCCAGAAGTCACCTCTGCCTAGCATCAAAACAACCACATCTAGAACCCAGGGTTCCCCACGGGTCAACTCAATTGTAGTAATAATAATAATAATAATAATAATGGATTAAAATGTCTAAATCTGGGCTTTTTGATAATCACATTTGTAAAGTGCATGTAAATGTGTCAGAACTGATTATTACATTTATCTAATTTCTCCCAGTTATCTGACTTTTACCCTCGGCCTTCATTGCAGGGTATTGTCAGCAGTTTGCTGTCCGTTCGTCCTTATTTGCAAAAACTTCGGTGTGGACTGAAGGCTGAGGCTTTTCAAGTGCAGGTATGTTCTGTTTCTGGTCATGTAAATGGGATCAGTGAGATTCCATTGAATGAAGACTGTTTTTTTTTGTTTTTTTTAATTGTTGCTGCGACTCCATTCATCAGTGCACTTTAAAACACCAAACTGTGTCCAACCTCTGCCCTATCATTTATTTGAACATGGTATTCTCTACTTTGTCTTCAAGTGTTGCTGATATTATATATTATATGTTCCTATCGTTTCAAATTCCAAATTATACATGGAGTTATATGACACTAAGTTTTCTAGACGTATATTGACATCTGAACTCTTTATTTTTAAATTCTTTTTTCCAATAAAATGTATTCAGTCACACAGTTGACTAAATCACACAAAGTGGTCGAGCTCACAGAAGCTGAAAACAACAGCAACAAATACATTCTGACTGTATATGGACAAATGAAAGGCATATTAGTGGTACAACAGAACAGAAACATGTGGGGACACGTTAACATAAGAAGTGTTGAATAAAGGAAGAGCAAACCGTGGCTCTGAAATGATCTCAGATGCTCCTGACTGTTGGACTGTTGACATCAGTATTGGGGCTGAACCAGGCCTTTGTTGGGTTCCTGTTTTCTCACCACTCAATGGAAACCTTCTTAAGTCGGTGTGAAATGGTGGTGGCTAAGCCTGACTCATCCGTGGTTCAGTTTACTTTGGGTTTTTTACGGTGTTATCTGCCTGCAGCCGTCTCCATGTAACTCCGGAGGCTGTTTGTTCTTTAAAAAGAGCAAATCTAAGAGCCCAGTGTGTCAGAAGTGTTTACTCAGCCTGTCGTCTTCAATAACACCATGTAAGAGCTGCTGAGACGCTGCTGACTGCACACATCCACACCTCAGGAGGGAATCTGCAGCCGCCACCCCGAGGAGAATCAGCTCCACCATGCATTTAATAACACCATCAACACTGTTACTACTGTGGCGGAGTGAGGAAACACAGGAAACCACATCTGAACACAGCATCTAAAACCACAACGGCAACCAAACCAAAGCATCAGCACTCAGATGAAAGATTTGGACACAAACAGAAGTCAGTAATGAGAAGGAATATGAGGAAAATAAACCAGAGTCCAACAATCAGTTCAGAATATTCATAGTAATAGGATTTATTAAAGAAACTAAACATGTTCTGGGGGGGAATTCCAACAGAATACTGTCATAGACGACAAAAAAAAAGTCATATTACACAATCCAAATGGTCTTTATTCTCCAAGTACATAAACACATACAAGGAATTCTATGTTGGTAGATGTTGTCACTAGTAAATTATAAGAAATAGCTTAATTGAAAAAAAAGAAAAAAATTAGAAAATAGAAACTGTATAAAGACACAGGATCAGTTTATATACAGTTATAGTCCGGGTCTAAAAAGTAAAATAGGACCCAAATATGGACATTAAAGCTAAATGTCAGTGCATTAGATCTGAAAACATAAAAATAAATAAAGACATTGTGTTAAATGTGTCGATCCTAGTGGTTTTTCTAATCCACACACATGGGTTTTTCATCAGTCTCATTCCAGGTTTGGTGTGGAACCCATCGTGTCCACCGGTGTTACATGTGGAACCCATTGTGTCCACCGGTGTTACATGTGGAACCTGAAGATTTAAACACATAAAAATCGCCAGTGATTTTACAACAGCGGTCATTTTTGTCAAACACTCTGCCTTGAATATTTACTTCAATTCCCAAAATGTACCTGTGAGAGAATAAAAAGATATTCAATAAAATAGTAGTGTGTAATTTTCGTGTCCTTTTTATTGTTACATGTGGATTTTGTATGAGTGCATTAAATATAAATGTGTTTTATCTGAAAAATAGTTAGTCTTTTATCTCAGTAAATATATATTGTTTAAATCTACCCAAAAACCTGCTTCAGAAAATTAGTCTCTGTCTGGTTTGAATGTTAAACTTCTCTGTCCTGTTTTAGGACCAGTTTGACACAAACATTCAGTTACAAACAAATAGCAGGAAAATCAAACAAACAATAAAATGAATCAAAAGTAACACTAATTAGACCTGTAATGTGATCTGACACTATTAATGACTGTTTTGTGTTTATAGAATGAGGGAATGAGACCAGGGTGAATCCTGCCTTATGACCAGTTTTTCCAACCACCAATTCTGCTTTTACAATAGAGTGAATTTACATATTTTTACCGGTGTGTCATCTAATGAACATTTCCATCCATTTATTTCTTATCACTGAACATTAATTAGCTTCACTTCTCTGTGTTAAAGCTCAGTTCACGGACCATTATCTTACATATTTAATATCTATAGTCATCACCTTTTCAATTATGCACTTGGTTGAGGTTTGATGACCTTCGTTGTCACGGTTACAGAAGGCATGGTTATGAAACAGATGGAATAAAAAATGGAAAATCATACACTTGACTGAGTCAGTGTGTTTTTCCACCATAACCATCACTGTTCGTGTAAAATGTGTTATTTAAGGAGGACTGGTCTGTTCAACACTCATGTTCACAGATGAATTCAGCCCCAGTTTGATCCAGAAACACAGCAGACGGGTCACGTTCATGTATTATTCATCTGGTATTTTTTTTTAGATAAACCTGAGTCATAAACGGCAGCAGATACTGAGGCTCTGGCTTTTAATTCTGTCTTTGTGTTAAATGAACTCAGATGCACTTTGATCATCAGAGCTCATTTCTGCTCCACCTTAAAGACGCAGCATTCTGTCTGTCCTCCGTACATTCTCTACATAATTCCGTCTGTTTTCTGGGAGATTGCGGAATGCTAACCCAGACGGAGAATAAGGAGCAGTACTACCGGGAACCACAGGGGACAGTGTTGACATTGGAAGAGAATAATTTCCATGAATAGCGGAACATGTCAAAGAGCGACTGTGAGTTAGTGAAAAACTACCGACATATTTATGACACCTACTCATCTGACTGTCCTACACCCCTCTGACTGTCCTACCTGTGACCAGGGTGTGCAGTTATGTTAAATCATCTTTGGTGTTCAGTGATGTTGGGAGAAGTGCTGGTTCTGTTCATGATGATGATGAGGATGGACCCAATCCCAGTTCACCCCTTAGCCCCTCCCCCTCAGCCCTACCCCTCCATTTTACACATTCATGTGAAGGGGTAGGGTTGTCCTGATCCTTGATGAGGCAGAGGGGAGGGGCTAACACAGGGCTCTAATAAATTTCCCATAATTCAGTTCCAATCATCGGTCAGATGGAGGTAAACACAGCAAAAAAGAGCAGCAGTGACCAAAGAAACACACAAATGTACAGATTTATTTCAGAAACAACTGAATCAGGTGATCGTCCGTTTAATGTCGATTTAGTGTGTTATAGATTGCCTTTCTGCAGTTTGTGGTTGATAGTCGTAAACAGATGTCCAAAGCCCATGGAACAGAGATGGTTCCAGCTGCTGACAACATGGAGAATTCTGTCCCAAACAAAGTTAGAATATCTGTTTACAGTGACATTGATGACTGATGATGACAGAACAGGTCTGGAAGGGTTGGACCATTTCAGAGAGGAATGTTTACACCACTAGTCCTTAGAACCGGGGTTGGGGGGGGGGGGGGGGCAAGGGGTGAATTGGGATTGGGCCTAAATCAAATGCCCACACGATCCACCCTGTAATCGTCTGCTGTCTCCGCCTCCTTTTCGGATGCGCTGTCACACATCAGCTCTATATAAACATTATTTCTCGGACACTCTGGGCTCGTGTCATCAGTCAGAAACTGGATCACACACCCTGACGTGTGATCTGCATCCAAACCTGTGTAACATCATCTACGGTCAGCGCTTTATTTAAGCTGCTGCACATTTCCTGCATCACACGGTGTCCGTTCTGCTCTTCTGTTTCACCTGTTGCCATGACAATATGACTCATGTTTTTATTCATCGTCTGCTGTTTCATTCTGAAGCTGTTTTTTTTTCCCCTCTGGGTTTTAGTTCTGACTGTCAGCACTGTGTTCACCTCTGACCTTCCACTGGTTGTGGTCCCTGGTCCTGGTCCTGGTCCTGGTCCTAGTCCTGCTCCCGGTCCTGGTCCCAGAGCTCCTTCACTCTGACACAGTTGTTGTAAAGGGGACATCGGTGGCTAATTGAAGCGCTGCTATTTTGAGCTCAGACAGTTAGTGTTGGCTTCTCCTCAGAGCCGCATCTAATGTCAGCTGATGAAAGAGTGAAAGGGGGATGAAGCCCAGAGGAACCCAGACCAGAGAACAGATTCTGCTTTAGAAGGAACACTACTGAGGTCGGACACTGTCAAGTCCAGCTCATTCTTCTAAATCCAACCCCTTTAGTGTCGATAAGCCAATAGAATATGACTATACCACATGATGTCATGACTCACCACTTTTAATTGGCCTGTTTTCTGTACACATTATAAACTTCTACACCGACCTCTACCCCCCACCCCCACCCACCCCCCAGTCCAATCATCAGGTACCACATACTGAGGGTTAGGGTTATGTGAACTGGAGATGTTGGCATAAATTGACGCAATTAAATGGTGTTGAACAACCCACAAAAGGTCTAAAATGCATATGTATAACACGACAAATACCATAAGAACTGGTGTGACATACAACAGCATTTATTCAGATCAGTGTGAACTAAAACTATGAAATCTACTAACACAGTATACAGTGGAATGACTGTCATTTAATGGATAATAATCTGTTTACAGTTCAGTCATCTCTACTCTTCTATGTTGATTTACTCATTATTATCTGCACTTAGGGGTGGGCGGTATGGGCAAAAAAAAAAATCTCTATTTTTTTTTTTAATTTCCCAATAACGACACACTGACAATATCCTTTAAAATCTGAGTTTCTTTCCTTCTTTCTTTCTTTTTTTATTTTTTTTCCCAAAAAATGCTGTAAAACTCTATTTGCTTACCAGGACATCTATGGATAGACAGTGTTTCAGAACAACAGCTCTTGTTTGGTTTTAAAGTGCTTCATACAAACGTAAGTAACGCTGGCGGGAAACGAAAGTGAAGCCTACCATGCTTTCAACGTCTGACTCCTATCTTCTATTCGTCTGTTATACAGCAGATATTACACCAAATTTTCACACCTTCTAACATGTATCCACTGGACCCCCTCCACATGAATTTGTCACGTTTACCCCCCTTTATGGCGCCCCAGCTGCATATAATGTTATTTTGACTGACATCAGTCTGGTCCAAACTGAACCATTTCCAGACTACTGATGTGGACCCACGTCTGATATGAAACCATGCGCTCAGATGCTGACTCCTGCAGATTTCCTCCTTGTGAGACCATGTTGTGTTTTGGTTCCCCCCAGTCACCACCAGACTGAATCCTGTCCACTGATTGGCTTCTGAGGCATGCATTCGACCCATGAGGACTTTCATGTACCTCTCCTTTACCGTCTATGCACTGTCCATTTGTTTTCTTTTCCACACAGTATGACTGTTGGATAATGGAAAATTACACATCGTCAAATCAACATTCATGATATCGTAAGCGATATGTATCGCCCACCGCTATCTGCACTTGGCTCTGTTTTCTATTTTCAGATTTTTTTCTCTATGTACAGGGGGCAAAAAAGTATTTAGTCAGCCACTGATTTTGCAAGTTCTCCTACTTAGAAAGATGAGAGAGGTCTGTAATTTTCATCAGAGGTACACTTCAATTATGAGAGACAAAATGAGAAAAAAAATCTAGGAAATCACATTGTAGGATTTTTAAAGAATTTATTTGTAAATTATGGTGGAAAATAAGTATTTGGTCAATAACAAAAGTTAAACTCAGTACTTTGAAACATAACCTTTGTTGGCAATGACAGAGGTCAAAGGTTTCCTGTAAGTCTTCAGCAGGTTTGCACACACTGTAGCTGGTATTTGGGCCCATTCCTCCTGCAGATCTCCTCTAGAGCAGTGATGTTTTGGGGCTGTCGCTGGGCAACACAGACTTTCAACTCCCTCCACAAACTTTCTATGGGGTTGAGGTCTGGAGACTGGCTAGGCCACTCCAGGACCTTGAAATGCTTTTTATGGAGCCACTCCTTCGTTGCCCGAGCGGTGTGTTTGGGATCATTGTCATGCTGGAAGACCCAGCCACGTTCCATCTTCAGTGCTCTCACTGATGGAAGGAGGTTTTGTCTTAAAATCTCACCATACATGGCCCCGTTCATTCTTCCCTGAACACAGATCAGTCATCCTGTCCCCTTTGCAGAAAAACAGCCCCAAAGCATGAGGTTTCCACCCCCATGCTTCACAGTAGGTATGGTGTTCTTGGGATGCAACTCCGCATTCTTCTTCCTCCAAACACGATGAGTTGAGTTTTTACCAAAAAGTTCTATTTTGGTTTCATCTGACCACATGATATTCTCCAGATCCTCTTCTGGATCATCCATATGCTCTCTGGCAAACTTCAGACGGGCCTGGACATGTACTGGCTTAAGCAGGGGGACACGCCTGGCGCTGCAGGATTTGAGTCCCTCTGGGCGTAGTGTGTTACTGATGGTAGCCTTTGTTACTTTGGTCCCTGCTCTCTGCAGGTCATTCATCAGGTCCCTCCGTGTAGTTCTGGGATTTTTGCTCACCGTTCTCATGATCATTTTGACCCCTTGGGATAAGATCTTGCGTGGGGCCCCAGATCAAGGGAGATTATCAATGGTCTTGTATGTCTTCCATTTTCTTACAGTTGCTCCCACAGTTGATTTCTTCACACCAACCTGCTTGCCTATTGTAGATGCACTCTTCCTGTTAGGACTGATGGTACGAGAACCGGACCCAGATGCAAGACCCTCAGACGGAAATACAATTAAAGGGGATTTATTGAATACAGTCAGAGTTAATAATTCACACAGGAAAGTAATGGCTCTTTCTTCAGTGTGGCTGTGGTGGGGAACTGTCTTGGTTTCGGATTCCAGGAGAACCACTTTACAGCCCTGGTCGGGAGCACACGAGGGGAACCCGACTAGGAAGAAACACAGAAGAGTCAGGGGACAGACCAGGTCATACACGGGAGGACAATCACTCAGGCAAACGTACATGGGGATAGGCAGGCTCACGTACCGATAGTCCAGGCAGGGGTCGAAACCAGGATAGGGCACCGAGGCGGATGAACAGACAGGGGTCAGGCGAATTCTCAGGTGTGATAGACGAACCAGGTCGAAGACAGACGAGCAGGCAGACGAGGGACAGGCAGAGACGGTGGTCAAAGGGCAAAACAGATCACAACAGGATGGCGAACAAACAGGATCCAAAAAACGCTGGTAAGTTAACACACCAAAAGGAGGAAAACGAACTGGCAATGAACAGGGGAGAACACAGGGTTTAAATACACAAGAGGGCGGGAAGACAATTGGACACAGGTGGAGACAATCAGGGAGGAGTCAGGTAATCAGGGAAAAGGTGAACACAAAAAGGAAGTAAAGACACCAGACAAGACACATGAGGGAAACTTAACAAAATAAAACAGGAAACGACACACAAGACAGACAAAACAAGTAGAAGTCCGGGGACTGATATGACACTTCCCAGCCTGGTGCAGGTCTACAGTTTTCTTCCTGGTGTCCTTGGACAGCTCTTTGGTCTTGGCCATGGTTGAGTTTGGAGTCTGACTGTTTGGGGCTGTGGACAGGTGTCTTTTATACAGAGAACCAGTTCAAACAGGTGCCATTAATACAGGTAATGAGTGGAGGACAGAAGAGCTTCTTAAAGAAGAAGTTACAGGTCTGTGAGAGACAGAAATCTTGCTTGTTTGTGGGTGACCAAATACTTATTTTCCACCATAATTTACAAATAAATTCTTTAAAAATCCTACTATGTGATTTCCTGGATTTTTTTTTTCTCATTTTGTCTCTCATAATTGAAGTGTACCTCTGATGAAAATTACACACCTCTCTCATCTTTCTAAGTAGGAGAACTTGCAAAATCAGTGGCTGACTAAAGACTTTTTTGCCCCACTGTTAATGTGTGTTTTTCTTTAAATGTTCATTTCATTTCACTATCAATCTTGTGAATCATAAGCATCTGCCTTTGGTCCCAGATGTTTGTCCAAATGTGTCCAACTCCAGTCATGTCCTAATTGTCTCTAATCCATTCGTCTGTCTGTGTTTATGCACCAGAATCACACCTTCACAGATGACTCCATCAGAAACACAGTCCACATGTTTACAGAACAAACCCAAATGGCAAGAAATAGAAAACAGAGCAAAGTGCAGATAATAATGAATAAATCAACATAGAAGAGTAGAAATGACTGAACTGTAAACAGATTATTGTCCATTATATGACAGTAATTCCACTGTATACTGTGTTAGTAGATTTCATAGTTTTAGTTCACACTGATCTGAATAAATGCTGTTGTATGTCACACCAGTTCTTATGGTATTTGGTATGTTATACATACACATTTTTAACCTTTTGTGAGTTTTTCAACACCATTTGATCATGTGTCCCTTTACTCCAACATCTCCATACTCCACATAACCCTGACCCTATCAGTACGTGGTGTCTGTGAACACGTGAACATAGACATAGAAAGCTTATAATGCATAAATGTACATGTCAGTTAACAGTGGTGTGCATATTTGTGTGAGTCATGATGTTACGTTGCATGGATTAGAGATAATTCAGATCTGACTGGGGTTGGACACGTCTGAACAAACATCTGGGATTAAAGTCAGATGCTGCTTTAATGACAGTTATGAATGATGGACCTATTCTGTGATCAGATTTGGACATGGAGATGATAATTGACATTTGAATAATAGATGTGGGGGATGGAGAATGGAGGAAGAGCTAAAGAACAGATTCAACACATTTATGAAGTCACGCGTGATTTAAGACCATTTGTTGAGTGTAAATGTACAAACAAATGAAAGGTCAAAGTGTTTCAAAGCTGTTGTTTGATTAGTTTCCAGTTTGGGTTCATCCACTAAATGAAAACCAATGATTCGAGGCGTCTTCCTCACGTATTTATGTACAAATCCTACAGATGTGTGTTGGTGGTTGGGTTTGTGCTGAACAACGCTCTAGATGTTTGTGTTGTGTCCTCACTTGGTTTGTGTTTGTTTTCCACATCAGCTTCTCTGTTGTTTGTCACAGGTCAGTGAATGCATTGTAGAATGCACATATTCTTCTGTTTCTAACAATAGAGGAGGTTTGTCATTGTTCCATCTGATTCACTGTCGTGGTCAAACCCTTTTTATCTGTGTTTTTGTTTGTTTTCTCAGATCTGTGCTAAAGTTGAAGGTTTTTCATACTCTGTTCTCATAACATGGTCTCATTATAGTTGTTAATTAGGGATGCACCCATACCACTGTTTTACAGACCCAGTACAAGTACTTCCATTTGAGTACTTGTCAATACCAAGTACCGATATGAGTACTTAATAATCCCATTCCAGTTGTTAGTTTCTTTTGTAAATGTGCTTTATTGTCGTTGTCATTAGTCTGACCGGAACAAAGTGCTGCTACTGACATTTAATGTGTTGGAATGAGCGTTTTTTTTTTTTTTGTTTTTTTTTTCAATCAATCCACCAGGGGACACTGGACAAATACCACGAAGAAGAGTAAAGTTTAATGAGAAGAAGAAGAAAGTCAGTAATACTAAAAATGGAGATAACAGAGGCAACACTACTGTGATTCTAATGCTGATATTTGTGAGGGTAGTTGTCCTTAATGTGTCAGTAGTTTTTCTCTAACTCCCACAGTGGCTCTTTGAACAGATCCTCTATCTCCACGGTTCTGCTGGTATTCTCCGTCATCCGCCAGCACCTGGAAAACAGATGGAATGTACGCAGAGGACGGACAGAATGCTCCGTCCGTATCTGTATGTGTCTTTAACGTTACTTTTGTCTCCGTCGTTTATTCCGTTAAATCTCCACACTGCTGACATTACTCCTCCTCCTCGTACCTGCTGCACTGAACTGGGAATGTTACACTGCTGTAAGTGGTATTGGTGCGCTTGTATCGGAGTACTTTTTCGAGTATGAGTAGAAGTACTTACGCTCAGTATCGGACCAATACCTGATACTGGTATTATGTGCATCGGTGTATCCCTATTGTTAATGTAATGACATTGATGTAGATGTAAAGGACTGGGGGCGGGGCATCTAGATCCAAAAATACATTTAAAATTACTTTTGGCAGACATATATACCCTGAAAGTACATAACTTCTAGTGTCCAGCACACGTTTTATTTTTTTGACAAATGTGGTAAAAATACTTATAGATGGTATTATATTCATGATAAAAGTGTGTTTTCATTGGAGCCAATTGACTGTTTAGATCTTACACTGACACTGCAGCTCCATCTGAATCTGGACAGGTGCAGGTTCCACGCCGATGCCAAAGGGTCGAGAAGCAGCTGCAAAGAACGGTTTTATGCTTCAGAGTAGAGATGCAAATTATTGATTAATTCATTAATCATTAGTTGGTTGGCCTTATCGATCGATTGACGATTAATTGATAAGCGGCGATTTTCCTGAGAACCTGAACTTCTTTTTCAACAAGGTCTAAAAGAATTAAAACTAAATATTGTTTATATACTTCATGAAAAAAGCATGTCATATTCCTTAATGATTGGTTTATTGAACTATTGGATACAGTCAGTGTTTCCTGTGGAATTCGTCTGTTGATGTGGCGGTGTGTAATGGGGGGGTGCATGCGTGTGCGTTTTGGTTGGTGGGGGGGTTACTCAGCCGCATGCACACAGTTCGGCCGTGGGATGCATGTGTGTTGGTTGGTAACCACACACATGTGTGCATCACTTTCCATCCTACTTATAATACTATGGGGGTACGGGGCGGTGCAGTCCATGCCCCCGCAGAAGTGAAAGTGAAAGTTTTGATGACCTCCAGCGAAAACGCTCTGATCTGATACCGATATCGCATTTGTGCATGTATTTAGTCTGGGGTGCACCACTCCTACAAACAGACGGACCGGTCTGTGTTTGGCTCCATCATGTTCCTAAAGCGATTCTAACTCATCCAAGCCATGATCCTGTTCAATGACCGGCTAAACCAGCCACGGCGTCGCAGCACAGACAAACCAGCAGCCTTTGGACAGGTGTGAACATGTAGACAAGGGCAATTAACCGACAATTAATAATTTAATTGAGCAAATTCTCATAAACAATTAATCATCGATTAATCGTTTACATCCCTACTTCAGAATCATTAAAGCGCCGTGTGAACTCAGTTCATCAGCAAAGTGTGCGTTTGGAACCAACTTGACTTTATAATAGGGTTGAATTCACCGACAGGCTCAGGAATGATCCCAGGTAGTCTACTGTTGGGCAAGGCAGCTGTTGAACTGTGTTATGGGATCTGTAGTTTGTGCGTTATCAGTGCTTCATATCACAGAGCCATTCATAATAATTATAATAATAATAATAATAATAATAATAATAATAATAATAATGATAATTCATTTGTTTGTTTTGAGCAGAAGGAAAAAAAATGACATTTTTTGTGAACAAGGAACTAATATCAGAGCAAATACATTAGTAAATAAAGATGATCAAGACAAAATAACAACTGCCATGTACACTAGTAATAAAATAAATTCAATATGTACTGCTCAAAAAGGAGTGGGAAGAAGAAAACGTATGAAATCCCACCCCCCTAATTGTTCGTTGGGTCAGATGTTCCCTACAGGCCTTGAGTTTGACTCTTATGCTCTAGAGTTGATGGATGATTCACTTCATGTTTGTGAAAAATAGATGGATTTAGTCAAAATTAAGACGTGACAAGGTAAGAGAACAATATACTGATGATTAGCACAGCTTCGAGCATGTTTGTGGCCGTGCTTTTGTAAAATGAACCGTATAAATCAGGAGTTCAGGGCTGGCTGATGTGCTGGTCCACAGTCCATGACAGAGGTACCATCAGATCCAACAGATCCAGGCTCAGTGTAAATGCTATCAGGACGCAGTCAGGCACAAGTCAAGGCTCCTCAGGCTCATCGTCCAATCACAGCGCGTCCTGGCGGCTGATGTCAGATCAGCGTCTGAGTGATGGACGTGAGTCACAGCGTCACCGTGATCAGATCCAGGGATAATAAAGGAACAGGCCTTTAGAACACACAGGAACCCTCTGCCTCTGTCTGCGTCCGTAATGAACCCTCTGAGGTTTACATATAGGCACACACAGGTGAAGGTGAGGACGACCATGAGGTTCAGTGAGTGAGCTGCAGCTGGTCAGTGGTCTGGAACTGCACTTTTAAACACTGGGGTCATATACACACTGGGCATTAGTGACTTCAGATCTTTTCAGATCCACTTATTTGTCAATAATGTTCCCATGGTTCACAGAACCTTACTTAGACCACAGTTTTCCTAGATCAGTCAGTTCAGTTCCTACTCTGAGTTGTCTTCTTCCTTCAGTCTGGGCCTTGTGCTAGTGATGTGCAGGTCGGGTTTTTTTTTTTTTTTTTTTTTTCAACCTGCTTTTGTGGAATTATTTGACCCACCCCACAAATAAAATGACATTTTTGGACCTGCACCAACCTGACCGGGGTCCGGTGATCCGCATCACTACCTTGTGCTCCATGTTTTCATGTATAAAGATGAGAGTATGGACATGAGCTGAATGAAGGCTGGAGCTGTTGGTGATGGAAGAGAGAGAAGAACACAGGACTGGTCCGCTCCAACAAGGGAACGACGACTGGTGACACAGACGTCGACATGTTGACTTCTTTGTTAATGGACTCTATGCACAGCCCTACTACTTCCTGAACTTCAGGTGGGTCCTTTATTTCCTGTCTTTCATTATTGGACACAATGATGAATCCAGGTGTGTCTGCTGTTTCTTGTTGTGACTCCTGATTAATTAGGCACATCTGGATTAATCAGTGTGTCCAATAATGAAAGTGGAAATAAAGGACCCACCTGAAGTTTAGGAAGTAGTGGGGCTGTGCATAGAGTCCATTCCCTTGTACAAACTGAGCTCATGAAATTATCACACCAGTTCTGATGGCATTTGTCGTGCTATACGTACGCATTTTTGTCCTTTCATGTGTTATTCAACGTCATTGGATCACGTGTCAATTTACTCCAACATCTCCGAATCATATAACCCTAACCCTCAGTATGTGGTATATAACACATTGATTCATGTTGGACAGGGGGATAGTAACAGTGTGAATATACATGTGGAAAGCTTATAATGCGAACAGAAAACAGGCCAATTAAAAGTGAGGTTATATTTACAGTCATGATATTACGCTGTTATATAATAAACACCATAAAATATAAAGAAACGAACACAGTCATCATGTACATCTATAATGAAGACACGACTCAGCCCAGAGAAATCAGCCGATTCATCATCATCATCATCATCATGTGGTTCCTCAGGGGGTTCTTAGTCAGTCTGACATATCAGTCACAAAAAACAGGCTTTAACCCTTTAATAACAGTTCTGTCTGTGGTGCTACAGTTTGTACTTTACAGAATTCAAATGAGCCGAACACCTGAACCTACAAAATACAAACTGCATCAGAAAGATGCAATTGGGTTTATATAGTTGACTGAGAGTTGTATATATGTGTAAATATTCTATAAATGTGTGTATATGTGTAACTATTCTATAAATGTGTATATTTGTGTATATGTCTAAATATTCTGTAAATGTGTATATATTTGTATGTATGTGTAAATATTCTATAAATGTGTGTGTATTTGTATATATGTATAAATATTCTATATATGTGTGTATATTTGTATATATGTGTAAATAGTCTATAAATGCCTGTATATTTGTATATATGTGTAAATATTCTATAAATGTCTGTATATTTGTATATATGTGTAAATATTCTATAAATGTCTGTATATTTGTATATATGTGTAAATATTCTATAAATGTGTTTGTATTTGTATATATGTGTAAATATTCTATATATGTGTGTATATTTGTATATATGTGTAAATATTCTATAAATGCCTGTATATTTGTATATATGTGTAAATATTCTATAAATGTTTGTGTATTTGTATATATGTGTAAATATTCTATAAATGTGTATATTTGTGTAAATAATCTATAAATGTCTATATATTTGTATATATGTGTAAATATTCTATAAATGTCTGTATATTTGTGTATATCTTAGACTTGGACATGGTCTTTATGTAGGACCCTGGGAGTAGAACCATGTTGGACTTGGACGTGGTCTTTTACGTAGGACCCTGGGAGCAGACCCTGGTCAGGTCTGTTCTAACAGGATGTTGGATCTGATGTGGTTTTACTTCCTTCCATCTAAGGCGGTTTTGACGGAAGCAGCTGTAGAACGTCTCCAGCTTTAATCTGAGGTTCTCTGGGTTTGTGTCAGATTTCGTGTGCTGCTGCTGCTGCGTCCGTCTGTGCAGAACAGCGTTTGTCTGCACCTCGGTACTGGATGCGCTTTATTGTCCGAAGCCAAGGTTAGTTTGAAAAAGGCCTCGGAGGAGCCGCCGCCCAAGGACGGCATGGAAACACAGGACGTATGAGGTCACAGCGAGGAGTAACAGAAGACCACACAGCTGGAGGTTTACAACGCCATGAAGACGAGGAAACAGAGTCTTCACTGGTGATGTCCCAGTCTGGATTTTTTTGTTTCCGATCCGATTTTTTGGGGGGGATCAGTTTAGCCAGAACCGATCCAATATGGACTTTTAACAAAGAAATTTTGATTTAAATTTGGAGCCATTATTTCTAGTTTATTATTATTATTATTATTTTTTACTGTAGATCCCAGTTGGTCTGAATGTGGAACCTGAAGTAAAACAACTATGACACCTTTGACTCTGAAGAACTTTAGGATCATTTTTGTACTTTCCAAATTCATACTGTGGACAAATTAGAGCCTTATATTTTCCACTGCTGTAGTGTGTCTATGGACAGGTCCGTCCAGGTATTATATGGGGGTGTGTTCGGTGCCGTGCGTTAGTGATGTGAAGCGGGTTCTTTGCGGGTCAGGTTGGGGTGGGTCAAAAGAATGTCAGTTTATTTTTTGTGTCGGGTCAAATAATTCCACAAAAGCCGCAGGTTGGAAAAAACCACTCACACATCACAACCCGCCCTCATAATGAGTCCAAGCGCAGAGTGAAAGTGAAACTAATAGATGCTTTACTAGTTCCTCTAAGCCTCCTGCTGTTGGGCAGCTTTTCCCTACTTCCGGAAACTTTAATTTGAGGGGGCAGGACGCTTGTCCCCCCCCCCCCCTTTCCTGAACCAGGCCTGGATTTCATGACTAAATCCGATCCGATCTTCTAAAAAATGCCAGATCGGCAGCCGATACTGATCTGTAGATCGGATTGTGTTCCAGTTTCAGACACTTTACTCTGCGTCTCATCATGTTCTGTCGTCTGAGTTTAGATCCATTAGAACCGATCATCAGTTCACTGATCAGCATCCAACATGTTTCCACTAAATCTACGAGGGATGGGAACATGATCCCATACGTACCCGTACATACTCCGTATACGCCGTATCCCCTGGACTACCCGTCTGCCCCTCAGTCCTGGTCGTGGATCCTCCTGTAGGCCCTCAGCTGGTCTTCAGTGGCCTTTGGAGGTGTAGGTATGGTTTCTTGAAGCGTCCTAGCTTCATGTTTTGGATTAAACCATCTCTGAAAACCAGTAGTTTCCCAGGAGGCAGGTTGAATTAGAGTGAGGCGTCGGCGCCGTCCGTCGGCCTCGGTTAACGGTGTGAACAGCGGCGGTAATAATAGTGTCCAGTGTTGGTCGGCAGCAGAAACACAACATGATGGAGATAAATGAGGACACTGTGTTTTCTGATTAGGTTGTGTTTACTGCGGTGGGCGACTGCTTTTTGAAACAGTTGAGTTTTCTGATTCCAGAGTAAAAGCGTGTGTTAATGGGATGGTGTGTGTGTAATTAGAGGAGGAGCTGCTAATACACTGAGACTGCAGCTGTTTATTCAGAGCCCCTTTAATGAAAAGCATCTGTGTTGTTTTGGGACATGGAAGCTTATTTTTGGGAGTTAATGTGTGAAAGCAGGACGGAGCTGTGGATGGGGTTTTGTTTTTGGAGAAATGTTAATTATGGGATGTTACTGATACTTGAGTTGATCCCAGGACAGAAATAGACTCCACTAAAGCCCAGCACAAACACCCAGGGCTTATTAAGGCTCAGAGCGGTGGACGCTGGGACAGGTCATGTGACTCAGTGACTTCTAAAGGGTCTAAACACAGGGACGACGGACGGACGGACGGGCTCATGTGTCGACCTGTGGACAGACGGATCACTTCAACCAACTATATTTACTGTGTAGTGATGAAATGGAGCAAAACTGAAACGTCCACCTTTATTCTTAAGGACCCAAACGTCAGCCTTTAACCCTTAAAGACCCAAACGTCCGCCTTTAACCTTTAAAGACGCAAATGTCCGCCTTTAACCCTTAAAGACCCAAACATCTGCCTTTAACCCTTAAAGACCCAAACATCCTCCTTTAACCCTTAAAGACCCAAACGTCCGCCTTTAACCCTTAAAGACCCAAACGTCCGCCTTTAACCCTTAAAGACCCAAACGTCCGCCTTTAACCCTTAAAGACCCAAATGTCCGCCTTTAACCTTTAAAGACCCAAATGTCCCCTTTTAACCCTTAAAGACCCAAACATCCACCTTTAACCCTTAAAGACCCAAACGTCCGCCTTTAACCCTTAAAGACCCAAACGTCCGCCTTTAACCTTTAAAGACGCAAATGTCCGCCTTTAACCCTTAAAGACCCAAACATCTGCCTTTAACCCTTAAAGACCCAAACATCCTCCTTTAACCCTTAAAGACCCAAACGTCCGCCTTTAACCCTTAAAGACCCAAACGTCCGCCTTTAACCCTTAAAGACCCAAACGTCCGCCTTTAACCCTTAAAGACCCAAATGTCCGCCTTTAACCTTTAAAGACCCAAATGTCCCCTTTTAACCCTTAAAGACCCAAACATCCACCTTTAACCCTTAAGGACCCAAACGTCAGCCTTTAACCCTTAAAGACCCAAACGTCCGCCTTTAACCCTTAAAGACCCCAAATGTCTGCCTTTAAAGACCCAAACGTCCGCCTTTAACCCTTAAAGACCCCAAATATCCGCCTTTAACCCTTAAAGACCCCAAATGTCCGCCTTTAACCCTTAAAGACCCAAACGTCCTCCTTTAACCCTTAAAGACCCAAACGTCCGTCTTTAACCCTTAAAGACCCAAACATCTGCCTTTAATCCTTAAAGACCCAAATGTCCACCTTTGACCTGTAAAGACCCAAATGTCCGCCTTTAACCCTTAAAGACCCAAACGTCCGCCTTTAACCCTTAAAGACCCAAACGTCCGCCTTTAACCCTTAAAGACCCAAACGTCCGCCTTTAACCCTTAAGGACCCAAACGTCCGCCTTTAACCCTTAAGGACCCAAACGTCCACCTTTAACCCTTAAAGACCCAAACGTCCGCCTTTAACCTTTAAAGACCCAAACATCCGCCTTTAACCTTTAAAGACCCAAACGTCAACCTTTAACAGGTTGTAGATGAGAGGAACGTCAGACTTTCTTAATAATCAACTGTAAGACAGTGAAGTGAACGGCTCATATGGTTGGAGTTTTGGATGGTGGATGGTTTTAACGGCAGCAGACAGACCGTTAATGGCAGCAGACAGTCTGTTAACAGCCCACAGACGCTGCCCCGCCCACAGACGCCCTTCACTACCACCCAGTTTGCATAGCCACGCTGTCATGACAACGGTCAGTATTTTCACTGAAGTTTGTTTTAACTTTCATTTTTTAACTTTTTTTTTGTATTTTATCAAATTAATCCATTGACAAAAACACCCAATACTTAATAACTGTCATATTTCAACTCTTTAAATGATATGTTTATAACGGAAACAAAACAGATTTTTTCATGTAACAAACACAACCTTTTTTATTTCAATATTCTACATGAATTGTGTTATTTTATTTTATTTTTATTTTTTTTCATCCTGGCATATGTATTTTGTTTTTTGTTACCTTTATTTAACCAGGAAAAAATCCCATTGTCTTTTTCAACCCACAGTTACGACTTACAATCATGTAGAGGACAAGTCCAACTATGGAAGACAAGTTCATGTGTTTGAGTTTGTCTGTAGCACTTCAAGCATTTAAGGAGAACCATCCAGTCAGTTTCCAGTCTTTTAGCAGCATATGTGCAAAGAGCAGAGTAGACAAATGCCCTTTGACCCTGGCATATGTCACCGGTTAACACCAACACTGGTTCGTATCCATTATGAGTTTTGGTTCGTGTTCAAATCATCTAAAATGAAGACAATCATCAAGAATTTGAACAAAAATGAATAGAATAATGAACAAATACACCAAAATGAAAACAATAGTGGAAAAAATGGGGGAAATCATCAAAATGAGAAAAAAAGTAAATAAACAAAAAAGTGAACAAAAATGAATATATTAATGAAAAATATGAGGAAAATATGTTTGTTTTTTCCCCAATATTCTCCATGTAAATTGTTATTATCATTATTGTTATTATTGTTAATATTATTTTATTTTTATTTGTTCCTCCCGTCATGTCAGTGGTTAATACCAACATTGGTTCATATCCTTCATTATTTTAGGTTCTAGGTCAAATGGGGTTAGGGGTCAGGGTTAAGGTTAGGGTCAGTGTTAGGGGTCAGGGTTTTGTGACCCTGTAGGTGTAAGAGGCCAAATGCCCTTTGAAGTGGTGACATCAGTCTGTCCCATGAGTGAACATCCGGACGCCTGTAGACGGTTTTGTAAAGACACTGGTGTCCTTCAGAGGTCCACTGTCACATCCCTGTCTACTCTGCTCTTTCTCTCTCTCTCCCTTTCTTTCTCTCTCTCTCTTACTTCTCAGCCACACCTCCTCATTACTCTGCCTGTCACACCTCCTCATCAGTTTATCACTCTCACCTGTGAGCCCGGCTGGGCTCATTAGGTAGAGGGTATATATTCACCTCTCTCTTCTCTGTTCTCTGCCAGATTGTATCTACCATCGTGTGTTACTCTCCAGCGTTTTCTCCTGTCTGCTTTTCTGATCCTGACCCTGTTAGTTCCTGACCTGCCCTGCCTGCCAACTGGAGATCCACCTGCCCGCCTGTTTGACCACGTCTTCCTGTCTGAGCCCCCGGTAACCGACTAGCCCCTGTCTGACCACGTCTCTCCGCCTGACCCCCGGATACTGACCTGCCTTCTGTCCTCCGACCTCCTCTCCTGCCTGCTCCCTTCTGGTCTCGTTTGGATCTCCTGGTTTCTGACCCATCGCCTGTCTCTGGTTCACCTGTTGTCTGTCCCTTGTCGGTTGCTTGTCTGCTTTATAATAAAGACTGTGCTCACTGAGCACCTAAAACTGCACTTGGGTCCTCCGTTGTACTTGTTACATCCACTGTAGGACCAGATGTCTCCTGGGTTTGTGTCCATGCTAAGTTCATCTACAGATGTTACAGGTTTTCATAAAACTCACCTTCCTGGTAAACAGAGCTTCAGTTTGATCCACCTGGTCTTCTTCGTGTGATGTCTTTGTTCTTCTCGACTGAAGCTCCTCCTTAAACATGAGTCCTTCATGAGCACAGAAAGCCCAGAAGAACCTGGTGTTTGAAGGCTAGAAGAGCCTGGTGTTTGATCATTTTAACCTCAGACCTGTTCTGTCAGGGTCAGAGCTCTGTTCTCTCCTGTCACTGATTCAACACTTTGGGTCTGTGTGAAGGTGTCGGAGCTGGTTCTTCTCTGTGTTTAGGAGGTCAGAACTGCTCATATAAATTGAAAACCACAGGAAACAGTGGAGGATCCTGCTGAGTTCACACCGTTCACTGAACAAACACAGCAGCAGACCCCTTCATTTATGATATACATGCTGACCCTTTGACCACGGCTGTGTCTGCGGTGATACCTTTAGAACTTTATTCAAACGACCAGAAGTTCCTGAACCGTTAGGGTTAGTCACAACATTCAAACATCTGAAAACTGCAGGTTCAGTCCAATGTTATTTAAGATCCTATATAACACATTATGGTACAGGTCTGCATTGGCTGAGGGAAGGAGTGGAAGTGGGTGGAGAATAGAGCAGCAGAGTGCAGTCAGTGAGAGAGACTTGGAAGATTTGTATTTTAGTGGTGTTTCAGCGGTGTTTTAACAGTGTTTTAGTAGTGTTTTAACGGTGTTTTAGCGGTGTTTTAGCAGTGTTTTAGCTGTGTTTTAGTGGTGTTTTAGCAGTGTTTTAGCTGTGTTTTAGTGGTGTTTTAATGGTGTTTTAGCGGTGTTTTAATGGTGTTTAAGCAGTGTTTTAGTAGTGTTTTAGTGGTGTTTTAGCGGTGTTTTAGTGGTGTTTTAGTGGTGTTTTAGCTGTGTTTTAATGGTGTTTCAGCGGTGTTTTAATGGTGTTTTAGCAGTGTTTTAGTAGTGTTTTAGTGGTGTTTTAATGGTGTTTTAGCAGTGTTTTAGTAGTGTTTTAGCTGTGTTTTAGTGGTGTTTTAGCGGTGTTTTAATGATGTTTTAATGGTGTTTTAGCAGTGTTTTAGTAGTAATTTAGTGGTGTTTTAGCGGTGTTTTAGCGGTGTTTTAGTGGTGTTTTAGCGGTGTTTTAATGGTATTTTAGCGGTGTTTTAATGGGGTTTTAGTAGTGTTTTAGTAATGTTTTTGCGGTGTTTTAATGGTGTTTTAGCTGTGTTTTAGTGGTGTTTTAGCGGTGTTTTAATGGTGTTTTAGCGGTGTTTTAGCAGTGTTTTAGCTGTGTTTTAACAGTGTTATAGTGGTGTTTTAATGGTGTTTTAGCAGTGTTTTAGTGGTGTTTTAGCGGTGTTTTAGCTGTGTTTTAGTGGTGTTTTAGCAGTGTTTTAGCAGTGTTGTTGCTGTGTTTTAGCAGTGTTTCAGCAGCGTTTTAATGGTGTTTTAGCAGTGTTTTAGTAGTGTTTTAGTGGTGTTTTAGCGGTGTTTTAGCAGTGTTTTAGTGGTGTTTTAGCAGTGTTTTAGTGGTGTTTTAGCAGTGTTTTAGTGGTGTTTTAGCAGTGTTTTAGTAGTGTTTTAGTGGTGTTTTAGTGGTGTTTTAGCGGTGTTTTAGCAGTGTTTTAGTGGTGTTTTAGCAGTGTTTTAGCTGTGTTTTAGTGGTGTTTTAGCAGTGTTTTAGTGGTGTTTTAGCAGTGTTTTAGCTGTGTTTTAGCAGTGTTTTAGTAGTGTTTTAGTGGTGTTTTAGTGGTGTTTTAGTGGTGTTTTAGCAGTGTTTTAGCTGTGTTTTAGCAGTGTTGTTGCTGTGTTTTA
This sequence comes from Sphaeramia orbicularis, assembly GCF_902148855.1. Lineage (NCBI taxonomy): Eukaryota > Metazoa > Chordata > Actinopteri > Kurtiformes > Apogonidae > Sphaeramia > Sphaeramia orbicularis. The sequence continues at coordinate 15,455,906 of NC_043959.1, read as the reverse complement.
GCAGTGTTTTAGTAGTGTTTTAGTGGTGTTTTAGTGGTGTTTTAGCAGTGTTTTAGCTGTGTTTTAGCAGTGTTGTTGCTGTGTTTTAGCAGTGTTTCAGCAGCGTTTTAATGGTGTTTTAGCAGTGTTTTAGTAGTGTTTTAGTGGTGTTTTAGCGGTGTTTTAGCAGTGTTTTAGTGGTGTTTTAGCAGTGTTTTAGCAGTGTTTTAGTAGTGTTTTAGTGGTGTTTTAGCGGTGTTTTAGCAGTGTTTTAGTGGTGTTTTAGCAGTGTTTTAGTGGTGTTTTAGCAGTGTTTTAGTAGTGTTTTAGTAGTGTTTTAGTGGTGTTTTAGTAGTGTTTTTGCTGTGCTTTAGCTGTGTTTTAGCAGTGTTTTAGCAGTATTTCAGCGGTGTTTTAGCAATGTTTTAGCAGTGTTTTAACGTTGTTTTAGTGGTGTTTTAGCTGTGTTTTAGTGGTGTTTTAGCAGTGTTTTAATGGTGTTTTAGCAGTGTTTTAGTAGTGTTTTAGTGGTGTTTTAGCAGTGTTTTAGCAGTGTTTTAGTAGTGTTTTAGCAGTGTTTTTGCTGTGCTTTAGCTGTGTTTTAGCAGTATTTTAGTGGTGTTTTAGCAGTGTTTTAGCAATGTTTTAGCAGTGTTTTAACGTTGTTTTAGTGGTGTTTTAGCAGTGTTTTAGTGGTGTTTTAGCAGTGTTTTAGCTGTGTTTTAGTGGTGTTTTAGCTGTGTTTTAGTGGTGTTTTAGCAGTGTTTTAGCTGTGTTTTAGCAGTGTTTTTGCTGTGTTTTAGCAGTGTTTCAGCAGCGTTTTAACAGTGTTTTAGCAGTGTTTTAATGGTGTTTTAGCTGTGTTTTAGGGGTGTTTTAGCTGTGTTTTAGCCGTGAACTCTTGTAAATATAAGTAACAGTGATAGTGCTGTTTATGTTTAGCCTTTTTCTTACTGTATTTTTCTGGTTTGTTTATTTCATTCATGTGTTTTAGCTGTAAATATTATAGAAGTGTGTGTGTGTGTGTGTGTGTGTGTGTGTGTGTGTGTGTGTATGTGTGTGTGTGTGTATGTGTAAAGACTCAGACAAAATAACAGTGTCTTATGTTGCTGCTGCGTCAACTGATAGTTTACATTATAGCTCTGTTAGCTTAGCTTTATTAGCTTAGCTCTGTTAGCTGATTATTTTGTTCCCTTTTGCTCATTTTCTTGATGTTTGTGGCAATTTTTATTGAATTTGTTGAGCATTTTTTCTATTTTGTTAGATTTGGTGAATATTTTGTGCTCACTCCTCCCTCTAGTGGTTACATAAATCCTGACCCATCATTGGGCATAAATTCCTATCTGTTTAATCTGATCCACCAGCATCTTTGGTAGAACTTCACTGATCTTTATTCTCAACCAGGTCATTTGTTCATATTTATTTGTAGAAACACTACATATAGATGCTTTAAACACCTTCTTTAAACTCTTTCTGGTGTTTGTCCAGTTTCAGATGAGGCGGTCAAACACTGACCTTCATGGTGTTCACTGAGGTCAACTGGACTAAACAACAGTATTTAATATTTATTATCTGTATTTAATTTAAAGGGACTAGATTCAACTCCTGACATACTCTAAAATTATGATATGATGAAGTCACAGCAGAAAACTGACTTATTTTATTGACGTTTTAAAGGCTTTTATCAGTCGACTTGTACTTTTACTTTTTTTACTCACTTATAAAAACTCAAACATCTGGAGGACACACTGACTTTAAACTTGGTCCCATCTTAAAAAAAAACCTTTTTGTTCTTGTTTTCCCTCCTGTTTCTCTTCACAAAGTTAAATTCCTCCAAACTAAAAGCTGTCCAGCATATCTGCTGCTTCATCCTCCCACAATCCCACTGGGCTCTAAATTATTAAAGGCCCAGTACTTTGAGTGGATTTTGTCTACTTTTGTCAAACCTCTGTGTCTCAGCCCCTCCCACACCCATATATGAACTCTGCACCTGAAGGGTTTTAACAGATGTGTTGTGAAGCAGAGCACTCAAGCAGAAGCCTCAGCGTCTACCCCCCCCCAAACCTCCCCTGTAAGCAGAGTCAGGGCGGTTATGCAAGGAAACTCCAAGCACTGGTTAGACCCCACTGCCTTCTACATTAACCCTTAAAGAGCCAAATGTCCACCTTTAACCCTTAAAGAGCCAAACGTCCGCCTTTAACCCTGAAAGACCCAAACGTCCACCTTTAACCCTTAAAGGACTGGAAACAGAACCAGTACTGGAACACAGACAGAACCAGGACTGGAACACACAGACAGATCCTGACAACCTCACACATTCACCTGGTTCTGATCCACATAGAACAGATGCTGATGGACAGGGACACGGGACACTAGTGTATTTTATTGTATTTTATTTTATTTTTAGATCCCTCAGTGGTCGTTGGTGTTCTGCAGGTTTGATCACTTCCATGGTACCTTCCCTTTTCAGTTGTAAACACTTATTATTGTTGGAACCGTTCCTTCGTTCGTTCATGGTCACTGCCTTTAGCCACTTCATCCCACACATAGAAACCTCTATTTTTAATCCTAGTATGTATGTACACAGAGGTGTTTGTGGGACATACGTCTACTGTATATCTGTGCTGTCCAATCAGAGGCAGACTCAGCTGTTCGGTGGGGCTTATTACCACTCATGCATTGAATGTGGTCCAGCTGGTGGAGACGACCCTGTCTCTACTGGGACACTCTGGTCACTGCTGTGAATGCACCTGTTCCACCAAATGATGTCCACGGAGCCAAAGCACAGGGGACATGTTTAGTATCCACTCTGGTCTGGACATGAGATTCAGGACTCCTTGTCCAGATATGTGGGCCGCATCCTGAACAGGGAGCCCCAGACCTCCTGGACGTCCCTGTGACGGTTTTAGGAGGACACTGTGATACTGTGAAGCCTGTGGAGAGACATAATCCTTCCATCGTGTCCTCGGTCTCTTCCTGGTTGGACATGCCTGAACTCCAACGTCAGGGAGGTGCTCAGGCGGTACCCTAACCAGGCACCTGATTCACCTCCACTGGTTCCTCTGGGTAGGGGGGAGGTAGTAGGTAGGGTGGTAGTGGTCCTCATCTCATCTCTAAGTGGGACATAAATCTGAAGATGTTTGATCTGTTCCAGACTCCACACAGGAAGGTAAAAAATCAGGCATTAAACAGTTTGGATGGTTCTGTGTTCTCCGATAATCTGAACACAGCACACACAGAACCATTCTGTCCCACCACCGGTCTAGAATCTCAGTCAGTGTGTTTCTTGATTGGCTACATTTTGTTCCATGTCATAATTCACGGAGTCATGACTCAGGAGTCATCGGCTTTTCCCACACATGAAGAGTTTTGGTGGTAAATACTGAACAAGTTGAATATTTACGATTGTCGGCCCTTACCCATTTCTGAGCCCATTATTGGGACAAAGACAGAGACAGAACCAGGACTGGAACATAGAACAGAACCAGGACTGGAACATAGAACAGAACCTGACAACCTCACATTCAACTGGTTCGGATCCATGTAGAACTCCCTCAGTGGTCCAGTACATCTGTAGATCAGATTCAGTCCATTTGGTTTGTAAACACTTCCTGCTTCCTGGACTGAAATGCATTGTGGGATAGGTCCACACAACTGAGCTCTGGATTCTAAAACTAAACCAACCTGATAGACTGAGGATGTGTCCAGCCTAGATCTGGTCTGATCTAGATCAGAGGTGACCGGATCACACTGTTTATAAAAGGTGACAGTGTAAAACAAAGGTTCTGAGGACCTGGTCCACATGGGTCCATCAACTGTGGGTGGACCTCATCCATGTCCTGTTCTCTAAATATCTGGATCCTGATACCTGGGACTGTTTCCTTCTGTCAGTGGGAGGATGAGGTTGGAGGTTTCATTTTCTGTGGATGTTCATGGAAGCAGAATGAGTGTCTGCTGTTTGATTAATGAAGCAGAGGCTCAGGGGGGAACCTCCAAGATCAGGAGCAGGATCTGGTCTGTAAGTTCTATGGAGGTTCACCTATAAATGTTTGGTTTGACTTTCCGTTCCTTTACTGATGTTCCATTCTGTGTTTTACCGTCTGTCATCTGTTTGCTTTCAGAAACACTGAGCGTATTCCCACCGTGTACATTCGAACCTTTTTGTTTGATCTGTAAATGAGTCCTCGTCCAAACTGGAAGTCATTTTAATACTGAAACACTCTGAGCCGTTTGATTTGATTAAACCGTTCTGTTCTTCCTCCTCCTCCTCAGTATGTTCCTTTTATTGTTGGTGGTTGGTTTGATATTTCTGCTCAGATGTGATTAAGCTCTGAGCGCCATCATTTCTTTTCCACTCTGAACCTGAACAGTTCACTGTTTTTTCTTCCTCTTGCTCTTACCCATAATACCAGCTGCTCCCTCTGGTTCTGCCAAATCCTTCCCCTTGGTCTGGTGGTGGTTTCAGGTCCCTTTAGTCTGGTGGTGGTTTCAGGTCCTCTTGGTCTGGTGGTGGGTTCAGGTCCTTTTGGTCTGGTGGTGGGTTCAGATCTCCTTGGTCTGTTGGTGGGGTCAGGGGGTCAGGGGGTCAGGGGGTCAGGGGGTCAGGGTTAGGGTTAAGGATCCGATCCATGATGCAGATGCATAATTCTGTTAAAATTCCACTTATTTTTCTGAAGAAATGTACATTTTTTTCAGGTTATTCACATGTTTTTGGTGAAAAGATAGATTGTAAATGTAAATATTTTCATCATTTTTAAGTTGAGTTTTTCAGAACTTTTTTTTTTTTTGCACTAAAACACAGATAAACTTGCCCTTATTTACAGGTTCTTCTATTCTGGTTCGGTCCACTTCAGATCAAACTGGGCTGAATGTGGAACCAGGACAGCCCTGATAGAAGTGTTCCTTTAAACCGGGGGTGTCCAGCTCTGGTCCTGGAGGGACAGTGTCTTCCAGGTTTTAGATGTTTTCCTCATCACACCTGGTTCCATTACTGATCATCAGGTTCTGCATAAGAACAATAATGATGGAACGTCTTCAGGTCTGATGGAAGAGGGAAACATCTAAAACCTGGAGGACACTGGCCCCCCAGGACTGGAGTTGGACAGCCCTGCTTTAAAACCTTCATCCTCTGGTGGAGGCCCAGGTCTCCTTTAGGCTCCACCCCCAGGGACATGTTTGCAGCTTTTAGCCACGCCTCCAACGCCATAGCTCGGGTCGGGGTTGATGGACATGAAGTTAAGTGAACAGCGTCTGAATGCGAGGCGGTGGGAACATCACATTAGAGCTAAAGTGAGCCTGGGCTGGTGACAGGTGATTGGTGGTGACGAACTGAGAGCTGATGAGGGCTGGGCGGTAGCAGCGGCGGCGGCGGCGGTGCCCTGGAGGAGACAGCAGCTTATTGAGCTGTGACTGTAAAACAGAAACACTTCTCCCTCTGTGGTCCTGACGTGTGTGTGGAGCCTGTTTGACATTCATAGCTTTGGAATTGGACTCTAAAGTGCAGGGGGGAGGGGGCAGGCAGTGGGTGGGTAGGGGCACGTTGAAAGCCCGTCCTCTGGAGAGGCACTTAAAAGTTTGGGCTCTTCCAAGCATCTGAAATCAGCCACGACAACAACGATAGAGCAGCGGAGGAGGAAGAGGAGGAGATCTATCCCATAATGAGCATTCCAACAGACACAGCAGAACTCTGGAACCATCCTGTTTATTTAGTCTGGAGTTCCTCTCATTAGTCTCTTTTCCATCATTCATCTGAGCTAAACTGTCCCCATATTTATATAAATGTGTTCAATTCCAAATGTGCTGATTTAGTTTCTTTATTCTGGTAGATGTCAGTAGAAGTCATTCCGTAAATATGAACAGAAATCTGTGTTGGTTTGAATCTAGAATGATCCTTACCCCTCTATCTCCTACTAAATTCTAAAATCTGGGGGGGGAGGGGGGGCGTCGGTATTTTCTTTTCCATTGACCCTCAAATTGGATGAATGTTTTGAAAATACAAACAGATAAATGAAGGGGACTCAGACAGTGCCCTGAGGGACCCCATTATCAGTTTAACAGGTTCATTCATTCATTCATTATCTGAACCCGCTTTATCCTCACTAGGGTCACTGGGGTCACTTGGAGCCTATCCCAGCTACATAGGAGCGAAGGCGGGGTACACCCTGGACAAGTCACCAGTTCATCGCAGGGCTGACATATAGAGACCAACAATCACTCACACATTCACACCTATGGGCAGTTTAGATTAACCAATTAACCTATTAGTGCATGTACATGTCCGGGTACTCCGGCTTCCTCCCACCCTCCAAAGACATGCACTAATAGGTTAATTGATTAATCTAAATTGCCCATAGGTGTGAATGTGAGTTTAACAGGTTTAGGATCAATAATAATCTGATCACTCCACTGATCAGATATTGATCAGAGCATTAGTTTGGACGTAAATGGACTCTTCCACTGGTGTCATGGTTCTCCTGATGTTAACTCCCATCATGCCCAGGCGAAGGGGCGGGGCTTCATCTCCCTATCACATCCTGACCTGAAATAACATTTGAGCTTCTGTTCTTTCCAACATGGCGGAGCTGAACCACAGTCAGTTTAGTTTATATTTATATAGAAGCTGGTTTGTGCCCCAGTAAAAGGCTGAGGGTCCAGCCTGGTGTTCCTGTGTTCCTGAAGCTGCTGCAGATGCTTGGTTCCTGTGTTCCTGAAGCTGCTCCAGATGCTTGGTTCCTGTGTTCCTGAAGCTGCTGCAGATGTTTGGTTCCTGTGTTCCTTAAGCTGCTGCAGATGCTTGGTTCCTGTGTTCCTGAAGCTCCTCCAGATGCTTGGTTCCCGCCCTCAGACTCATCATTTATAGATATCTGTCTGGTTCCGTCTCTGCTCTTAGGCTGTTTTCATTTTCATGCTCTCTTTTTTCTTGTAAAAGTCTTGGAGGTCGTCCTGTGTCTGAGCTGTGTAACAGGAGAATATGGAAGTACACTGTCCTCTGAGTTAATGTCCACTGATCATGGAAGTATTGATCAGTGTCCGAGATGAAACTGGATCAGCTGACATCCACCTTTATGTTCAGGGTGAAGGTACAGAGGCAGATTAGTGCCACAGAAGGAAATTAGAACAAGTACAAAAATAAAGTCATACTTAAAAAAAAAACAAAACTCATAATTTAATGAAAATAATGTTGTATTTTTATGAGATTAAAGTCATGATATTTAGAGAATAAAGTCATAATATTATGAGAATAATGTCGTAATTTAAAAACAGGTCTAAAAAATATCATACTTTACCAGAATAAAGTTGTACCCACAGGTTCCGTAATAGAGAACTGGAAACATTGTGGGAGGTTGAGAGAGAGAGAGAGAGAGAGAGAGAGAGAGAGAGAGAGAGAGAGAGAGAGAGAGAGAGAGAGAGAGAGAGAGAGAGAGAGAGAGAGAGAGAGAGAGAGAGAGAGAGAGAGAGAGGAGAGAGAGAGAGAGAGAGAGAGAGAGAGAGAGAGAGAGAGAGAGAGAGAGAGAGAGAGAGAGAGAGAGAGAGAGAGAGAGAGAGAGAGAGAGAGAGAGAGAGAGAGAGAGAGAACAAACAGGCCAAGATCCTGTGGGACTTCCAGATCCAGACTGACTGAGATGGTGATGGCCAATCAGCCTGACATAGTGGTGGTGGATAAACATCAGAAGACAGTGGTAGAGATAGATGGAGCAATCCCAAGTGATAGCGACATCAGAAAGAAAGAACACGAGAAGCTCAAGAAATACCAAGGGCTGAGAGAGGAGACAGAGAAAATGTGGGGTGTGAAGGCAACAGTGGTCCCAGTAGTGATCGGGGTACTAGGGGCAGTGACCCCAAGCTGAGAGGATGGCTCCAGCAGATACCAGGAACAACATCAGAGATCTCTGTCCAAAAGAGCACAGTCCTAGGAACAGCTAAGATCCTGCACAGAACCCTCAGGCTCCCAGGCCTCTGGTAGAGGACCCGAGTCTGAAGGAGACACCGCCCAGGTGGGTGAGAAAAAGATTTTATTTTATTTTTTTATCTGTATAATCAAATCCACATTAAGGTTTGAAGAACATTCCAGATTAGATCATTAGGCTGGATTTGATCAAATGTCCTGACGTCGATGCTGTGTCAGACCATTATTACTCAGACTGAATTAAGACTCAGTTGATTTCAGTCCAAGATGAAATTATGGAAAACCTCTTATTAGTAAAAGAAAAAAATACAATCAAATCAGCTGCACCGTATCCATAGCAACTGCATCCATCAGCTGTAACCATGGAGTCCCTGAAGAGATGTGACGTTTGTCTTAATGGGATCAATTTGTGAATTAAACAAACGGTTACAGCGATGATCCAACCGATGAGTCCATGAGTCCATCTACGTCCACACCAGTACTCTCATCATTACTCAGTATTGATCACTAATCACATTATTGATCACTTATCCCAGTATTGATCACAGGTCCCATTATTGATCACTTATCACATTACTGATCACTTATCCCTGTATTGATCACTGATCCCAGTATTGATCATGTAAACAGGAGAATCTGATCAGCTTTATCCCATAACAGCAGTAATCTGATTATAATAAATCAGATTAACACACCTACATTTGCCCCCAGTATTCCCATGTCTTCACACGTTTACAGGTTCATCTGATTTATTTAGTTCTACATCTGCACGTGTTAAAAAAAAGTAGAGAATGGAAGTGATGTAGTTAAACATGAGAGGAAAAAAACAGGAAGTTTCAGTTTACCATCACTACGTACCGTACGTATGTACTAAGAAAGAAATCTGATCATGGACTGGAGCATCTAAACCACACCTAATGTCCCCCTTTAACCCTTAAGGACCCAAACGTCCGCCTTTAACCCTTAAAGACCCAAACATCCACCTTTAACCCATAAAGACCCAAACGTCCCAGATGGACGCAGACCCAGACTCAGAACAGCTTGTCCTCTGAGTGAAGGTGTTCTTTGTGTTGATGGATGACGTTCATGCAGAAGAGTTTGTTCTCACACATAAATCAACTTCATCCAGGACTGACTTTTCTGCTCATTGGGACGTTGGTCCAATGGTTGTTTCACCACGAGGCCTCAGGAACAGATAAAATGTTTAGTTTGTTCTAACCCTCATGACCTTCGTGGCAGAACATGAACCATTTCTGGGTAAAAGCAGCAGGAGTCAGTCCAAGAACAGCCTGAAGGTGTTGGAGTGATGAGGACAGTGTCCCCTGGTGGACAGTCTGTCTGTGTCCACAAACAGGACACACATAGAAGACTGGATTCATCCCTCCCTTCCCTCCTCTGTTTCCTCTGATTTACCAAGTAGGACTGAACCGAACAATGTACTGATCTGTTTGACCGATCCAAAGTTCTTCTTTTATTCTTGTCCACTGGTCCCATCTGCTTTGAACTCTGTCCTGGTGATTATTTTATAAATTACATTTTCAGGAAAACTGTCAAATAAACTTAGTGACTCTACACTTCCATACACATGTACGGGCCCAGATGGTGTCGGTTCTGTTAACACTCCTTTTATCACATGAATCTAATGATTAACCTTTGTGCTTGGATCAAACTAAAACACGGGAGTGAGTTTCCTGTTTTAAAAATTCCAAACGTGTGAAAAAATGTCCAGAGCTGACATCTGTCTGTGGGTGGATTTCATCAGGTTCGTTTGGATAAAGTTGTGATTTTTCAGATGGAATTTGAATCTAAAAGGACTGATTTGCTGTAATAATGATCAAACCCTGTCTGGTCCTTTAGCTCCAGAACAGATGGTCTGGGTTGACGTCCTGTAGCAGAACCAAGGTCATGTGGTCCATCCCTGATGTCAAACCCACCAACAGATGAATGTTTGGACCAACCCGTCCAAGTTCTACCATGACCCGGCCCTGCTCTGCCTCTGATTGGCTTTGAGGTTAGCCCATCCTACCTGAACCTCTTCAACTTTGGTCCATTTGGTTCCAGCCTGCATCATTTTAATGCAGAATAACCCCATGGATTGATAGCAGAAGATTCATTAGCTTAAAACCAAGTTATGATAAGAAAACAGTACAAATAAGAAAATGTTCACCATCATCTCTTCATAATGTTTCTTTATTTTCGTTCTTCTTTGTGTTGTTCAGTGAGTTTTATCAGTAGAAATAATCTATTGCTGGATCTGCTTAGTGTTAGCTTAGCGCTGTTAGCTTAGCGCTGCAGAGTTTATGTCATTGTTCTGTTCTAATAAATTATGCCTGACATACGCTGGTCTTAGACTGGTTTACATGGAGAAGTCATTGAGAAAAGGAAGAAAAATTTATAAGAATATTAAGAAAATAAAATTCCTAAATATGTACAAAATTGCTGATCAGATTAAAAAAATAACATGACAAATTAAGAAGATTAATAAAAAATGAATAAAAAATGGAAAAAGAACAAGAAACTGAAAAAAAATCACTAGGAAAAAATAAAAATGGACGAAATGAGCAAGAACATAAAAAATACCTAAAATGGTAAAAATACAAGAAAAATTTAAATAAAAATAGTTTAAAATAAGAAGAAAGAAAAATATATGAGCGAAACATCAAGAAAACCGACAAAAATGAACAGAATAATTGATAAAATGAACAAAAATTATAAAAACAAAAGAATCTCTTCATAATGTGATCTTTGTTTTTATCCGTAGAAGTAATCCTTGTAGTGTTAGATCTACTTAGTGTTAGCTTAGTGCCGTTAACTTAATGATGTTAGCTTAACACCATTATCTTAGTGCCGTTAGCTTAGCACTGTTAGCTTAACACCGTTAGCTTAGCGCCATTAGCTTAGTGTCGTTAGCTTAATGGTTGTCTTATTGGTCTGTTTTTTGGTCTCAGACTAGTCTAAATATTTGACTGTTTAAGGACCTGTTGTTAAGGTTGGATTTTTGTTTGACAGTTGTTTTTATTGAGCTTTTAGCTGATGTTCCTGTGGTTCCATGGATGTATAGAACGTGTGTCTTGGTTCTGTTGTGTGTATTGGTTCTGTTGTGTGTATTGGGTCTGTTGTGTGTATTGGGTCTGTTGTGTATTGGGTCTGTTGTGTATTGGATCTGCTGTGTATTAGGTCTGTTGTGTATTGGTTCTGTTGTGTGTATTGGGTCTGTTGTGTGTATTGGGTCTGTTGTGTATTGGGTCTGTTGTGTATTGGATCTGCTGTGTATTAGGTCTGTTGTGTATTGGGTCTGTTGTGTGTATTGGGTCTGTTGTGTGTATTGTGTATATTGTGTGTATTGGGTCTGTTGTGTGTATTGTGTATATTGTGTGTATTGGTTCTGTTTGCACCCACAGCTGAAGTCCTTGACCCGGTCCAAACCTCTGGGTCTGAACCGGAGCCTAAACAGCAGGTTTGGACGATGGTCAGGACACAGAAGGCCGATGGCGTCGCCACGGAGACAGAATCACCTGCTGTCAGGATTAAAAGGACGCCTCCACCTGCTGGACGAGGAGCATGTGTGTGATCCACCACCCACTGAGCAGTGGTAAGGAGGAGGGAGGAGGAGAGAGGAGGAGGAGGAAAGAGGGAGGAGGAATGAAGAGGAAGGAGGAGGAGGAGGAAAGAGGGAGGAATGAAGAGGAAGGAGGAGGAAAGAGGGAAGAGGAATGAAGAGGAAGGAGGAGGAGGAGGAAAGAGGGAGGAATGAAGAGGAAGGAGGAGGAGAGGGAGGAATGAAGAGGAGGAGGAGGATATGGCAGGAATGAAGAGGAAAGAGCAGGAAAGAGGGAGGAATGAAGAGGAAGGAGGAAGAATGAAGAAGAAGGAGGAGGAAAGAGGAGGAATGAGGAGGAAGGAGGGAAGAATGAAGACGAGGAAGGAGGGAGGAATGAAGAGGAAAGAAGGAGGAATGAAGAGGAAGGAGGAGGAGGAAAGAGGGAGGAATGAAGAGGAGGGAGGAGGAGGAATGAAGAGGAAGGAGGAGGAATGAAGAAGAAGGAGGAGGAAAGAGGAGGAATGAGGAGGAAGGAGGGAAGAATGAAGACGAGGAAGGAGGAGGAAGGAGGGAGGAATGAAGAGGAAGGAGGAGGAGGAGGAAAGAGGGAGGAATGAAGAGGAAGGAGGAGGAAAGAGGGAAGAGGAATGAAGAGGAAGGAGGAGGAGGAGGAAAGAGGGAGGAATGAAGAGGAAGGAGGAGGAGAGGGAGGAATGAAGAGGAGGAGGAGGATATGGCAGGAATGAAGAGGAAAGAGCAGGAAAGAGGGAGGAATGAAGAGGAAGGAGGAAGAATGAAGAAGAAGGAGGAGGAAAGAGGAGGAATGAGGAGGAAGGAGGGAAGAATGAAGACGAGGAAGGAGGGAGGAATGAAGAGGAAAGAAGGAGGAATGAAGAGGAAGGAGGAGGAGGAAAGAGGGAGGAATGAAGAGGAGGGAGGAGGAGGAATGAAGAGGAAGGAGGAGGAATGAAGAAGGAGGAGGAGGAAAGAGGAGGAATGAGGAGGAAGGAGGGAAGAATGAAGACGAGGAAGGAGGAGGAAGGAGGGAGGAATGAAGAAGAAGGAGGAGGAGGAAAGAGGGAGGAATGAAGAGGAAGGAGGAGGAGGAAAGAGGGAGGAATGAAGAGGAGGGAGGAGGAGGAATGAAGAAGGAGGAGGAGGAAAGAGGAGGAATGAGGAAGGAGGGAAGAATGAAGACGAGGAAGGAGGAGGAAGGAGGGAGGAATGAAGAGGAAGGAGGAGGAGGAAAGAGGAGGAATGAAGAAGAAGGAGGAGGAGGAAAGAGGGAGGAATGAAGAGGAAGGAGGAGGAGGAAAGAGGGAGGAATGAAGAGGAAGGAGGAGGAGGAAAGAGGAAGGAGGAGGCAGATGGAGGACTCATTAAAGCTCCACAGTCTGATCTGAAAACAGGAAAAACACCACAGAAGAAGACAGAGGGGAGGGGCCGGAGGAGCAGGTGGGAATTGTAGAAATTTAACCCTGTTTATTATGGGATGGTTTTAGCGGATGGATCAGAATTGAAACACAAATGAACAACTGTTGAATTCAGACCAAAAACAAACTGTAAAATGTGGGCTTTAAAAACAGGAAGTGGAAACACGTCCACACATTTTTGGACACCAAGAGTAAATTAATAAAACATGTATCGATGAATATAATAATTAATTCTACATCCTAATCCAGTACATATGTGATAAATATGAACCATATAATATACAACTGTCTGCACTTGTTTATTATATACTTTTCCTTTGTAGTTTATAGTATATATGGTGTGTTTGTGTATATATTAAATATCATATATATTAAATATATACATTATATGTGTTCCAGTTGGAGGACAGAGTGCGTCCTTGTCTGACTGTGTTTGATTAATTATTGATGTGTTCGTCTGGATCTGTGACGTTCGTCTGACATGAACTTCTTTGATCGAGGAGCTCCACAGAAACGCACACTTTACCGCCTTAACCGGCTCACGCATCACCGCGGTAACCCACAGTCAGTCAGGTGTGGCAGTGGTGGTGGCGGCGGCGTATTAAAGTGGAGACTGAAGCAGCGGCGGCGCCATCTGGCAGCTCATCAAATATTAAACATGAGTCTGAAACAGCAGCGTCTGAAACAGCAGCGACAGGAGACGTATGTTCACAGAGAAAAGAATCAACCTGGAGTGAAAACAGACTGGAACTGCACCTGAGTTCATACAGAACACAGAACCAGAACTAGAAGAACTGTTAGAACCACCAAGAACTAGAACAAATACAAAAACTGTTCAGACTAATACCACAAATACTTGTAGTACCAGTACTACATATACTACTATGTAACTATACAATAAACACTATCACATGAATAAATGAATAATGATGATGGAGGAGGAGCAGAGACAGTTTGATCCATCCCATAATAAGTGTCCCCTTTAAGCCTCAGGTTCCAGCTGTAGAGGACACGCTGTCTTGTCCTTGTGTGTCCATCTGGTCAAACATCTAGAACCTGTGTCCTGGTTTGGCCGGTGGGGGTCCACAGGTGTTTCTACGGTTTCCGGTAAACGTCTTCGTCATCGTGGACGAACAGGGACAGAAGACGACTAATGTCCAGAGTCTGAGGAGGGACAGGACGACCTTCATGAACATAAGGTAGAACCGGTGGAACCTCCTGAAGGACGCCGCTATGCAAATGTCCCATATGTTCAGCCTGTCACCGTGGTGATGCAGAGGTCAGAGGTCAGACGGCTGAGTGGATTCACCTTCAGGGATGAAGACACTGGACATTAGAGAAGACAAAACAACTACAGACTACAGCAGGACTGAAGTGGACGAAGAAACTGGACATTAGAGAGGACAAAACAACTACAGACTACAACAGGACTGAAGTGGACGAAGACACTGGACATTAGAGAGGACAAAACAACTACAGACTACAGCAGGACTGAAGTGGACGAAGAAACTGGGCATTTGAGAGGACAAAACAACTACAGACTACAACAGGACTGAAGTGGACGAAGACACTGGACATTAGAGAGGACAAAACAACTACAGACTACAGCAGGACTGAAGTGGACAAAGACACTGAACATTTGAGAGGACAAAACAACTACAGACTACAACAGGACTGAAGTGGACGAAGACACTGGACATTAGAGAGGACAAAACAACTACAGACTACAGCAGGACTGAAGTGGACGAAGAAACTGGACATTAGAGAGGACAAAACAACTACAGACTACAGCAGGACTGAAGTGGACGAAGAAACTGGACATTAGAGAGGACAAAACAACTACAGACTACAGCAGGACTGAAGTGGACGAAGACACTGGACATTAGAGAAGACAAAACAACTACAGACTACAGCAGGACTGAAGTGGACGAAGAAACTGGACATTAGAGAGGACAAAACAACTACAGACTACAGCAGGACTGAAGTGGACGAAGACACTGGACATTTGAGAGGACAAAACAACTACAGACTACAGCAGGACTGAAGTGGACGAAGACACTGGACATTAGAGAGGACAAAACAACTACAGCAGGACTGAAGTGGATGAAGACACTGGACATTAGAGAGGACAAAACAACTACAGACTACAACAGGACTGAAGTGGACGAAGACACTGGACATTAGAGAGGACAAAACAACTACAGCAGGACTGAAGTGGATGAAGACACTGGACATTAGAGAAGACAAAACAACTACAGACTACAGCAGGACTGAAGTGGACGAAGACACTGGACATTAGAGAGGACAAAACAACTACAGACTACAGCAGGACTGAAGTGGACGAAGACACTGGACATTAGAGAGGACAAAACAACTACAGACTACAGCAGGACTGAAGTGGACGAAGACACTGGACATTAGAGTGGACAAAACAACTACAGCAGGACTGAAGTGGACGAAGACACTGGACATTAGACAGGACAAAACAACTACAGACTACAGCAGGACTGAAGTGGACGAAGACACTGGACATTAGAGAGGACAAAACAACTACAGACTACAGCAGGACTGAAGTGGACGAAGACACTGGGCATTTGAGAGGACAAAACAACTACAGACTACAACAGGACTGAAGTGGACGAAGACACTGGACATTAGAGAGGACAAAACAACTACAGACTACAGCAGGACTGAAGTGGACAAAGACACTGAACATTTGAGAGGACAAAACAACTACAGACTACAACAGGACTGAAGTGGACGAAGACACTGGACATTAGAGAGGACAAAACAACTACAGACTACAGCAGGACTGAAGTGGACGAAGAAACTGGACATTAGAGAGGACAAAACAACTACAGACTACAGCAGGACTGAAGTGGACGAAGAAACTGGACATTAGAGAGGACAAAACAACTACAGACTACAGCAGGACTGAAGTGGACGAAGACACTGGACATTAGAGAAGACAAAACAACTACAGACTACAGCAGGACTGAAGTGGACGAAGAAACTGGACATTAGAGAGGACAAAACAACTACAGACTACAGCAGGACTGAAGTGGACGAAGACACTGGACATTTGAGAGGACAAAACAACTACAGACTACAGCAGGACTGAAGTGGACGAAGACACTGGACATTAGAGAGGACAAAACAACTACAGCAGGACTGAAGTGGATGAAGACACTGGACATTAGAGAGGACAAAACAACTACAGACTACAACAGGACTGAAGTGGACGAAGACACTGGACATTAGAGAGGACAAAACAACTACAGACTACAGCAGGACTGAAGTGGATGAAGACACTGGACATTAGAGAAGACAAAACAACTACAGACTACAACAGGACTGAAGTGGACGAAGACACTGGACATTAGAGAGGACAAAACAACTACAGCAGGACTGAAGTGGATGAAGACACTGGACATTAGAGAAGACAAAACAACTACAGACTACAGCAGGACTGAAGTGGACGAAGACACTGGACATTAGAGAGGACAAAACAACTACAGACTACAGCAGGACTGAAGTGGACGAAGACACTGGACATTAGAGAGGACAAAACAACTACAGACTACAGCAGGACTGAAGTGGACGAAGACACTGGACATTAGAGTGGACAAAACAACTACAGCAGGACTGAAGTGGACGAAGACACTGGACATTAGACAGGACAAAACAACTACAGACTACAGCAGGACTGAAGTGGACGAAGACACTGGACATTAGAGAGGACAAAACAACTACAGACTACAGCAGGACTGAAGTGGACGAAGACACTGGACATTTGAGAGGACAAAACAACTACAGACTACAGCAGGACTGAAGTGGACGAAGACATTGGACATTAGAGAGGACAAAACAACTACAGCAGGACTGAAGTGGATGAAGACACTGGACATTAGAGAGGACAAAACAACTACAGACTACAACAGGACTGAAGTGGACGAAGACACTGGACATTAGAGAGGACAAAACAACTACAGCAGGACTGAAGTGGATGAAGACACTGGACATTAGAGAAGACAAAACAACTACAGACTACAGCAGGACTGAAGTGGACGAAGACACTGGACATTAGAGAGGACAAAACAACTACAGCAGGACTGAAGTGGATGAAGACACTGGACATTAGAGAAGACAAAACAACTACAGACTACAGCAGGACTGAAGTGGACGAAGACACTGGACATTAGAGAGGACAAAACAACTACAGACTACAGCAGGACTGAAGTGGACGAAGACACTGGACATTTGAGAGGACAAAACAACTACAGACTACAGCAGGACTGAAGTGGACGAAGAAACTGGACATTAGAGAGGACAAAACAACTACAGACTACAGCAGGACTGAAGTGGACGAAGACACTGGACATTAGAGAGGACAAAACAACTACAGACTACAGCAGGACTGAAGTGGACGAAGACACTGGACATTAGAGAGGACAAAACAACTACAGACTACAGCAGGACTGAAGTGGACGAAGAAACTGGACATTAGAGAGGACAAAACAACTACAGACTACAGCAGGACTGAAGTGGACGAAGACATTGGACATTAGAGAAGACAAAACAACTACAGACTACAGCAGGACTGAAGTGGACGAAGACACTGGACATTTGAGAGGACAAAACAACTACAGACTACAGCAGGACTGAAGTGGACGAAGACACTGGACATTAGAGAGGACAAAACAACTACAGCAGGACTGAAGTGGACGAAGACACTGGACATTAGACAGGACAAAACAACTACAGACTACAGCAGGACTGAAGTGGACGAAGACACTGGACATTAGAGAAAACAAAACAACTACAGACTACAGCAGGACTGAAGTGGACGAAGACACTGGACATTTGAGAGGACAAAACAACTACAGACTACAGCAGGACTGAAGTGGACGAAGACACTGGACATTAGAGAGGACAAAACAACTACAGCAGGACTGAAGTGGACGAAGACACTGGACATTAGAGAGGACAAAACAACTACAGACTACAACAGGACTGAGGTGGACAAAGACACTGGACATTAGAGAGGACAAAACAACTACAGACTACAGCAGGACTGAAGTGGACAAAGACACTGGACATTAGAGAGGACAAAACAACTACAGACTACAGCAGGACTGAAGTGGACGAAGAAACTGGACATTAGAGAGGACAAAACAACTACAGCAGGATTGAAGTGGACAAAGACACTGAACATTAGAGAGGAAAAAACAACTACAGACTACAGCAGGACTGAAGTGGACAAGGACACTGGACATTAGAGAAGACAAAACAACTACAGACTACAGCAGGACTGAAGTGGACGAAGACACTGGACATTAGAGAAGACAAAACAACTACAGACTACAGCAGGACTGAAGTGGATGAAGACACTGGACATTAGAGAAGACAAACAAAACAACTACAGACTACAGCAGGACTGAAGTGGACGAAGACACTGGACATTAGAGAAAACAAAACAACTACAGACTACAGCAGGACTGAAGTGGACGAAGACACTGGACATTAGAGAAGACAAACAAAACAACTACAGACTACAGCAGGACTGAAGTGGACGAAGACACTGGGCATTAGAGAAGACAAAACAACTACAGACTACAGCAGGACTGAAGTGGACGAAGACACTGGACATTTGAGAGGACAAAACAACTACAGACTACAGCAGGACTGAAGTGGACGAAGACATTGGACATTAGAGAAGACAAAACAACTACAGACTACAGCAGGACTGAAGTGGACAAAGACACTGGACATTAGAGTGGCCAATACCACTACAGCAGGACTGAAGTGGATGAAGACACTGGACATTAGAGAAGACAAAACAACTACAGACTACAGCAGGACTGAAGTGGATGAAGACACTGGACATTAGAGAAGACAAAACAACTACAGACTACAGCAGGACTGAAGTGGACGAAGACATTGGACATTAGAGAGGACAAAACAACTACAGACTACAGCAGGACTGAAGTGGACGAAGACACTGGACATTAGAGTGGACAAAACAACTACAGCAGGACTGAAGTGGACGAAGACATTGGACATTAGCGAAGACAAAACAACTACAGACTACAGCAGGACTGAAGTGGATGAAGACACTGGACATTAGAGAAGACAAACAAAACAACTATAGACTACAGCAGGACTGAAGTGGACGAAGACACTGGACATTAGAGAGGACAAAACAACTACAGACTACAGCAGGACTGAAGTGGATGAAGACACTGGACATTAGAGAAGACAAACAAAACAACTACAGACTACAGCAGGACTGAAGTGGACGAAGACACTGGACATTAGAGAAGACAAAACAACTACAGACTACAGCAGGACTGAAGTGGATGAAGACACTGGACATTAGAGAAGACAAACAAAACAACTATAGACTACAGCAGGACTGAAGTGGACGAAGACACTGGACATTAGAGAGGACAAAACAACTACAGACTACAGCAGGACTGAAGAGGACGAAGACATTGGACATTAGAGAAGACAAACAAAACAACTACAGACTACAGCAGGACTGAAGTGGACAAAGACACTGGACATTAGAGAGGACAAAACAACTACAGACTACAGCAGGACTGAAGTGGACGAAGAAACTGGACATTAGAGAGGACAAAACAACTACAGCAGGATTGAAGTGGACAAAGACACTGAACATTAGAGAGGACAAAACAACTACAGACTACAGCAGGACTGAAGTGGACGAAGACACTGGACATTAGAGAGGACAAAACAACTACAGCAGGACTGAAGTGGATGAAGACACTGGACATTAGAGAAGACAAAACAACTACAGACTACCACAGGACTGAAGTGGACGAAGACACTGGACATTAGAGTGGACAAAACAACTACAGACTACCACAGGACTGAAGTGGACGAAGACACTGGACATTAGAGAGGACAAAACAACTACAGACTACAGCAGGACTGAAGTGGACGAAGACACTGGACATTAGAGAAGACAAAACAACTACAGACTACCACAGGACTGAAGTGGACGAAGACACTGGACATTAGAGTGGACAAAACAACTACAGCAGGACTGAAGTGGACGAAGACACTGGACATTAGACAGGACAAAACAACTACAGACTACAGCAGGACTGAAGTGGACGAAGACACTGGACATTAGAGAGGACAAAACAACTACAGACTACAGCAGGACTGAAGTGGACGAAGACACTGGACATTTGAGAGGACAAAACAACTACAGACTACAGCAGGACTGAAGTGGACGAAGACATTGGACATTAGAGAGGACAAAACAACTACAGCAGGACTGAAGTGGATGAAGACACTGGACATTAGAGAGGACAAAACAACTACAGACCACAACAGGACTGAAGTGGACGAAGACACTGGACATTAGAGAGGACAAAACAACTACAGCAGGACTGAAGTGGATGAAGACACTGGACATTAGAGAAGACAAAACAACTACAGACTACAACAGGACTGAAGTGGACGAAGACACTGGACATTAGAGAGGACAAAACAACTACAGCAGGACTGAAGTGGATGAAGACACTGGACATTAGAGAAGACAAAACAACTACAGACTACAGCAGGACTGAAGTGGACGAAGACACTGGACATTAGAGAGGACAAAACAACTACAGACTACAGCAGGACTGAAGTGGACGAAGACACTGGACATTAGAGAGGACAAAACAACTACAGACTACAGCAGGACTGAAGTGGACGAAGAAACTGGACATTAGAGAGGACAAAACAACTACAGACTACAGCAGGACTGAAGTGGACGAAGACACTGGACATTAGAGAGGACAAAACAACTACAGACTACAGCAGGACTGAAGTGGACGAAGACACTGGACATTAGAGAGGACAAAACAACTACAGACTACAGCAGGACTGAAGTGGACGAAGAAACTGGACATTAGAGAAGACAAAACAACTACAGACTACAGCAGGACTGAAGTGGACGAAGACATTGGACATTAGAGAAGACAAAACAACTACTGACTACAGCAGGACTGAAGTGGACGAAGACACTGGACATTTGAGAGGACAAAACAACTACAGACTACAGCAGGACTGAAGTGGACGAAGACACTGGACATTAGAGAGGACAAAACAACTACAGCAGGACTGAAGTGGACGAAGACACTGGACATTAGACAGGACAAAACAACTACAGACTACAGCAGGACTGAAGTGGACGAAGACACTGGACATTAGAGAAAACAAAACAACTACAGACTACAGCAGGACTGAAGTGGACGAAGACACTGGACATTTGAGAGGACAAAACAACTACAGACTACAGCAGGACTGAAGTGGACGAAGACACTGGACATTAGAGAGGACAAAACAACTACAGCAGGACTGAAGTGGACGAAGACACTGGACATTAGAGAGGACAAAACAACTACAGACTACAACAGGACTGAGGTGGACAAAGACACTGGACATTAGAGAGGACAAAACAACTACAGACTACAGCAGGACTGAAGTGGACAAAGACACTGGACATTAGAGAGGACAAAACAACTACAGACTACAGCAGGACTGAAGTGGACAAGGACACTGGACATTAGAGAAGACAAAACAACTACAGACTACAGCAGGACTGAAGTGGACGAAGACACTGGACATTAGAGAAGACAAAACAACTACAGACTACAGCAGGACTGAAGTGGATGAAGACACTGGACATTAGAGAAGACAAACAAAACAACTACAGACTACAGCAGGACTGAAGTGGACGAAGACACTGGACATTAGAGAAAACAAAACAACTACAGACTACAGCAGGACTGAAGTGGACGAAGACACTGGACATTAGAGAAGACAAACAAAACAACTACAGACTACAGCAGGACTGAAGTGGACGAAGACACTGGGCATTAGAGAAGACAAAACAACTACAGACTACAGCAGGACTGAAGTGGACGAAGACACTGGACATTTGAGAGGACAAAACAACTACAGACTACAGCAGGACTGAAGTGGACGAAGACATTGGACATTAGAGAAGACAAAACAACTACAGACTACAGCAGGACTGAAGTGGACAAAGACACTGGACATTAGAGTGGCCAATACCACTACAGCAGGACTGAAGTGGATGAAGACACTGGACATTAGAGAAGACAAAACAACTACAGACTACAGCAGGACTGAAGTGGATGAAGACACTGGACATTAGAGAAGACAAAACAACTACAGACTACAGCAGGACTGAAGTGGACGAAGACATTGGACATT